>NW_027531874.1:0-259 GCF_008692635.1 Crocuta crocuta | reverse complement strand
TGAAAGTCTGAGATGGTGATGCCTCCCGTTTTGGTTTGCTTCTTCAGTATTACTTTGGCTATTCAGGGTCTTTTGTGGTTCCATACAAATTTTAGGATAGTTTGTTCTAGTTTTGAGAAGTATGCTGGTGCAACTTTGATTGGGATTGCATTGAATGTGTAGATTGCTTTGGGTAGTAATGACATTTTAACTCTATTTATTCTCCCAATCCATAAACGTGGAATGTTTTTCCATTTCTTTGTGTCTTCTTCAATTTCCT
>NW_027531873.1:5334557-5550842 GCF_008692635.1 Crocuta crocuta | reverse complement strand
CACAAAGAAGCAGTCTGTGCGCTCAGCTCCCCCGGGACCAGTTGGTGCAAGGGGACCTGGCGTGCACGTATTTGGCAAGTATGGTCTTTCTATGCCCCGAGTGGAGGTTTTTCCCCCGAGCGGAGGTTTTTCTGTTTCAGACTCTCTCTTTTTCCCCTCACTCCCCGCAGAGGGGGATTGCCTCCTACCCTGGAGTCTCCGATCCCCGCCCAATTTTATCTTCCCCAGCTCGCACTCACGTTAGAAGGCTTTCTCAGTGGATTCTGCGTCCTTTTTCTCCCAATCTCTCAGGTTTTGTAAGGTTTCCAATGGCTTCAGATCTTTTCTGTGTGATGTATGGGCGTGAGTTCAAGTACGGAGCTCCTTACTTCTCCACCATCTTGCCCCCTCCCAGAAGATAGTAGGACTTTAATGATATTACTTGACAAAATGAAAGGTAGGAAATCCTATATTTTCCTTTTCTACCTCACTGTCTTCTTTCTTTTGTCATTATTTCTTCATCATCATCATCATCATCGTTGTCATTATCATCGTTTTTAGTCTTACTCGACCTTTGAAAACTGAATTGAGGAAAAGACATTTCAATCACTGTAAAAGTACATTTTCAGTCAATGTGAGGTTGGGTACTCTTGTGTTTTTTTCCTTACTTTTTTTCTGTTCACCAGCATGGGTTAATACATCAGATTCAGGTTCTCAGGATTATATCTTGGTATTTGAAGAATACATAAGAATCAGTCATAAAAGGTAATAGACAACCTCAATAGGTAAGGAATGCTAATCTGAATAAGAGACTGCCCATAGTTATCCAGAACTATGCCTGACACCTAAATGGAATATTGTGGTTCTTTATGATAAAGAGAATTTCATGTGGAAAAAAAGAAGTTAAGTAAAGTCAGTAAAGGACACTTAATGATAGGATTTCTAAAATAACCATTGCCAGATTGATAAAGATGTTCTTTCCATGTTGAAACCAACTGAAAATCAAACATTGCCCCTCCATCTCTCATCCTAGACATCTGTGCAAACTTTAGGTACATTTGTATGTTTGGTCATAGATTAACACACAGAAATAGAACTAATATCAACACTCTTGCAAAGGAAAGTCTTTTATGTAGATACTCATAAAGCAAATGCTTTTTAAAAGAAGCATTATGTCTATTTAATTGAAAGCCTTAATATGAGCTACTCCCAGACATTTAACAAATATAAATCAAGCTATAGTTTTGTTGGTTGCCTTCCAACCTGTTATAAAAACCTCACAAAACTTTTGTACTTGAAATAATTTCCAAACTATGTAATGCCCCACATCCTCAAACTCCTCATTTTTCTATGCTAAGTCAAGTAGAATATTATTTTGTTCTTTACATGAAGGACCTAATTGAGCATGGAGAGATCTTTATTGCTTCAGTGTATAAGAACAATAATCCTTAGACTTTCCATTTTCAGGACGCCCTTCACACTCTTAAATATTATTGAGGACCCCCAAAGAGCTTTTGTTATGTGGGCCATATGTATTGATATTTTCCATATTAAAAATTAAAATATACATATTTATTAATTTTAAAACAATAACACATTATATGTCAACATGAATAAAATTTAAAAAAATGTTTACTTATTTATTTTGAGAGAAAGAGGGATAGAGAGTGAACAGAGGAGGAGCAGAGAGAGTGAGCGAGAGAATCCCACGCAGGCCCCATGCTGTCAGTGCAGAGCCTGATGCAGGGCTCAATCTCATGACCATGAGATCATGATCTCAGCTGAAATCAAGAGTTGGTTGCTTAACCAACTAGCCACCCAGGTGCCCCAACATGAATAACACTTAAGAATAAAATATAGATATCTTTTCCAAAGCAAAACAAAAAATTAGTAGAGTAACATTATTTAAAATTCTTCCAATTTTCTGGTGTCTGGTGTAATAGAGGACAGTTTACTCATATCTGCTTCTGCACTAAAACTGTTGCAAAAATGGTTTTGGTTGCAATATAGGAAGAAAATTCAGCATCACACAAAGAAATAGTTAGAAAAGAGAACAGTACTTTACTAGCCTTTTCAGATCATCTGGGACATTCTTGCTGAATGTCTAATGTTATTATAAAGCTCTGTTCCTGGGGCACCTGGGTGGCTCAGTTGGTTGGGCGGCCAAGTTCAGCTCAGGTCATGATCTCACTGTTCGTGGGTTCAAGCCCCGTGTTGGGCTCTGTGCTGGCAGCTAGCTCAGAGCCTGGAGCCTGTTTCAGATTCTGTGTCTCCCTCTCTCTCTGACTCTCCCCTTCTCACGCTGTCTGTCTGTCTGTCTGTCTCTCTCTTTCTCTCAGAAATCAACAAAACGCTAAAAAATAAAATAAAATAAAGCTCTGTTCCTGCTATTCTGTTCTTCTATTTCACTAGTGCTATAACTGGCTTTAAATATTTTACATATGGAATTAAGGACATCTTTCTTTGATACTACACCAAAAGTTGCCAGGTGGTACTTTATATGTTAAAATCCACCGGTCTATCTTTGAATGAATTTTTCTTTTGATCATGTAAAACTTTGTAACATCATTCAAAAGTCATTTGGAAATATTAGTTCACTGAGTTATGCAGATCTTCTAAATGTAGACTCATTCTATCACATAGTCTGAAAAATTGCAGGTAAATAATTGAATATTACCACCTATTTCTAGACAAAACTCTAAGTTTGGGGAGGCTGTCAAGCTCATAGTGATGCATACAACTTTTCTAAACTTCTAATATTTACTTGCAAGCTGAAATGTTTTCACTGGGAACAGATACTGCTGGTTATATTCCTTGAAGTGAGAGGCTTGCTTCACTCATTTTTGAGAATATGTTTGCAAGATACCCAAGTCTGAATATTGCCATAGTTTGTCAGTCATTATTTCAGTTAAAAATAATGACCCATGAGAAAAGGAGCTAATTCAGTTTGCAACTCAATCACACAAATACTTTTTCTCAAGATATTTGGGGCGCCTAAGTGGTTCAGTAGGTTAAATGTTCACTCTTGGCTTCAGCTCAGGTTATGATCACACGGTGAGTTTGAGCCTTACATCAAGTCCTGTGTGGGGCTCCATGCTGACAATGTGGATTCTGCTTGGGATTCTCTCTCTCTCTCTCTCTCGCTCTCGCTCTCGCTCTCACTCTCTCTCCTCCTTCTCCTCCTCCTCCACCACCTCCTCCAATTGTTCTTTCTCTGTCAAAATAAATAAACAAAAAAAAATTAAAAGATATCTCTAGTACTTAGCAGACATGCTTTATGCATGCTTCCCTCAGTTTGTTACACAGAATATTAAAAAATATATACTGAAGGGCTAACATTGAATAAGATTAATAATTTTTGCTGCTTCATCAAGGATGTTAAGTGAAACTGGCCTTCTTTTCATGAGTTTCTTTGGTGAATACTCTAATGATTATTGGTTTAGTATTAGCTTAGTGTCACAATAAGGAACAAGCAGTGCTATTAACCATTATTTTTGTACCATTGGCTCAAATGTCAGCACAACGAAATGCAAATAACATCACAGAGATGTTAGGAAAATCATTGTGCCTTGTACCTAAAAAGTTCCTGGGCACCCCTGTGGTTCCACAGACCACACTTTAGGCACTCCTTATCTGAGGCATGACTATATCCAGGCTAAATTCTAAAGTAGGTAAGAATTGCCTTTGACTGCCTCTCTCACTGTATGCACCCCTTCCCTATCCTACAGACTGCCCCTATGTCCCACCCTTCCACATTCCTGCTGCCCCCAACACTCTTAATGGGCCAAGAGGCATAGTGTCTCAAGGGGGATCCCTGGGTTGAATTCCACCTTTGAAGTCATCAACTATCAGCTCCCTCCCTCCATTTCCTCATTTCAGAATCAGCTTCCTGAGAATCTCACTGTAAGGGATACAACTCCCCAGGAAGTATCTGGGTATCCTGACATAAGATGCCATGTAGCATCTTTCTTTTCAACTGTTATATTCATTGCTTGATAAAACTTTATATATTACATTTACAGAGTTAAATGTCTGTTAATATATTTTGAATCTCTAATGAAAAAAGTATGCAGTATCAGTATTAAAGTATGATTTTCAATAAGTTAAAACATGGCTCTCATACAAATGTATAGTAAGTATGTGTCAAAGATTTATTTACCTCATTAATAAGGAACCAGCAGGATGGTAAACCTAGTTCAAAGGAGAATATGAGAAAAAATTATTTATATGGTGAGTAGAAAAAAAAAGAATGCTAAAATAAGGCTGCATAATTAGATTCCAAATTGATTAATGTCTTGCAGTATAGTAAAATCTTAACCTTTTGAGTTATATTTCCTACTGGACAGAAATTATTTGCATCTCTACTGGACAAAAATAATTTGCAGCTTATCCATATTTTGCAAGTTAAGCTCTAACTTCACCAATTCCAGGCGCTGATCAAGACAACTACAAATCAAATACAGTTGCCTTTCCTTAGAACAAAACTGGACCCTCACATGGGCCTGTTCAACAATACTCTTGTATGGCTCTGAAAGGCAGAGTAGTAATCTTTTGTTTTATATCCAAGGTTTGGGTAATTTTTCTTAAATTAGCAAAAAATGTGAAGAGGGATGCTTGAGAAAAGATTTTCCCGGGTTCTTAAAATGCTGCAATATAGTTGTATGTGTAATATTTATGAAATATTTATTGAACATCTACTTTGTGACAAGAGTTATATAAGGAGAATTTATATACAGTTTTGTTTACCTTCACAACTTCTTAAGTTATAGGTATTATTTTTTTTCTCTTGGGCAGGAGAAAACAGGGACAAGGAAGTTAGTGAGTTGCACAATGTAGAGCATAGCTCGTAAGTAGTAGAGCAAATTTCACTTTTACATATCTGGCAAGCAAACTGCATTCATTTGTTTTATAAGATAATTTTATTCTGATTTAAAAATATAAGATCATTATGGAAGATGTGACAAATAGAAAACTCAATCTCCGTCAACATTCCATAACTCAGACACAAACCCAACTCAGATTTTGCTGTATTATCTTGCAATTTTTATTAAACATATGTTTATGAACATATGGTTGCAAATTATACTGTGATCTTTAAGGTGAAAGCACTTATGGGGTTATAAAGTAATATTGCATGGATAAACCATAGGGTATTTGATGGACTCCTTATCATTGGATATTTAGAGTTTTCAGTATTTAATAGTATAAATAATATGATGGACATCTTTAAATAAAAGTATCATTTTTGTCTGCCTGTCAACTAAGTGAATGGGCATTACAATTTTGTAACTATTTATTTATTTACTGTAAGAAAGATAGAGAGGCAGAGAGAGAGATAGAGATCCAAAGAGATAGAGAGAGAAACAGATATCCAAAGCAAGCTCTGTGCTGACAGCAGAGCTCAGGTACTATGATTATCTGTAGTTCTTAGTTGAGGAAGGACACAGCAGGTGATGGGTCCTTAGAAAACTAAACCTATATTTTCAACCTCTGGTGGAGCAGGTGCTTGGGTTTAGATTTTTTTTTTCTACAGGCTCAGAGGCCATTGGAAAATCTGATAATCATTGCAATGTCTGCATCCATATTTGAAGTTGCATTTGCTGCCATGATTGTCAGGTTTTGCTTTCTTGAGACAAAAATCCACTCTGCTTCCATACATAGGGTTAGTCAGCATCTCCTTTGCTCATGTAAGCCAATAGAATGTGTCCTGGGAGCTGGTGCTTTACACATATGCCTGCCATATGCTGCCACTAACAATCCACAGGTGTGTTTTATCAGATTATTAATAATTCTCAACACACATAAAGCTTCAGTCTGCCCAATTCTGTAAAACTCTCTCCTTTGAGAAGACGGGTTTGTTTGTTTATTCAATCAAAAGAAAAATTATCTTCAGTTTTGACACATACAACATATGGAATTGCACGGCATTACTAGGCAAAACAAGAACTCAACCACAGCTGTTAACACACCAAATTCCACCAAATGTTCTGGATTTGGGGAGTGTTCAAAACTTCTTTAGTGCAAATAAGATGTTAAAATGCATTGAACTCATCTGAGGGTTTCTGCATTTGACTCATCTGAGGGTTTCCACATTTCATATAATATTTTCTTCTCAGGTGATGGAGAGGAGAGATTATCTATATCCTGAACCTAACATACCCTTTATCTATATCCTGAACCTAACATACCCTTTAATTATGTAAATAAATTTGTTTTCTTGTACAAAGAGAGTTTTCTCTTTACTATTTTATAGCCTTGGAGGATGTAGCTTCAAACCTCTGTATAGCCTTCTGAAATTATATTTTGTGGGCTTTTACCAATTTGACTCATTCTTGTTAGTTTATAGTTTCAAAAACATGTCTCCATAGCACTACTAGTGTTTAGTGGATTACTGAATAAAAGTAAAGAAGGATATTTCTTTGCATATAATTTTTATTTAATAAAATCATTTCAAAAGTAATTTTTAAAATTACAAAAGCATTGATGAGGCACCTGGGTGGCTCAGTCAGTTAAGCGTCCAACTTCAGGTAAGGTCATGATTTCACAGCTCATGGGTTCAAGCTCCATGTCAGGCTCTGAGCTGCCAGCACAGAGCCTGCTTCAAATTCTGTGTCTCCTTCTGTCTTTGCCCCTTTCCCTCTCATGCTCTTTCACTCTCTCTCAAAAATAAATAAAGGTTTAAAAAATTTTTTTAAGTTACAAAAGCATTGAAAAATAAAACATTTTTTCTGAAAATCAGTATTGCCTCCTTTTGAGATTGGAAGAAAAATATTAAAATGTTGATAAAGAGTCTCCCTTTTTAAAATCTTTTTAAAAATGTTTTATTTATTTCTGAGAGACAGACAGTGTGAGCAGGTGAGGGTCAGATAAAGAGGGAGACACAGAATCTGAAGCAGGCTCCAGGCTCTGAGCTAGCTGTCAGCACAGAGCCTGATGCGGGGCTCGAAGCCACGAACCATGAGATCATGACCTGAGCCGAAGTCAGACGCTTAACCAACTGAGCCACCCAGACGCCCCAAGAGTCTCCCTTTTTACCACATTTGCCAAAATGTAGTAAAGGAAAACGTATTTTAAAGTAAAATTACTTTTTGTCTCTAATCCAGTTTTTTGAGGCATATTAGATTTTTGGTGAATCAGTTATCTGTTGCTATATCACAAACCATAAACTAAAGACAACAGTGACATTATTTTTCATATTTTTGTAGCTTGACTAGGTGGTTTTGCTGGCCATACCTAGGATCCCTCATCTAGTTGTATTCGGCAGGCTTCACTCCCATGTCTGGGTTACTAGCTGTGTTGACTGCAAAGAATGAGGTGGCTGGGCCGTTTTATGATGGCTGTTTCCCAGCAAGGTGGTCTCAGAGTCCCATGAGAGCTAAGACAGAATCTGGAGAGTCTCTAGGGGGCTTGGTCTGGAACTCACATGTGTTACTTCTGCCGTGTTTTATAGGTCAAAGCAATTCATGAGGACAGACCAGTTTTAAGGGGTGGAAAAATAGACTGACTTCACCTTTTAATGGGTGAAATGCAAAATATTATCGCTATGATTTTTAAGTATTACAAATAGAAAACCTTGAGAATTTAACAAATAATTTAAAAGAAAGGATATTTTTGAAAGGGGCTGATGTCCCTGCTTCGAAAGATATACTGAGGTCAAAAAGGGGCTTTTAAACAGTCTGGATATATGCAATCTTTTGCTTATTAAAAGCTCAAAAAGAAGGCAAAAGACCAATCATCATCATCAACAAGTTATTTTTCCAGCTAACCCTCAATTCAAATGTTCATTATTTTGAAAATGTTCTTCTTGGCAGGAGTAATACAAAATTTGACGCAAGTAATGACAAACTCTGACATCCATCCTGAAGGGACTCAAATAATTCCCCAAAGTATTTTCAGATATTTATGTCATTTTACATCTGGCCAAGTGTGAAAGAAAAGCCTATATTTTGCCCCCAACTTTGGGGAACTGTTTAAGACAGAAAAAACATTACATGTATATTTCTCAGTGTACTTTTGAAGCTGCCTTCAGAATCAGTGCAGAAAAGAAAATTTCACGGCTCTTATGATTGACAGTAGCAATTCCTAGTTATACTGATGCACTTGAACAGCACCCACAACCACTCTGAACTACGGCAGGAAATCTGTTTCCTGGAGTAGATGTCAGGAGGTGAGTGTCAGGACCATCTCCGAGCTCTAATGGGTCCTGGGTTAGGCCACTAAACTGTTGGATGGGTTAGAAAGCCAGAACTAGGACCAACAATGGGTGAGGGTTCCTCTGATTTGAATTCCCGTTACTTGCAACTGTCAAAAAACACCTAGCAAAACAAACAAAAACAAAGAATTCTCCTGGCTATTTATTCTCCCTAAAGTTTCCCTTGGCCTACACTGGTTCTGGGCCTCAGGACAGTGGAACCACCAGCACAACTCAGTAACATCTCTGCACCCATGGAACTCAAAAGGTTAAGGAGGGGGCGGAATAATAATAATGCCTACAGTGTCATCTGCTATTAAATGGTTAAAACAGGCTTGTCTTTGATTTACCTTATCCCAGATCTCTCCACCAGTTTGTGGTCCACTGCTCCATTTTTACTATTAAAAAACAAATACAGTTCCCTCAAGAAACAAAGCCCTTTCAATGCCCTCAATTCAGATATTGAGATCACACCGTAGTATCTAGGCCCTGGGTAATATGGCTGGGATGCTATTTTATTTGGGCTAGAAGGAGAAGAGAAAGTGATAGAACTTTCTACTTTCCCCAGGCCTCTACATCCCATTGAACAATCCCTTTTTTTCTTCTATGGATTGTGACTCAGTTAGGTTCTCTCTTGAAAGAGCAATATGCTTTACATGGACAGTGAGTATGTCAGGAAAGGCATTTCCCAGCTTCGGCCATTTGTTTGTCCTCTTACAGAATGAGGGGTTCAGAAGAGATGCACCTGGTTGTCTTTTCTGTAGTATGGCCACTTTGACTTTCTATCTTCCCACTTTCTGCTAAGTCATAGAGGTCACGAACAAGAGAGGGTCCCTGGGATAGAATGCTGCCTCTGCAGGCTGCCAGCCCCTCTGCCTTCCAGTCACTTGTGCTTTCTCTAAACATTAGTATCCTTATGAAATGGGACTAGTTCTCCGACTGTGTAGGAGTGGTATGTGATGAAATGAGATCATACGCCAGAAGTCCTTAGAATAATACCCAAAACATTTTAAGGGTTAATAAGCATTAGCTGTTTTGTTTTGTTTTTTAGATACAACAGTATATGTTATTCACATGGCACAATTCCTGACATGTAGAAAGAATCTAATAAAGATTAAATATTTTATTATTGTTGTCATCTGAAGAAAGGTAACATTTTATTTTTAAAGTTTTCAACAGTGTTTTTGAAGAAACATTTTACTTCATCCCTCTGGAGGTATCAAAAGATGAAGGGACTACTCTTAACCTCCCTCTTGCCTTAGTTGAGAGTATATGCTGACATCAGAATGATTTCTTTTAACAATTCTTTGGTGTCCATACTTTGACCTGGATGGACACATGACATAGTGTTCCTCCTCTTCTATTTTTATCCCCTTTAAGTACCAATGGGCAGTAAGTAAACTGAGGCTCAGATGACTTCATTTGAAGACAACCTCCTGCAGCTGCTGATGGTTCCATCAGCCCCAGTTGTTGCTAGGAAGGGATTGCTGCTCACATGAATGCAAAAGCAGCAAATTCATCATCCTTCTCAGAGTCAGACCCGCTCACTAAAGTAGCTAATAGAAGTTAATCAATGGCATATAAAAATAGGAGACAAATTCTATATAAAGATAGTTACATGCATAGTGTTTTAGTCAGATTGGGCTGCCATAAAAAAATACCACATAAAAAAATACCGCTGTGGTTTAAACAACAGAAATTTATTTTCTCCAAGTTCTGGAGGCTACCAGTCCAAGATCAAGGTGTTGTCAGGGTTGGTTCTGGTTAGGTGTCTTCTTGATTTGTACATAGCTCCCTTCTCACAGTACCCTCAAATGGCCTTTCCTCTGTGCACACACGGAGAGAGTGAGTCTGGTGTCTCTTCCTTTTTTTATAAGGACACCAGTCCTAATGAATTAAGATCCCACCCTTATGACTTCATTTAACCTTAATTACCTCCTAGAAAGCCTGATCTCCAAATACAATCACCTAGGAGGTTAGGGCTTCAACATAAGTATTTTGAGAGGGCACAGTTCAGTCCCATATATAATATACTTAATAAGTATTATACTATTATAATATACTATAAGTATACTATTTATACATATACTATTATATATACACTATTATATATACATTATTATATATATACTATTGTGCACACTATTTTATATATATGTGTGTGTGTGTAATCATTGCCATAAGTATGTAACAAGCAGTAAAATTTAAAGCAGATTTGGTCCCTGTATTCTGTGTTTTGTGATTTTATAATTCAATGCAAATAAAGTTCATTTTTATCATTTTAAGAGAGGTCTGCAGTGAGTCCTCTGACTTGTCATTTCTTTCTACCATGTACAATCATTGCCCTAAGTACCTTTATCCCTTATAGTTTTTTTTAACTGACATTATTATTTGTTATTGTTCAATTATTATCTGTCTCACTCTTCCAGACTTTATCTAGTCTAATCCCTGGGTTCCATGATTACCAGAGCTTTATGTCTTGCCCCTGATTGCTAATTGCCTAGCACAGTGCATGGTGCACAGGATACCAAGCATATTCCTGTCTCAGGGCCTTTGCACTTGAAATCCCTCTGCTTAGAATACTCTTTCTCTTAAAATTTTTAGGGCCAACATACTTCTAACAAATCTACTCAATTGCTACCTTCACTGAGGCCTTTCCTGCTTATATTACTAAAAACTGTTCTATGTCCTTTCCCACTGTAGTTTTCCTTGTAAAACTTTTCAATAACTAACCTTGTGCCATATGTCTAATTAGTTTCATTATTGCCTGACTCTTGCTTTAGAAATTTGGCTTCAAGACAGCAGGACATTAATTTGTACACTACTGTTTTGCTCTGTTTATGGAGTACAGAGTCCGGAATGTAGGGCATTCTTGATAAAATATATTAAATATATGAATTGACAATCATTTGATTAGATGAACAAGTGAAATTTTCTGAGCTAACTCTTCCACAAAGGGGAATATCAGATAATGAAAATAGGAAATACATTTATTCTCCTCCCAAGTACACTCATCTACTTCCTTGACTCTTTTTATGCATCTTTTAGGTCTCTGAGATACTTTACCTGATCCATGAAGTTGGAAACTGGTGTCCATTCCATCCACTTTCCTAGACATAAGCTTCACACTGGTACATACTCCTCTGAATTATCTTGATTACCTACTAGGATATATGTTCCATGAAGGCAGGAACCAGGATTACTGACAGAGTAGGAGTTCAATGAATAGACACTGAATGAACATTAAGGCTTTTTAAAATAAGGGAATGATCTAAGCCCTAATCAGCTCAAATAATGTCTTTTACTGGCCTAAATTCAAAGTTCTATGGGGCTGTTCTCTGTCACCTTCAGAATCATTTAAAAGGTGAGTCCTTCCCCAACATTCTTGCATTACCAGTTTCCATGAAAAAACATAACACTTTACTTTATACCTAATAAGTAAAGAATACTTTACTTATTGGTATAAAATGTGAGGGCTTTCAATGGGAAGAGAATATATTAATACTTGTAGTAAAGAAGACCTGAAATAAAAAATATCCTCATAGTAATAAAAAAGATGTTAAAATTATTCCTAACTTGGTTCTTTTTGTAGGTACCATATTAGGAACTTTATGCCCAATTTCCCATTTAACAGACCATCCAACAAATATTAGCTCCACATAAGGAATTTGATATGTTCAGAGAGATTTAAGTGACTCACTCAAGATCATAGACTAAGTGAATGATAAAATCTGTACTCTAATCTAGGTCTACCTGACTCCAAAACGTATTCTTCTCATCAGTGCTACTTAAACTGTTGGGTTGTTTGTATACCATATATCGTATAACACCTAACAGAAGTTATTTATTCTGAAAGCCTATGAAATGTGTCTCCAAAACCTTGAGGAAACAGTGTACTTAAACCTTAAGAGGATACAAGAAACTAAAAGTAGATCTGGAGTTCTCAGTAACTTTCATACCTTATGCTTGACTTCCTCAAATGAGACAAAATCCAAGAGCACTAGTGCTGAAAAATATCTTTAAATGCCATTTATTCAGTGCCTCCATTTTAGAGATAACAAAACTAAGGTTTGAGCAGTGATACCAGGCCATTCCAAAGGCCATTCAGGTAAGTTCTGGTAGAGTGTGCACACTGCTAACTCTAAATATATACTTAAATAAACTCCAAATATAAATAAAATAAAGTAAAACAATAAACTCTAAATATATACAAATAAGCTCTAGATATAAATTAAAAATATACACACTTTTTTTTTAAAACTTCAGACTATGTGTTTGAAAGTTTTTGGAAACCATTATAAAAAGGATTTAACCATAGCACATGTTAAGGTAATTTATGAACTTATGATAAAATTGAAGGTTGTGTTAAAGAATGATGTGTAGATATGCTTGGATAGTTTTATTGAATCAATAGTAGATACTTGGGTCTTGCCATTGCATAATTTGTTACCTGACATCTTCACTGGAGAAATTTACTATTTGCCTAATCAGTGAACTTACAGCTAATACCAGATTTGAAATGATGAGAAAATTAATGTTTTACATATTACTTCATTAAACTTAATGTGAATATTATTAAATCAAATATGGAGGCAGTGCACAGTGGATGCCTAAAGAGTGGAATTTGTCTCTTTTTGGGTTCCTGTATCTGCATTAGAAATAATTCAGATATATATGATCTTTTCCACATTAGTTGGAGTGAGAACTAAACTATATAGGAAATCTTAAAAAAAAAAAGGCACAACAACATAAAAATGATATAAAAACTAAATATTCAGCACCATAATAATGCCAAACAATAAAAATGTAAAACAATCAACCTGAATGACATTGGGAAAGATATCCCATAGCTAACTGTGAAGTTTATTTAAAAGAGTCAACATTGCTCTTTCGCAAGTCTTTAAATTCACAGCAGATTAAAATTATAGTGAATTTTCCTTTTCAACATGCATCTTATTGAAATTCACCCATTAAATGAGTAGTGGGCTTTTCAGTTATTAAACTAAATATCTTAATATTGTAAATACATTCTAAGCCATTTGTTTACTGTCTTGAAGTCCACTGGGTTTTGCCAGCAATGGAGAATGCAGTCCAGATGGTTTCTATGGATCTAGAATACCATAATTGCATCCCTCCAATTAGAAAAGGGGTGACTTAGCCACAGGTCTAAAGATGCTTGTTATTGTCTTCTTCATCTTCTCTCTAGCAACTAGGGAGTCTCTTAACTTCTTCACCTTTAGTTTTCTTAAGTATAAAATGCAGATAAGGAAGTCAGAGGGCCTACAGGAAAAAGTGAAGGTAAAAAATGATAGATATAGCTTATTGAATATCTACTGTGGGCTGGTGCCTGAGTTAAGGATCTTAAGTGTATTATTCCATTTAAGAATAATTACAATTCTAGGCAGTAAGCATTATTGTTCCCATTTCATCAATTGGGGAAATCAAGGTTAGCCTCAAAAGGATTCAGTGCTTGCCTATGGTCATATGGCAGAATCAAGGTTTGAATTCAGGTTTCTCTGATACAAAACTAAGTACTCCTAGCTACTACCCTAGAGAATGCTGCCTCAGGTAATGCACATACAGAAAGCACTGTAAAAAGCAAATGATGGGAAGTGAAATTATGGGATACTTTCGATATGCTCAGTATCATAAGAAGGTGTTTTCATTGGTTATCTCCTTTAATTTTCATGACTCTGGTGATAGTTATCTTCACACTTACTATTCAATTAATTTTTCTCTAATTTAAATGTATTCCTTTATTTTGCCAAGGTAGAAACAATAACATGTGTGACACTATTTCTATAATATGAAATTATAATATTAGTAAATTGGAATCACCTCACTGAACATGAAATGATGAGTTATGAAAGGGAATGATGGTTCGTTGCGTCATCCATGTCAAAAGTTTATTTGAGGGCCTGAGGATTTTCGTTGGATGCCTTGGAAAATAGCAGGCTAGAATACAATGATCAAGGGTCAAGGCAGACCCTTGATCAAGGATCAGGGTAGACATTTGCCTGATGTATTCTTGCTTTTTAGATAAGCCTGAAGTGAGAGTTATAAGGAAGATTGGATATGATGCTCTTTTATTTGGAATTGTGGATTTTCAAATTTAGAAAATTCTTCAAGCATTTATATATGTATATTCATATATTTATATTTGTATACATACACATATACAACTGACCTTTGAAGAAGTGAAAGTGAGGGCATCAATCCCCCAAGTAGTCAAAATACCCTGTATAACTTTTTACTCTCCCAAAACTTAACTACTAATAGCCTACTGTCCACCAAAAGTTAATAACAAACATTTGATTAACACATATTTTGTATGTTATATTATTTAGTGTATTATATTCTTACAATAAAGCAAACTGCAGAATAGAAAATGTTATTAAGAAAATCATAAGGAAGAGAAAATAATTTTACAGTACTATACTGTAAAAAAGTCCATGTATAAGTAGTCCTGTAAACTTCAAACCCACATTGTTCAAGGTTTTATACACGCACACGTACATAAATATATTGTATTTTATGGAGGTTATCTTATTTATATAGTAGAGTTTATAATCACTCCTTTGGATAAACACAAATGGATTAAATGAAGGAATAAAAAATTGTAGTCAACAGGGCGTTGCTACAGGTGTCTTCTAAAGGAGTACCAGTAATTTCATATCATGTGGTGGTAAATACAGGATGGTTTTCAAAAGATGTAAAAGGTGAATCACAATACAGACTATTTCTTTGTCTAGAATATTCATAAAAACAAGTATCAATGGCTTTCTAGTTTCAAGTCTCGTAAATATTTATATGCCTAGTGTATGTATGTACATGTGCAGAGAGAGGTTTCAAGATATTAAGTCTTGTTCTGCCTAGATTCTTCTACACTTCCTTTTGTAAAATTATCTCTTTCTTGAGAGAAATTAATTATAATTGATTTGGGCCAAACTGAGAAAGCTTTTTGAAAAATTTTCAGTCAGTGCCAACTTTAAAGGCATTTTCTCGAATTTGTAGGAAATTAAAACAGTATCCAAGCAATATTTCCAAATAGATCACCTTTATGAATGCTTCTCTATGTACACGGGATCATTGGTCCTTTGATGTGCATAGTGTCAAAAGCATCTGCCTTATTCATTTCCAGTCACTGAATAGCTCCTCATAAACCCTCCCCCACCCTCTCCAGCCCTATTCAGAGCCTTCTGCTTTCTAGTCTGCGTGTCAGACTCAGTTCTCTTTCTGGTTTGCCTATCATGTGGTTGATTCCTGCTACCACCAAACCCTTTTTGTATGAAAGTTAGGCACCGCTGCCTGAGTTCTCTGACTGCATTTTTACCAAGGAAACCATTGTGTGCAGAGAAAGCTGAAACTCATCTTATGAAACCTGCAGGAGATTTTCACTTAAGACATTAACAGAGTGAAATGTGCCTGCCCCTGGCTGATACACTTCAACCCTGCTGGAGGTCAAAAGAGCTGGAAGATGGAAGAAGCATCACCTTCTGTAAAAGGATCCTCTTTGCCATTGGTGGAGTCAAGCTCTGCATTTTGAGAATGAATATTTCTTTAAGTGCTAATATAGGAGCTTAGAAATACCCAACTCTGAATCAGCTTGACCAACAGCATGACCACTGGAAAAAAGTGAAAGGCCCCAATTACACATGGCTGGAGTACATAAGATTTCTGTAGTGAATATTTGGTTTCTATCTAAACTTTCCTTCCATCAAAAGAAAAAATAAAGTGGCTCAAAATGTTTTCAGAATTCATTGCTTGAACATTATATAGTGAATAAGAATGGGTTTTGTTGAACACATTTTGGCGATTTTGTATTGTGGGTCAGCTGTAGCTGTGACTTGGTGTACCCTGACTTAGAAGTGTTTGTTCTCTAAAACACATGGTTCCCAGACTTACAGTGTGCTATGATTTGATTTTTAAATGCCAAAAAATAAAATCTGCAGAATGCACTAACTTAGTAACATTTATGTAGGGGAATTTTCAGGTAAAGAACTAATTCCAATGAAGACAAAGATATGGAGCAGTGGGGAAGGAGTTGGTATATTAATTAGTCTGTGGTTTTGCATTCATATAGAGATATAATTCTGGAACTTTATATTTTACTTACGTGTATAAAACTTAGCCCTGGACAAAGCACGAAAAACCTTAAAGTAGAGAGTCCCCAGTCTGAATGGATTCTTGGTTCCCTAACTTGTAACATGAGACCTCAGAGCCTGTCCCATGCACACTCATCATTTATACCCTAACTCTCTAGCAAAGCACTGGCTTCAGGGTGTGTGAAAGGCTGTGTCAAAAATCGATAGCTAAACCTTAAATAGTAAGTATAAAGGATTTCCTTTAAAAAAAAGAATAGATTGTAGAAAAAGAGAAGAAAGCTCATTCTAGAGAAGGTGTTTTGAAATGGATACTATTATAGACCTGAATTAATATAAACCAACAAAAACATCTCAATATTAGGACAATGTACTAGAATATTGAGATGAGTGAGGGATGCTGACAGCTGCCTGCACAGAAGGGGATGAGCAAGGTGGGCGTAGAGGCCTGAGTGTCTGTGTGCCTGGTTACACTCACAAGGGGATTTGGCAGACTGTGGTAGAAAACCAGTGTTTAATGCAATGAACACTAACACACCAAGTTCTGAGTTTTAATTACTGATATAGTAGGTTTGGGTGATTCCTTGCCAAGAGAACGGCTGCCAATACAAATCTGGTATCAGATATTACATAGAAAAGAACTATTATAGAAAAACATTACTTTAAACACAGAGGGCTATGAAATCCAAATTTGAATTAAATCTCAGTGCTCTGACTAGCTCCTCACGTGCAAGACCCATCTTATGGGATTTTTATCAGCAATACACTAAAATTTTGATGTTTAGGTCCACTATATGCCCAATTCATATTAAAGGTTTATCCCTCTTTTTATAATTCTCTCTTTAACCTAATTTTTGTTGGTTTAATGAAAAACCTCTTTTACTTAGTTTTGAGCACTATTCTACTGTAAGGAGTGAAAAGTTACCACAAGGAGTAGATGTATTGCCCAGGTATTTTGGTTTTCAGAAAAGGTTACATACAAAAAGGGATTTTACTTGCTGTTTCCTTGGCCTTCAATCTTTGCTCCTTAGAGTACCCATTATGAGTCTTTTCCTAAGAGAACTTGACCAGGCTGTTGCATGGATGCCTTCTTTGGTAGAGGGTCCATAGGGATTACATTTTGAGTCTCCAATTCATTTGGAATACAATCATCAAAATCCAGATTGACCAACAGCCTCCAAAAGCTTCATTAGGGTTTTGTCTAATCTCCACTGATCCCATTTCTCCAAGGTTTATGATTTAGATACTCTGATTTCCATGTTTTGTTTTGTTTTGTTTTGTTTTCATTTTAGTCTAACCTGTCAATCTGCTTTTCACCTCCTTTATGGTTGCATTTTTTGGAATTTCTCTGATTGGACTGTTGGTTCTTAAACTTTTCCATGAGACAAAAGTTTCACAGATACTGCTAAATTGGTCTAATAAAGTAAATTATACTTCAAATAAATACTTATGGTACAAAATTGAATGTTTCCTACCAATTGTTAAGGGTACATTTCACTACTCTCTTCACTTATTATTTGTCAATCTCTGGAATATTTAAAAGAAGATCTCTGTCAATCCTGATGGATGCTGGTATTTGGCCAGATCTACAACTTCAGAACAAAGTGGAGGAATGACTCAATTATCCTTGCTCATGCCTGAATTATCGGTGTAACTGGGGCAAGAAAGTGAAGGCAATGAAAGTTGCCTATTGCTATTTTTAAGCTCTGCTCCTGCTGCGTTGTTCTTCTTATGTTTCACTAGTGCTGCCACTGGATTTAAATATTTTACATATCATAATTAATGATTTGGTTGCACCCTGAGGTTTTCTTAGAAAAAGGCACAATTTTCCAAATTGAACAGCAAATAATTACACAGGTGATATCATTTATGAATAGGAAATGAACAGATACATTAGTGTGTCTTCATGTTTGTGTATTTAAATAGCATGTTCTCAATTTATTAGTGATTGTTATGAGAGGATTATTGTCAAAGGCTCAGGTATGTGTGGGAAGGAAATTAACATTAATAGAATGATAATTGATCTTTAATGATGTAAAGAGAGAATGGTCTACTTGATCTCCAGAATGCTTACCAGGTAAAGAGGAAACACATTCCACCTGATTTTCTCACACAAGCAGAGATCTTTCTGGTCTCTAGGTTGCTTCCCATTTTAAAATAGAAAGTGGAGACCTAGTCCTTAAAAACAAAACATAACAAACTCAAAGACTGAACTTCAGACAAACTGTAGTACTGTGCTTGCATGCCAGGCATTATATAATTATTAGTAGGTATTTCCAATTTTAGTGAACTCTCCTACCTCCTAGATAATGGATTACTTTCACTTAAAGTTAGATATCTCCCTTCAAAGGGAAAACTTACTTTAATACCCAACTTAAAGAGACACTACCATAACCAAAGACAACTTGGCTATAAATAGGCAGTCATGATGTTATTGCAGCTGAGGAGATTTCATCCCATTAAAAACTTCACTCAGAAATGTAGAGGAGTGCTTAATAATGAATGAATGTGATTTAAGGCCGCTTTATACTGATGACACTTTTCCTATAAATATTACAGAGACGTTTAAATTTTTATCTCCCGTAATTCTAATGAATGAATTTCCCTGACCCTTACTGAAAATTATACCTGTAAAGTCTGCAATTTACTGATGATGGCTTAGGCTATTAACGAGACTTGGGTTTCAAAACATTTTCATTTCATTCATAGATTCCTGTAATACCTTTGGAACTAAAGTTTGAAGAAGCTGGGTCAGATGTGCTTCCAATGTTGGGAGAATGTTGCAGTTTCTTCAACAATTAACTTCATTAACACATTAAAAGCCCAACTAAAGTGGACAAGTGGGGACATTCATGAACCACTTTACATGGATGGTGTGCTAAGAAAGAAAAAATTAGCTGCTGCTGCTGTTGTTTGAGTGTGTCTACCCCACCTCCATTTGTAATACAAGCATTTCTACTCTTGCATTCCAGCTTGATGAAGGATAAGGACAAAAGGACTGGGAGACAGAAGTCTTGCTGTAATTATTTCCAGTGTTAAATGCAAACACTAATCAACTTGTATCAAATAAAAGAGAGAGTGATGTATCATTGAGCTAGACTTACCAAATTTTCCAGATCACAATAGCTTAACTCTTCCAGGAATAGAGTTCACATTTTATTTATTTCACTGGAAAACTGTCTAAATTGCCAAACTTGTATGGCCTGGGTAGAACATATATCAACACATAAGTTCATTCCATCAACATTTTTTTTTTCGAGTATCTATGTGATTGAATCACCGTGCTGAGAGTAAGAGTGCAGTGTTTCCAAAAAATGTATTCAGAAAATTCACAAGAATATGAGCATAAAATGTACTATCAGAATAGACTGAGGAGAGATGAACCAGGATGCTTTCTAGATATGCTGTTGGACTGAATTTTGAAAGATAAGCTCTTTCTTCATGGAAGAAAACACATTTCAGGCAGAGAGCAAGTATTCAAGGCATCCATAAATTGAAAATAACTTTAACTTCTCTGATAACATATGTGTTCTAGGTTTATCCTTTTATTTCATTCCCCCACCACTCTGTACCTCATTTGAAAAGTTTTTAAAATATTTTTTTAATGTTTTATTTCTTTCTGAGAGAGAGTGAGAGAGACAGTGTGAGCAGGGGAGGGTCAGAGAGAGAGGGAGACACAATCTGAAGCAGGCTCCAGGCTCTGAGCTAGCTGTCAGCACAGAGCTGATGCGGGGCTCAAACCCGTGAACCGTGAGATCAGGACCTGAGCCAAAGCTAGATGCTTAACCGACTGACCACCCAGGCGCCCCTGAAAAGTTTTTTAATATGTGTAATCACTATAAATTTGATCTCTCCAATATCTGCTGAACCTCTGCCTCCCTGTTTTATCTGCTCTGTGGCCACTGCCTTAGCTCAGGTCCTCATTCTTTCTTCTGTGAATTATCATGGTAACTTTCATGGCTTCAGCCTGGCTTCCCTCCATCCCATTATCCACACTGTTCTCAAAATGAGTTTCCCAAAACCTATATCCAAGCTCATCACTCCCCTTCTTTTGATTCTACTACCTCCTGGCTGAAGGTCAGACTCCAAGGCACTATAGAATTGTCTACATTCACACTTTCCTGGAAAAAATTGATTCACTCACACTTCTCCAAGCACGTCATGCTTTCCCTCCATCTCCTTGTTTTTCCACATACTCTTTTCTATGCCTCTCTGCCCAGAACACCCTTAATTCCTTGTTCCCTAATCCAATTTCTGCATATCTTTCAGGATACATTTCAAGTATCCTCTCCTCTTGAAGCACTTCCTGATTCCTCCTGCTTCAGTTAGATGCCTTGTTTTCCCATAATAATAAATTCCCCTTTTCTAGCATGTATCACATAGTAATAGCCTGTCACTGTGTGTGTTCCTAGAGTATATGTATCCAGAGTGCAGGAACTATGCTTTGTCTTTTCATACGTGGTTTTGACACAATATTCTACATGATAGAAATTAACAATGAGTGAATAGATGAATGAGCTAATTCTTCCCAGGAATCCAGTGTATTCATTATTCTTATAATAGATACTGATACCAACATCTCATAGAAAATTTAGTTATTTTGAAGTTGTCTTGTTAATTTTAGCACATGCATTGCCTAGGACAATTCCTAGCTTATAGACTATAAATAATTCTTGCCTACGTGAATAAAGAAACTAGTGTTATGGATTAATTTGTTCCCCCTCCCTTCTAAAAAAGATATTGAAGTCCTAACCTCTAGTGCCTGTGAATGTGGCATTATTTGGAAATAGGGTCTTTGGAGATGGTCAAGTTAGGATGAGGTTATTAGGGCAGGCCCTAATCCAATATAGCGGTGTTCTTATACAAAGGGGAAATCTGGACACAGAGAGATGCTTAGGGAGAACACCATGTAAAGACTGGAGTTATGTCTCCACAATCAAGGGAATACTGAAGGTTGACAGCAAACCCACAGAAGCCAGGGGACACTCATGACACAGATTCCCCCTTATAGCCCTCAGAAGGATACAATTCTTTTTTTTTTTTTTTAATAGTTTATTGTCAAATTAGTTTCCACATAACACTCAGTGCTCATCCCCACAAGTGCCCTCCTCCATGCCCATCCCCCCTCCCCCCACATCCATCAGTCCTCAGTTTTTGTCAGCATTCAAAAGTCTCTCATGGTTTGCCTCTCTCCCTTTCCCCCACCATTTCCGCCCTTCTTCTCCCCCTTGTTCCTCCGTCAAGTTCCTCCCAATCCTCCTATACGTGCAAACATATGATATTTGTCCTTCTCTGCCTGACTTATTTCGCTCAGCATAACACCCTCAAGGTCCATCCATGTGGCTACACATGGCCAGATTTCATTGTTTCTCATTGCCATGTAGTATTCCATGGTATAGATAAACCACATCTTCTTGATCCATTCATCTGTTGATGGACACTTAGGCTCTTTCCATGTTTTAGCTATTGTGGAGAGTGCTGCTATGAACATTGGGGTACATGTGCTCCTATGCAAGAAGGATACAATTCTACAAATACCTTGATCTTAGGCTTCTAGGCTTCCAGAGCTATGATGCAAAACATTTCTGTTGCCAAGCCACTCAGTTTGTGGTATTTTGTTACAGCAGTCCTAGGAAATGAATACACCCAGGCACAAAGATTTAGACACATCATTGCATTTAGAGGCTGGTATGGAGCTGTAGGACAACTACAGCAGCACTAATGAAGATTACGGACATTATTAAGGCAGAAGGTGAAGAAATGTGTTTAGTCATGACTAATGAGAGAATTACTGTAGGTATTGACAAAAAACAAGATGCAGATTCTTGTGGTAAGAATATTGGGGGCAGTCTGTACTTTGCAGTTGAGAATTGGATTTTCAGATCAGTGACCAGGCATGTGTATTTTCACTAAAAGCTCCTCAGGTGATTTGGGTGAACACCTAAGTTGGTAACTCTAGAGAAATGGCTGTCCTTTTTGCAGCTCCAGGCAGGCTCCTGGTGTGGGGTGGGAGGTGCGCTTCTTCCCTGCAGGCTGTCTTCTCTTCTCAATGTGCATTCTGCTAATGGTCAGGTTTCTGCGCGGGTGAGTCAAACCTGCTAGTTTATCTTCTGATGGGGTTCTGACCATGGAGGATACGTTTACTTTTGCAGTTGGAACCTTTTCTCACTGTTTCTCCCTTTTGTTTGTGTATCTTTCTGTCGTCCCAAACTCACCTGTGGTACTTAGTCTTGAAAAAAACTTCTAAAGTTTAAGACACTTTTCTGTTATTTTTATCTAAAGAAATTTCTTTTCTTCCCTGGGTCTTGCATTCGTTTTCTCTACCTGGCTCTCCAATGTTGCTCCTTATGTCAGAACAGCAGAACTCAAACATTGCCAAGGAGACTAGTTAAACATAAGTCTTCCCAGGTTAACTACTGATTTATTATTTGATGAGTCTTTTGCCCTTTTGAATTTAAAGTAAATCAGGATCCCCAGAGAACCCAAAGGAAAGAATATAGCATTAAATAACTGTTTTACAAGGATTCAGAATGGAAAGATATGTTCAGAAACAGGCTAATGTGCACAGCTTATAAAGAAATATAGAGACTCAAGTGTTTTGTTTTTTTCCATTTAAAAATATCAAAACAAAATGGGATCAAGGGATTTGAATTTAGTGTACATAAAATAAAAGAGCTTGTAGAACTTCCCTTGCATTTAGAGCAATCAGCTAGAGCACAATCTAAGTGGAAATGGATATGTTTGAAAAAATCTATATGCTTGTTGCCGAATGGTATGTTTGAGAGACTTGCTAAGTGCTTACATTAATACATCCTGAAGTACTTTCTAATCAAACACATTATTGCATTACTTTCAACACTGTTGTAAGTTGGAAAGTTTCCTCATATTTTAGTGGCTTTAAAAATCACATATTAAGTCCTCATTGCAGATCCACTTCATCATCTCCCATTATTCTGAAACGTTGTGTTAGTTTTCACTAAGCTTTGTGGCTGGCCATTGTTATGCCTTGACATACCAGGCTGTCAGTTTGGAGATGGTGCATCTGTTGTCTGAGCTTTGCAAATCAGGAAGTGTTATTTCCACAATTAGACCAGTGGCTATAGGTTTATGTGTTGGAGGGGAGAATACTTGCAGTGATGACAAATGGAAACATTTTATCTGTGGAAGCTCAAATCATTATTGGTGAAGTTCAAGTCCTGTTCAACATATGTCTATAGTGACTTGTGGCTGAAATTTTACACCTGCTTATATAATACATGAATTGGGCCAGGTATCATGTGAATTGTTGATGGTGAAACTTGAAACCATGTGAAAATTATCTGGTTTCAGGTTTGGTTTCCAAAGAAAGACTCAGACAATAGTTATAGAATGTTCAAATGAACCTGGGTAAGTTTGTGTAATTCTCCTGGCTTACACCCAGGGAAATGTTTGTAATCCTCCCACCTATCTGTGACTTAAAACTATGAAGCAAAAAGGATAAAAGATCATAAATGTCTAGGGAAATGTTTAACAAGGATCAGGGATAAACTAAAATGAAGTAGCTGGGAAACCCAAGAAGGTCATAGAACATTGAGAGTAGAGGCCCTGCACCCCTTCCCTGACCACAACACCTTATACTTTGAAATTTTCTGTTATCACTTCAATTTAAATGTCTCCTTCTCTGTCAAACTTTCCTTGACCCCACAAATCACTATTAGATAATTTCATTCTCTGGACTCTCCAAATACTTTATTTCCATCTATTCTAAAAGTAAGTACATTTTGGCTATTTTGTTTATTTCTTGCTCCCCCATCCCAACCCTACTTCTGAACTTCAGAAAGGCATTATTTTATTTTCATTTGTCTTTGTGTTCCAAGTACCTAGTATAGTGCCTAGAATATAATAGGCAAGCATATAATATTTGTTGCTTGAATAAATAGCAGAATTGGTTGATGATGTGTCATCATTTTTACTTAGCTATTTAAGACATGAATGTAAGTGAAATGTCAAGCCATAAAAAGGGTGCAGAAATTACTAAGAAATTGGCCTGCCATTGTATTCTCTTGCATTTCCTACTGGGGCTTCAGAACTTGGTAAATGTGAAGAAGACTTGAAGAGACCAAATCATAAGTTAAAGCAAATAGTGCTTAAGATCAAGGCTTTAGAAAATACACGCTGAGTCCAGGAAGACCAAAGAAATCAGAAAGGGAACTGAGGTATGAAACAATGAGCTTTGGTAAAGAGGGTCATGATCAGCTAGTGGTTATCTCCACTGAGGTAAATAATACATGGAACAAGGATAAACCAGATATAAAAACAGTGTTACATCTTGTGATGAGTTACCATGGGTTATCACTGAGGTTTTTTCCTGCTTCAAATTTCACCTAATAAGAGTCCACGCTGCCAATATGGAGTGATTCCAAATTCCAGGACTGATTCACCTTTTCACAGCTGAAACCCCTCACTGAATATTCATTAATTCCAGTACTATTTTCTAAACCTGCCTGAAAATAATAATTCCCTAGGATACCAGTAAACATTAGAGATTCCTATTCATCTTCTGAATGAGAATCTTAGGAGATGGGGGCTAGGAATCTGTTTTTTTAATATAACAGTTGATTATTCTGTTCCTCAAGCAAATTCGGGATGTATCTTCAGGATGAAGTGCTTTTTCCTAAGAAAAGCACTCTGTGTTCACTCAGGTTCTAGCTTTACTTGTCATGGACTCCAGTTATGCTTCAGTAATAGTAGCATACTGTTTCAGATCCCTATTTCTTTCCAAATGCTATTATCTCTACTTAAATTCTATTTACACTTCAAAACTAGCTTCAAATGACACTTTCTCTGGAAAACATTTGTGCAACTTCCCATAAAAAGTACTAGACTTTACCTTATCACATTCTCTTCATTTGTTCTTCGTTTTTGTTTTTTCTCTATAGCAGGAGCTTCTTAAGATTAACAAACATGTCTAACTTATTTATATTATGTGACCAAGACCCAGCATAGTGCCTGGATGTAATAAGGAACATATGTTTCTTGATTTGCACTGTGGGCCAGTATCTCTTATCCACACATCTTTTGCCCTTTATTTTGTTTTTTAGTATTTATTTATTTTTGAGAGAGAGAGAGAGAGAGAGAGACAGAGTGTGAGCAGGGAAGGGGCAGAGAGAGAGGGAGACTCAGAATCTGAAGCAGTCTCCAGGCTCTGAGCTGTCAGCAGGAGCCTGATGCTGGGCTCAAACTCACGAACAGAGAGGTCATGGCCTGAGCTGAAGTTGGACGCTTCACAACTGAGTCACTCAGGTGCACTTCTTTTATTTTTTAAGTTTATTTATTTATTTTTTGAGAGAGAGGGGAGGGAGGGGCCAGAGAGAGGGAGAGAGAGAATCCCAAGGAGGCTCTGCACTGTCAGCACAGAACCTGATGCAGAACTTGAACTCATGAATGTGACCTGAGCTGAAGTCCATCGCTTAAATGACTGAACCACCCAGGTACCCCATTTTGCCCTTTATTTTTAACAAAGAGATTTGGCCATCTCAAATGAAGCCTCATCCTTCATGATGCTTCTGGAAGGTTTTAGCTTTCCTAGTGGAAAAGCTTCCTCTTCTTTACAGTCATCCATAATTGCCACATCCTATTTGCTTCTCATTCTTATTTATTAATTTTTTTATGTATGTCTCTCCGACCAGAATGCAAATGATTTGGGATTAGGGAGAACATTTTGGATTTAATTTGCATAAAACTCTCTAGGATGAAGTGGCATGTGTAGATTTAGCTGTATCTGCAATAAAATATTTCCTTACAAAAATATCTGTACTAAACATATCAGAGATTTAATATTTTTTAAATGTCAGTGATAGGTATATTTTATAATTATATAAATTATATAATTTTATGGACTTTTCTAACACTTGAAATAGTTTATAATTTTTAAATAGTGTATTATTTTAAGCTCAGAATTCTCAATTTGAGATCCAGTTAGCCCTGAGTTTAGAAATTCCATAAACTCCGAGAAATTCTACATAATTTTTAGAGGGTACTTTTTTCAGGAGAGAAAGCTCATGACCTGAATTACATTTTCAAAAAAGATCTACAACCTCAAGCTGTTTAAGAGCAACTCTTCTGAACTTGCAATAATAGTGGTAAGAAGAATTTTACAATTTGCAAAGAACTTCCTCATGCATTAGGCTGTTCATTCTTTATAGCAACCCCCAGGATGCAGCTATGGCAGGGACTCTTAGCTTCATTGATCAAGTAAGAAAACCAGCACTTGGAGAAGTTAAGAGCCTCCACTGGAGTTGACATCTCAGGACTCCAGAACTGGAGCTCTTTCCACACTACATACCAAGTGGCTTCTTTCCATAAACACTAGTTTGCTTAATCTTCTTTGGACATATGGAGTAAGTTAAGCTCCTGCCAGGAGCAGACAGGCAGGTGAAACTTAAATTACTCCTGATACTTAATGAACGAGGTGACTTTCCTCTCTCAGTCATTTGTCTTTAGTATCCAGGAATATATAAAAGGAATTTCCTCTTCATGCCTTCATCCTAAATATAGATTAATTAGGAAAAATCCCTGGACTCTCAGTATCGGCATCTTCTTGTTCATCATTAAGAAACATTTGTTGTACGTATTTCATATGCAAGGCACTGTGCTTAGCACTAACAACTGTAAATACATGAGCTGATACAAGCAGACCACTGGGCAATTAATACCAAAATAAACCAGCGGCTCTAGCCAGCACCAGGAAACTGTGACTATTGAAATACTGTTTTAGTGAAACCAGAGAGTGTGTACTGAGGGTCTTAAAATGAACTGTACTCTTTGAACCAGCAATTCTACTTCTGGAGATTGGTCTTCTATATTTCTAAATCTAGAAAACTGTCTTCAAAGTAACATTATTTAAAATAGTAAAAGAATAGAGATAATCTATATCCCTAGTAATAGATCAGTTGAAGTGTTTAATTTGATTATTTGTGGACAAACAACTGATCCTTAATCTACCCAACACAAATACATCTGAATGATGCATCATCTTTATCTGTAGCAGTGGTTCGCTATGCAGAGATTCATGGCTGAAGTAGCAAGGAGAGATAAATAAAAAATATTTTACAAAAGGACAGAGGTATATTTTGAAATGCACTTCATGAAGTCAGGCTACTCGCCTTGCTAGGATAAAAAATATTCTTACTTTCTGGAAAATTAATAGCTTGTGGCATTAGAAAATATTCATCTTTTGGTTTGGATTATCCATTATTCCTCCTAGGTATGCTTTTAGAAACAGCAACTCCCCTTTCCCTGAGAAATTGCTCTTCTCCAGCTCCTTATAGTTCTCAGAGGAGGTGGGTTTGCCCCAAGATAGTGATGGATTCTGGGTCAACCAGAGATCTTCCCTGGTAGCCAGAATGTTCCTCATATCTCTGGGGTACTAAACTGGTAGGTCGTCAAAACCTCCCTCTTCTTGCCATAATACGTAAACATTTCTTATTTGTAAAAATTGAGAAAAACATATGATCCACACCTGCTCTTCCAAGATACATAAATAAGCATTTTTCTTTTTCACTAATCTTTTTTTTCTTAAACTAATTTGATTTGGATTATTGTCACTTGAGACCAAAAAGTTCCTGAGTCTAACCAAGTTAGTGTGAATCCTACTGATGTAAACACACTAAAACCAGAACAAATAAAAATCCAGCAAAATTCCAAAATTTTATTCACAGGAAAAAAGTACTGTATTGAACTGTTCCAAAACTGTGATTATTGAATTATTAGAGGTTAATTTTTTCTTGCTCTTTCTACTTTTCCATATTTTCCCCATATTTTCTATAATAGGTATATAAATTGTACCAATTATACATTTTATTTTTTTATTTTTATTTTTTTATTTTATTTTTTATTTTAATTTATTTCTAGGAGACAGAGAGAGACAGCGTGAGCAGGGGAGGGTCAGAGAGAGAGGAAGTCACAGACTGAAACAGGCTCCAGGCTCCGAGCTGGCAGTCAGCACAGAGCCCGACGCGGGGCTCGAATCCACGAACCGCGAGATCATGACCTAAGCGAAAGTCGGACGCCCAACCGACTAAGCCACCCAGGCGCCCCAATTATACATTTTAAATTGTAAACAGCAGCACTCACGACACATGTAATTAGGCACCATGGCAATGTCCCTGAACAGGAAAGGGAAAGAGAAAGGGTGAGCAGATAGTTAGATACAGACTGATTACTGAAAGAATATATTGTTTCCTTTCCATGTTCACCAATTGCTTCTTGAGAAAATATGCTAAGCTCTGCTAGAAATGTTTAAGTTACATGCTGTCAAACATCTATAACTATCGTGAAGGTTAGTAGTGAAAAATGTGAAATTGACATTTGTTCCTGAGGAGTGCGTAGCTGCTTTATTGGGAGAGAATGTCAGGTAAATAGAAGGAAAGGTTAGAAAAGAAGCCTTTTATTTTAATAGATAGCAAAGTGTAAATATCTTGGTAAATCTTAATAGAGTCATGCAATGTTCTGACACCCCTGGAGTTAAGCTGCCAAAAGAGATACCGGCTGGGCCAGGGCTAAGATAGACCATCTCAGCAAGCCACCTACATTCTAATTCTGATAGTCTATTGTCAGGTAATGTTTGACTATTACTTCAGGGGCAGTGAAATGGCTGTGATGATCTTTATATCCTCTTAGCTTTATCAGCAACTGACAAAGCCTTGAATAGGGCAGACTTTAGATTATGTTTCTCTATCTGAGTGGAGTACCAGGTTCTGGAATCCTGGGGTGTGTAATAGCTATCCACTCTAAACCAAGTGAAGATAACACAGCCTCCAGAGTAGAGTGCAATAGCGTTAAAACAGGGTTTGGTTTCTGAGTCTTCATGTAGGCGATTTGCTAGCAAAGTACAGGGCATTTAATATTGAGCTGAGGGTTATTGTCAAGAGATAGATGGAGGAGGGTTCTCCAAGCTAACGTAATAGTTAAAGGGTTTCTGGAAAAAAAAAACACAAGATTTAATCAGATTTGTGTCATCTTTGTTAATCTGGCTGGCAAATTCAGGCAGTCATCATGGAGCCCAAGAATTGGGTTCAGAAACCTCACTTCTCCAAGAACAGAGGGGATTAAAACATGACATGGGAAGTTGGAGGAAACATATTCTCTGGTTCCAAGCCCTGTGTTTCTAAGAAATGTTCTGTGACAGATTATAGAGTTAATTTGGTGGTTGCACATAATTCCAAAATACTTAACAAAGACTTTCATCAGGCATCTATCATCCTCACCTGGAACTTTGCTGGAGCTGACTATCTGATCTCTCAGCGTCCCCTCTTCTGGCTCACCCTCCTCACCACTATCAGAGTGCTATTCAGGGGAAAAAAAAACATGTGTTAGAATTTGCTTCTGTTCAAACAAAACAAAATAAAAAAGAAGGAACCAAATACCTCTTTTAGTTTTCTGTTGCCTATAGAATTCAGTCTACTTCTTTATCTTCATATTTAATCTCATCTCATCCTACCTCACTGGATCACTTCCTGCTGTCCTTCACGTGGCTTCCATCTTCTCCAGCTACCTTAAATTTCCAGATATTTCTAGTATGTCATGCTTTTCATGTCTCTGAAGCTTTATTTGCATGTTTTTTCCCTGACTGGAATGTTTTTGCTTCCGTCATCTGGGGAGGATAGTGAATAATGAAGCAGGAGAGATACATGGAGGAGGATATGAGGAGCTGTTAAATCATGGTAGAGAATTTGCACTTTATTTTAGTATCAGAAATGAGGGACTCAAATGATTTTGAATCAAACACTTGGCATGAGGGTCACCTGGGTGGCTCAGTCAGTTAAGCGCCTGACTTTGCAGGTCATGATCTCATGGTTCCTGGGTTTAAGCTCTGCATGGGGCTCTGAACTGACAGCTCAGAGCCTGGAGCCTGCTTCAGATTCTGTCACCTTCTCTCCCTGCCCCTCCTCCACTTGCACTCTGTTCCTCTCTTTCAAAACTGAATAAACATTATAAAATTTAAAAAAGATATTTGGCATGGTAACCATCTGGAATTCCCTTCTATTACCAGGAATCTGGGATCTCTGGAAAGAAAAGGATTCTATAACAGACCCTGAAACCATAATCCTATAACTTTCCTGGTATAAAATCTCCACTTTACAGATGAGACTAAGAACCCTACAGATGTTAACTGATAGCCTCAAGTCTTGTGGCTAGCAAATCCATTACTATAGATAATGTAATGTACTGTGGATGTGCCATGCTGTAACTAAAGTATGTCAAGCATCCTATCTCAGCTGTTTCTTGACACTTTGCTTGTACATCTGCTTTAACACTTGCCAAGTTATGTTATAACTTACACACTTTCATTATTTTGTTCCCCTTAAATTAAAATCTACAAGAACATATCATTCAGGGGCACCTGGGTGGCTCAGCTGGTTAAGCATCTGACTTTGGCTCAGGTCATGATCTCACAGTTTGTGGGTTCAAGCCCCGCGTCAGTCTCTGTACTGACATCCAACTCAGAGCCTGAAGCCTGTTTCAGATTCTGTGTCTTCCTCTCTCTCTGACCCTTCCCTGCTCACACACACTCTCTCTCAGAAACAAATAAAAAACATTAAAACTTTTTTAAAAAAAAGAACATATCATTCAACTTTCTTGACACAGTGCCTGACACATTATAGGTCATCCAAAAAAAATTGTGGCATAACACATAAGCATAAGAAAACTTGGTTTGAAAGTACATTTTCAGGCACTGAATATACAGGGTATGTCATATCTACCCCCAAAATTGATACTTATAATGGCCCTATTTATTATTTCATTTATCATTTGTACGGTAGGATGGTGACCAGCAATATTGTCATGGACAAAATATGTCATCTGACACGAGGAGAAAAGAAATTATATTTAAAATGCTTTAGGAACTTGAGAAATATGAAGATGTGATTTAACACTGTTTGTAATTACTATGTGAAGAAAAAAAAATAATCTCTGATTATATGTTACACAGGGCAAGATTTAAGAAGAGTCCGGAAAAGGATTTGTGTGTCATTTTGGACATTAGCAAAGCATGAATTTACAATATTCATGATATACTGTTAGTAAAGTATTTGGATAAGTGAACTGGTTATGAAGTACAAAATTATCTTTCTATTACTTGGATCGATTATAGGTTTTAGATAACTGAACCTATATCTATAAAACAACAGATAAAACTTGGAAAACATCCATAAGTAAAGGGGAAAAGGGGGAAAAATTGCCATCTAATATGTAATAAGCATGTTGTTATAAATGAGTTTTATGCTTTATCACATTTGACCCTCACAACAAACCCCAAAACTTTCTTAAGAAAAGTTGAGTAAACTGGGTCTCACAATTAATAAGTAAATTGCCCATACAATAGTAAATGTTAGAGCCTAGATTCTCATCTAGAACTGAGTCCAATTCCTATAACCTTTATTGAATACCATGCTGCCTTTGGAATAAATTTGATTTCTTTGGCCTGAAGAATACTGCAAGAGGCTATAAGTCCTGTAAGGGATGTCATATGCAAAATGAGAGTCCCTGCTTCTATCAAAGCCCAGACATGAGGATATTGGATTATGTTGTAATAGCAGAAGTTTCAGTCATTTGAAGAAAATACTAGAATATATTGCCGTGAAAAGTGGTGGAGATTCAGATTCTTCTTGGGAGGTTCAGTAAAGAAAGTTTTAAGGTCTACAGCTTTCTCTCTAGAAGTGAGGTGGCCACTATGATGAACATCTCATTTTAGTCCTAACTTCTGCTTTTAGTTAAACAGGGTACTGTGTACTGATGGAGCATCTTTACAGACTCCAGAGAAGGCAGCAATTAATACTGCTCTACTGTATAGGATAGCAGGACTTCTGTTGGAACAGCTGTTTGTTGACCCAGCTGACATTCTCTTTCATCCACCCATCCATTGTTCTCCTTAAACAATAGCGAGATACAAATGTGAGTTTTACTCACTCTAATGAAAAGGGTAGAGTTTCTTTCCCTATAAATATTTTCAAAAGCCTTGATGATTCATGAGATTTGCACAAATACATTTAGAACTGAAAGTAAGTGTATAAGGCATTTGGAGAATACTCTGCCCCTGACATTATAGGGAGGGGAGGGTACTTACATTAAAAATAACTCTGCTTTGGCTTTTAAGGCAAACATGCTCTTCATTACTCTCCTCCCCACCCCAACTCCCCCCCCCCCCCCGAAAAAATAAACATTACCTAAAACAAAACCTGACATAAGAGAAGGCTGCTTCTTGGGTGGGCATGAATGCAATCTTGCCTGAAGCAAGGGGTATATATGAGATGACCTTTAAAATTTGCTTTCAAACCCATTATTCACTGGGTTTATCTAAACATTGTTTATAAAAAAAGATAAAATATGGATGAGTTTTCAAATGAAGAAAGCAGCAAAGACTTACTGTCTTGTTGCAAAAGGGAAATTGGATTTGTACCTTCATCTCCTGCATTTCTCATTTATTTCATTCAGGCATGCGGGGGATGTAGCAAGTATCAAATTCACCTTTGAAGCTCAGCTTGTACAATAAAAACCTGATGGTTTTATCTCTTTTCCTCTGCAGAAATCTACATTTTTCTTTCAAGTTAGTGGTAGTTTTTCATGTTTCTGTTAGAGAAGATGCCAAACTTTAAAAAAATTCCCTCTGGGCATTTTTCTCTTAGAGATTCCTGTGAAAAGAGAGGCTCAAAGTACACATGAGATTAGACTCAAACACCTGTGGTTTTTCCATACATTTTCCAAAATATCAATCAGTTAGATCCCAAAACTCCTGTTTTGTCTCTATCCCATATCCATTACCTAGGCACTGAATCCTACTCATTGCAGCTGGCCGTTTCTTATAATTCAGGATGCAGCTTAAATGCCCCTTCTACAAAGATCTTTCCTTACCTGACCACCCCAGTCTAAAGTAGCCACTGTCACATCTAATTCTTATAAGTCTCGACCTACTTAGAATTTGTAATAAACCATACTGGTTATTTATTTAATGTGCACACCTCTCACCTGGAATGTGCCCCATGAGAACAGAGGGTCATGTCTGCTTTATTCACCTCTACCCAACCAGAGCTTTCAACAAAACTTAAAAATAGTATGTACTCAATTAATATTTGTTGGATGAATGAATGTCTGGTGCCCTCAACAGGAAATACACTGCAAATGTCCATGAATAATTTTACATTATCCAAATAACATACGCATGGAGAAACATAGGTAAATATTAATTATTTGCCATCATATGTAAGTTGATTAATACAGGGGAGAAAAGGTTGAGAAAACATAAAATTGAGGTGAATTTTCCTAAAATAAAACATAGTAAGGCAAAATGTAAGGGTCTAGTCTGGCATTGCCTCTTTAAATGAGCAAAACTGTTTTGTTCTCTGCAACTTTGGACAGTTTCAAAGATTGTGATGATCTCTTGTGTCTCCTGACATCTCTGCTCTATTTCTCCATCTAGTCTAGATCTCCTTAGACCCAGATATCTTGATTTTTTAAACACTTCTCTTGGGCCTGATACCATTCTTTTGAATATATCCTAGTTCCATTTTTTTTTTTTCAGATAAAAATTTTTCACACCTCTTGAAATATGTCTACTCTTCGCCAGTTTGAGTAACAGTCTGAGCAGACATGTTTGGGCTCCCTGAGCCCTACCTTAGCCTCCCTTTGTCAGGAATCAGAGACTAAGAGCCTTGTGTTTTGTTCAAGCCATTGCAGTTTTCAAGTCTTTTAAAGTATTCCTCTCTTCTTACCTGATCACTCTTTCCATTTTTATCCTCTCTCACACATCTGTCCTTGCTTCTTCCATTTGGCCATCATTATTGCCAGGTGTTAAATTGTTGCCAGTCTGTAGGACAAAGGGCAGTTTGGAAATCAAGTTATAGCTTTAATATCTGTCTTAATTTGAGCCAATGTCAAGCTGTATTGACTCTGTTTACATTCATAGTGAACTTTAAAATGTATTGGCATCAACATTAAGTATGCTTGGATGACTTCCCCGAAGATAGAATAGGAAATCTGTGTTCCTCTAACTGGGCTTGAAATTGAACATTTAAGTAATGGTAATTATTTTAAATTTCTGAAAAAGATACCAAAGTTTTTCTAACATTTATGACTGGTGCCACCCTTAGTTCAATATTTAATGCAACAGAGTTGCAGCCAAGGGTATCTTCTTAGTGAGGGGAGGAAGGTAAAACACCTTGGTCATGGTATGTGAAGGTTTCCACTGGTTGGCTCAAAACTCTCTTTATTTATTTAATTCCACTAAAAACTGAATTTATATGATTATAGAAATACATTATATAAAAATTCCTCATCAGTTTTAGAAAACTTAAAAAATACAAGTAAGAGATAGATAGATAGATAGATATAGATATAGATAGATAGATAGATAGATTCTTAAGCTCACTTTCTAGTGAAAGTATTCTGCTAAGCTTCTTCCTCAGCCACACAGAATATTGTCCATCTATTAGTCTATCACACTTTCCTTGTCTTTACTCAGACTATTCCCTCAATATGAGAAACCCTTTCAAATTTCTTCTCTTTTTGAAATCAAAATTGCTTTTCAGAGTCCTATTTGAAGGCTACCTTCTTTATTCACATTGCCTGTGTCATTTCATATGAGCCTAATCCTTCTTTCTTCCCCTTTATATAGTCTTTTGAATACATCTCTCTAACTTTTGAATTTCCTGTAAATTGGTGGTTGGAAATCATGACTTGATAAGATTCAGGTTAGCTTTTGTTTGTTATCAACTAGGCTACTTCATTCAGGAAGCACATACTGTCCTTTTATTCTTCTTTAAAATGAATTTAGCAGCCACTGATTCTTAATGTCTGGATATGACAAATAAAGATATTCTATTCTATATCTCCTCTATATTATTAGTTGAATACTTTTATTAAAGAAAACTTTCCTCTAAGTTACAATTTGGTTACTGAATGGTAATGTTTGATAGAAAAGGCAAGATAGATGCAAGAAGAGGGAAATTAAAAAAATAGATTTTTATTTCCCTCTTCACTTACAAGTTCTCAAATAATGAATTGATTTACTAGTATCCTACAAAGATAACCCTTACTTTATTTTTTATTAACTTCTAAATTTTAATCTAGTATAGTTAACATACAGTGTTATATAGTTTCAGGTGTACAATTTAGTGATTCAACACTTTCATATAACACCCAATGCTCCTCACGGCAAGTGCATTCCTTTATATATTTTGGATACTAACCCTTTATCAGATATATCATTTGCAAACATCTTCTCCCAATCAATACATTGCCTTTTAGTTTTACTCATTTTTTCCTTCACTGTGCAGAAGGTTTTTATTTTGATGAAGTTCCAATAGTTTAATTTTGCTTTTATTTCCCTTGTCTCAAGAAACATATCTAGAAAAGTTGCTACAGCCAATGTCAGAGAAATTACTGCCTATGCTTTCTTCTAGGGTTTTTATGGTTTCAGGAAGATGACCTTTACTTTAAAAAAGCTTATTTAGTATTAAAATTATATCTAGGTGGTTCTTTACTATCAGATAAAATGAGAGAATTTATCTTTTAAAAATTTTCCAAATGTTTATTTTTAAGAGAGAGAGAGCATGAGCAGGGAAAGGGCTGTGGGGGGGGTGGGGCAGAGGATCTGAAGTGGGGTCTGTGCTGACAGCAGAGAGCCTGATGTGGGGCTGGAACTCATGAACTGTGAGATCATGACCTGAGTTGAAGTTGTACGCTTAACCGACAGAGCCACCCAGAGGCCCTGAGAGAATGTATCTTAAAACAATACTCCAAACAGCAAACCATTTCACTTTCCATAAACAAATGTTTATACTATCCTTATTTTATTCTTTCTCAGAGAAGAATAATTTAATTTTTTTTCACTTTGGGGATTTCATCCAGTCTCATATATATAAGTCCCTGTTGGATAACTCCAATATCTGAATCATATGTAGGTCTATTTCTGTTGTTTATTCTTTCTTTTGACTTTCAATTGTTTGGTTCTATTTTGTTCGTTGGTTTGAGTAGTGTGTGTGTGCGTGTGTGTGTGTGTGCGCGCGCGCGCACGCATACATGCGTGCCTGCAGGCCTTATGTTTTTTGGCTTGATAAATTAAACTTTGTAGGGGCTCTTGAAGGACAGTTCTCTCAAGCAGGTTAAATTTTCTTCTCTCAGGTGCATAGGTTACTGGCAGATTACTGTAGTTCTGTTCAGATTTGATTTTACTCTTTGTTATGAGTATTTAAATTTTGCTCTTACATGTAGGACATAGTCCTCACTTCTGGACTATGGCATTAAGTGCCAAATTATTATTTTTTAAATGTTTATTTATTTTTGAGTGAGAGAGAGACAGAGTGTGAGCAGGGGAGGATCAGAAAGAGGGAGACACAGAATCTGAAGCAGGCTCCAGGTGCTGAGCTGTCAGCACAGAGCCTGACATGGGGCTTGAACTCACAAATGACAAGATCATAACCTGAGCTGAAATCGGATGCCTAACCAACTGAGCCACCCAGGTGCCCCATTAAGTGCCAAATTAATCCTAGGATGGGAGCCTTTTAAGGTGTTAACTGAGAAATCCTAAAATGTTTGCACAAATTTCTCCATTTCAGCTAGGATTGAACTATAATTTCTGTCTCCTCAGTACCACGTGGCTGCTGATATTCATTCTTAGCCTCTCAATTACTGTTTTATTCTGAGTTATTTGTACCTGATTCATGACTAAATTTTTTTTAGAACATTTTATAATCATACATGTTGGTTGAGGTTGAAATGGTAGAATTTCCATGTATTCTTGTCCTTAACAGAAGAAGGGAATTGAGGGGCTATTAGAGAGAAAGAATCAGAGGGACTGTGGAAAACATCCTTGTGTGAAGTGTAATGAGATGAGGCCACCTTCAAAGAATCATTCTTCCTTAGAGGAGTTCATCCCCTTAGAAACTGTCTTTACCTCAGAAGGTAACCTATGTCCTTCACTTGTCCATTTCTAGAATACATCAAAAGTTAGGTGGTTAAAAGACAATATGCAACTTTGTAAAAATGTGCAACTTCTGAAATAAACTGAAGATAACAATTAGTCAATAAGCACTATGATTACAAAAACAAAAACCATGGCATTAAAATTATATGCTTTTGGAAAAGTATTCCAAGTCTTTGTCTGCATTGTAAAAAAGTGTCAAGTCTTCAAAATAAGAAGACCTAGGGTCATTGTCACTGATTTATAGCTACAACACTTAAACTTTCTGAAGTTCAATTTCTGAAATTGTAAAATGGAGGTAATAATACTTACCTTGCAAGATAAATGTGAAAACTAGAGAAAACATTTGGAAAGTTATTTGCATAGAGTAGGACACTCTGTAGGTACCTTGTAGATGGTAGCCAGTTACTATTATAGTATTATTGTTGATAATGATAATAATAATACATTTAAAATATATGTAGTTCATAGACTAGAAAATGTACAGACTTTTTCTTTTAACATTTTAAGAACTTACATTACTTATCCAGCTACTTTTTGCTTATATTCATTAGTATTCATCATGGAGAATGTCTTGGCATAGTAGATTATTGATGACAATGCTTCTTGTTCTAATTTTTGTTTGAAAGCAAGATTAATTTATGTGCTGATTAATTTGGGGAGCTGATCACCTTACTTCTCTGATATCATTTGTTTATAATCAATTTTTCTTAACCTTTATACACCTAAGGAGATGGCACATGAATACATTACAGATTTGCTTCATATTCCCATTTATAAGGCAAACAACCAATGGATAGAATATAAAAATATGGGTAAATTATGACTTCTTTTGGAATATTCAGTTATCTTCTTTTGGAATCTTCAGTTTATTTTAGAAGTCACATTTTTCTGAAACTTGTAAAGATTAGTTTTGTGAAAATTCCTACTAATGATATCGTGTGTGTGTGCATGCACGCGAGTGCACGTGTGTGTATGCATTAAGGAGTATTCATGGGTCATTAAATAAGTATGTGTGAAACTAGAAGGGTAGCATATCATAAAAAGTTTTTCCTCTGCATAAAATACATATGCAACTTTAAAGTAAAGACAGGAACCCTCAGACTGAATGTAAATTTTTTCTAACTCAGACCTGTTACTTTATTGGATTAAGATTTGGGAATGCATTCCTTTTGTGAGGCCTTTCCGCCCTGAGGTTTGTTAATGTAACACTGCTGAAATTCCTATCTAAATAATAATATTGTTACATTAGTTACTAAATAGTTACCCTTGAGTATTGGGGTGGGGGTATGGTATTACAAATAACGGATATTTTGAAAGCCTGAAACATTTTACATTGGGACCATAAATGGATATAACTCATGTTAACTAAGATTCTGAGCTTTAAAATGAGATTAGATCATTTTACTTTTTACTAAGCCATCTAATAGTCCTGTGAATAATCACCAACAGTTTTCAGAATTAGTGTATTTCTCATATTTTTGTCACAAAAGCTTTATTACTAAATGCAATGACAAAAGACCAATCAAGGAAGTGAGTTACTCTGGTAATTTGGAAGAAAAATAAGAGTAAGGAAGGTAAGAAGGTGGAGAGGGAAGGAGGGATAGAGAGAGGGAGGAAAGGAGAAGGAAGACAAGAAGGAAGGAGGAAAGAAATGAAAATGGAAGGAAAGAAATGAAAACAAAAAAGAATAAAGGAAGAAAAGAAACAAACAACTATTCTTTACTATGTTTCAGTCTACGAAGTAGGAATTTCTCCCATTTTACAGATGCATACCTTTGTGGTGCCCACCAAAAGAATGTTTGGTTTCAAGAAGTCGTTGACACAGTGAGCAGGAAGTAACCCTAAAGCCTGCACACCTTGTTACTTCATTGCTTTGTATTTTTGGCTTTATTTCCTATCTTTGCTCCACAACCATCATGAGCACATGCTGTGGGCTAATTTTAGCCACAAGAATTTAATGTCACTTTTAACTACAGATGGCTAAGCAATTAGCTAATTTTGTTTCACTGGTGGCAGCCTGTCATGGTAGTGCTGATAAAGCCACTGTAATAGGAGGCCACTCCTTCACCATGGGCTACGATCATTTGTCTTGCTAGGCACAAGCTTTCTTACCTGAAAACACAAAAACAAGGAAGCAAAATACCATTGTGTCTGACTCTAGCTTTGGACCCAAACTGACTGGGTTTGAATCTCAGCTCCGCTAATTTACTAGATGGGCATATCCTTGGGCAAATTGCTTAAGGTTTCTATACCTCAGATTTTCTCTCCTCTAAAATGAGGATGATAATAATATTTATGTTATAGAATACTTCTAAGCATTTAAATGTTAATATGTGAAAGTGTCCTGGCACACAACAACTGTTATATAATTATTGCTGTTATTATTGCTTTTTAATCCATCAAGTTGATTCTAGCTTTGTAATTCTAAAAGATGATACTCCACTCCTATACTTAACTGCCATTTTCCTGAACCTTCCATGAATTCCAAACACATCCAACCCCTTGCTCTTGCAGGAGATTACTGTTTTTGCATGTTACTTCTCCTTATGCTGGGAATTAATTCTGAAGTCACATTCAGCTAGCAAAAATTTTGTTTATGAAGGCAGCTACCTCCTCCACCCTACCGCAAAGAAGGCAGATTAACAGCTCCTATACATCTCTATCATGACTCATCACTGTATACATTATAAATGTTGTCAGCCTTCTCCTATTTACTCCCCTCCATCTCATCTCACATACCTGAAAGGTAGCTCCAGAGGACAGAGACTATAATACATCTGACTTTTTGTCTTCCGAGCACATATCATAGTGCCTGGTACACAGAGGGCTGTTAGTAAATATCAAAAGAAAACATATATTTAACAATGGGAGGATAGCAATCCAGGGAAGATGAAAGGAATAAAGCCTACAGACCCAGGTAACTAGAAGGTAGGAATACAACCATGGTAAAGGCTCATGAGTAAGTTATTGGCCTATCTAGTTATCTGTCATCTAGCTATACAATAAAACTAATACTTTAAGATCCTTACCCAACCCATCCCACCCCTCAAAAAAAACTCTAGTAGGCACTTTATATTTAAAATCTCATTTAATATTTACAAATAACCTCATGGAACATAAACTATTATTAGTCCCATTTTATTGATGGAGGAAGAGTCTCAGAGAATCAAGCAGCTATGAGTAGATAAAGGCAGGATTTCCATATTCCATGTTCTAAACTAGTGCTACACACACTGGCTGACTTTCAAATTGATAGATATAAAAAACATTTTTATAAAAATATTTTATTATACTGACAGAAAGATTTGAGATGCCTCCAGACAGTCAAATCTCTTTTGTAGCCTATGATAGTCCATCCATCTTATTATTTCTGGGGCAGAACAAAGGAGTGTAGGCAGGATACATTCAGAGAAATATGATTGTTTTTTCTCTCAGTTTTTAAAAAATCCTGACCATATTTCAGCATTTTATAATTGCTGAACATTGCTTTTTATAAAAAAATAACATTTTACCAGATATCTCTAAACTCAAGGAGAAAAACATTTAAATTAAAAAACAAACAGTGCTGATTGCATTCGGTTTAAAAAATGCCTTGAAAGACAAATTAAATTAAAAAATTGACTACTGCCATTGACTCCTTTGAGAGTCATTCTGGAACAGGCAGATTGCAGTATTTTAAATTTTGAGTAGTTAAGTTAGGATGGAAGCCCTGTCTCATTTGACCACATTTTTTTGTTTTGTTTGTTTGTTTGTTTTTACTGACAGGGAATCAATCCAAGATGCTGAACAACCAGAATTGGGTCTTCAGAGGCCTAAACTGACATCTTATTCTGTGCAATTGAGTAGAAGGGGTAAAGAATGTGAATGGGTGTCTTGGTTTGAATATTTTCCAAAGGTAGAATTTATAAGGCTATTGAAATCCTGTTAGATAAGAATTATTGCCTATGCTTTTCCAAGCTGAGCAATTTAAGATACATTAGAGTGAAACTTATGTGATCAGAGCTTCTAACAAGGCGGCCTTTCACCAATAAGCGATATATCATGCTAATCTTGGTAGAGAGGTTTCAGTAACCAGTTCTTTTTGTCATAATAGGAAGTGAATACAGCATTGCTATTTCAAGTTACTGTTCCCTTCCGAAGTAGGGTACTTTGCATAAGTTATCAACATTTTACTCATTTCATTGCTGAAATCATGTTCAGGGAAAAGAATTTTCTTCAACTGCCAGGTAAGGAAGAGTGGGAAGTAGAGGTTAAGTTCAGGTCACCGTGATAGTTTAGGAATCTGGGCTGGAATGTGGTCTTTGGGATGCTTCATATTCATCATTTTATACCCTTCAGCATACTCTCTGATGTGAAATGCTGATTACTTCAGCATAGGAGAATCTACATGGCTTCTCTGTAACTTATGAAATTAGAGCTTGCTCCTCTGGGTAGAGTTTGAGCATTTACATCATTGCCCCCATTCATTATTCTGTTTCTTGAAGAAAGATCATGGTGACATTCTCCAGTTAGGTTCCTCTCACAATTCAGGAGGAAATAAAAACTAGGCTTAGTCTATAGATAAATCATTTAATACAATGCTGTTTTGAGATACTCCATTTCTCATCTTCAAATGTAAGATATTTCTTGGTATTTAAGCATCTCTGTTTTTCTCAAGTTTGTGTGAAATTATTTATATATATCACTACATTCTCAGACAACTTTGTGTTTATTGTTGTTGGTGGTGGGCTTGGGGGGATTGTTTTTTGTTTCTTGTTTTGTTGTTGTTTGTTTCTTTTGTTTTTATTTTAACTTCAGTGTTATCTTCCTTTACTTACCAATGTTAGTGACAGATTCTATATAGTATATCGAGCATTAATGAAAACAGCTCCATATCAAATTGACCTTCCTGGGGAAGGTAACACAATTCATTGGTTTAATCATTGCATTCCATAAAGGGAGATGTCACTTAACCAGATTTCCTCTCAGTGCCAGGAAATCAGCTCAAAGTATTTCTCTTAAGATAAGTGAACATGCTTGTCATAGCTTACTTATGCTTGTTAAATCTTTCTATGAAATAATTTACAGAGAAATATGTAAATATTTTGACTGCTTGTGCCATTCTTTTCAGACTGCTTTGCAGATTACACATGGGTCTCTATATGAAACAAGAAGGAAAAGCAAGCAGAAACTTCTTAATGTAGAATTTTTTCATTAATAAAAACAAAAAGACTAAAGGACATTTTTTAATGGAGTCTTAATGTAAATAGCCAAGAAGAATAATGTATACTCCATAAGTTGGCCTCAAAGTGATACTAGTGTGATGGAAGTACATTATGAGTTTCCAGGACAGCATGTCCTCTTACCTTTCCTTCCTGACAGAAAATAAGTAAACCAGGGCTTAAGAGTAGAATATTTGCCAAATATACATTAGGGCAGACTTTGTGTGAAGTAGGACTTTTATGGGTTTGCTACATCTTACATGCACAATGGTCTATAAACTAGCCTTTAATCTTAGAAATATATGTTCTTTATAACCTATAGTTAGCAAATGTGATATATTCTGAGCATAGATAGGGTAGAGAAAAGTGAGCAAATTTTCCCAAGGTGGTTCACATTAAATGTATAAAGTCTTTGTTTCAATTAAACTTTTGTTTGTTTATTTGTTTGCTTACTTTTTATGTGGTTATTGAAATAGTAAGATACTCTTGGTATTTGAAGATCAATATCCTGGAATAATTGAACTGATTCCACCATCAGAGATGACATGGTTGTAGATGTTTTTAATTGTCAAATGACCATATTTTTCACATTTTCCAATAGGCCAATTTTTTTTTTTTCAGTTTTGGAGTTATAAGTGGAAATGTATGGCTTGACTGAGGAAAGCATTACATCACTAATAGTCATGATTGTGGAGCTGAATAAGACATCAATCAGGGTTCCTGGTTTGAAGCAACAGAAATCATCTCTGGCCTTTAACAGATAGAAAATGCATAGGAAAAATAGCAGGGATGCCCATAATTGACAACTGTCTGGGAGTCTAAAGCTTAGAATATGGAGAATTGCGGGTCAGGCTGTGGAAGTGGTGTTAAAGCCACACTGTAGCAACCATCTGATCCATGGGCTTTTGCTATGGTTGTGGTCATCTGACTCCCCCTATATTTTCTCATTCTTTCCATTGCTTATCCAAGTTTCAGAGTTCCAAAGCAAATGCCTTACCCACAAAAATCCAGCTCATTGGTCTGTTTCATGGTAGAAGAAGGTCCCAGCTTCTGTGGTGTGAGATAAGCACAACAGTCGAAAGCCAACATTAGAGGGGCGCGTGGGTGGCTTAGTCGGTTAGGCGTCCGACTTTCGCTTAGGTCATGATCTCACGGTTCGTGGGTTCGAGCCCTGCATCGGGCTCTGTGCTGACTGCCAGCTCGGAGCCTGCAGCCAATTTCAGAGTCTGTGTCTCCCTCTCTCTCTGACCNCCACAAAAAAAAAAAAAAAAAAATAAAAAAAAAAAAAAAAAAAGAAAGCCAGCATTAGAAACTGCCTTCCAACTATGTTGGCACACAGTGAGGAACTAGTGAAAATAGTGGGAAGTGAATGATGGCCAGTGAAAAATGACAAATGTCTACTCCAAATAAATATTGGCTTGGAAGTCATAATGGGACTTCTAAGACTGGAATTTGTCATTAAATATGGTGAGATTTGGAGTCACCTCTACTGTCTTTCCCTGTTTCTAAAATGACAAATTTGACTTAGAGTGGAATAGGAAGTTGATAGCACTGGTGTCTTTCCTTTGGTTTCCATGGCAGGCATCATTAATCAATTACTGTATTCTTCCCTCCTGAGACCAGGCATGACCTCTGAATCCTACCATATATAGTGCTCTGGAAGCACTACTAAATTATTAGAATTGAGATGTAAACTCTGTGAGATAAAACCCTGCAAAATTTCTGAATTTTAGGTTAATTACATTTCCTTAAAGTGTTAATGTTCTTTAAAGTTCCAGGACTAATAAGTATTGTTGGTTGAATTACTTTAGAAAATTAGAAAGAACCTAGACCAGGTGGGAATAGACTCATAAAGTAGCTAATCCAGTAATATCTGATTGAAAGGAAAAAAATTTTTTTTCAAACTTTACTTGATTTCATTATGAATGTTGAAATGTTGAGGGAACACTTTATTCCATTGTAGAATGTGTTCCATCCTCTGCCATTAATCCAAGAGAGTCCAGAGCTCATAAAGACTATTCTTTGAACAATAGGAAAAAAAGATATTAATCTGAGGGCTTAAAACTATAAATTATATTATTGATGGTAAACAAATATAACAGAAAAATATAATTAACTATGAATTATATTGTTAATGGTAAAGGAACTACTATTTAAGTAGTCTTTTAACATTTATAGAATACAAGATCTAAAATGCCTCAAAAATCCATCCTAGAATTCACTAGGATGTAGGTTACTAAACCAAACAGCAGGTTTAGCTATTGTGACCAAATAAACATATTTGTTTAATACTGTTTTTGTTTACTTATTGATTTTAATAATGAATCTTTGTTGTTTTAAGACATTAAATCTAGGGGTGAATGTTTAAGTAGCAAAATATGCATAGTAGCTGCCTTTAGTCTTCTCATGATTCATTCAGTATTAGTTTGCCTACCTTCGCTGGGTAATCTTTAGAAACTGGTTAGTTTTTCCCACTGATTGTCAATGAATAGAATACATCTTTAGATGCACTGGGAAAGACTACTGATATGCTTTCCATATTTTTTTAAAAGAAAACTGACTTTGGATTTTTTGGGTTTCATTTTATTTTATTTTATTTATTTAATTATTTTTTATTTTTTTTAATGTTTGCCTATTTTTGAGAGGGAGAGAGACAGAGCGCGAGCAGGCAAGGGACAGAAGAAGAGGGAGACACAGAATCTGAAGCAGGCTCCAGGCTCTGAGCTCTCAGGACAGAGTCTGACATGGGACTCGAACCCATGAATTGTGAGATTGTGGCCTAAGCCTAAGTCGGATGCTCAACTGACTGAGCCACCCAGGGGCCCCTATTTTATTTAGGTTTATTTATTTATTTTTAAATGTTTATTTATTTATTTTTAAATGTTTATTTATTTTTGAGAGAGAGAGAGCACAAGAAGGGGAGGGGCAGAGAAAGAGGGAGACACATAATGCAAAGCATGCTCCAGGCTCTGAGCTGTCAGCAGAGAGCCTGACGTGAGGCCCGAACTCATGAACCGTGAAATAATGAGCTGAGCTGAAGTTGGACATTTAACTGACTGATCACCCAGGAGCCATTGGTTTTCATTATTTTAACTTCAGGGATTATCTTTTTAAAGAAAACTATTGTATGTTGAAATTATTTTTTTAGGTCTAGCAATAATGTGGGTGTCAAACACCTCAAGACAAATAGTGAAAGCTTCATAATGTCAGAAAATTCCAAACTATTGCCAAAAATATTTTTTCGACTTGTTCAGGGTTAATCTGCCACATGGATTTGGTGTGGCATCGAAGAATGAAAAAAGCAAAAGAGACCAAGATCATATCAGAAAAAGATCATATTACAAAAGCTTATAACATTTAAGCTATACAACTTCTTCCTGATGAGAATCTAGAGGTCAATTTACTTTTAGAATTTACAAGTTCTTTGAGACATTTGTTCTAGATCCTAATATTCCAACCTATATCTTATTCTAGTTCCCAGGGCTAATTGACCTACATCTCTCCTCTATCTTCGAACTATTTCTAACAACACATCGTCTGTTTTCCCTGGGAATTGTTGTCCTCACATACAGAGTTCTCTTCAGAATTTTCATTTGTTTTGACTATGTTACTTGGTCCCTGTCCAAAGTTAGTAGTGTGTGTACATATGTATGCATCTATGTATTTATGTCATACTTCTCTGTTGTTTCCCTTTGTGCCTTTGAAATAGATTTCTGTTGGAAAATTGGCCAGAGACATGTTTGGAAGGATGGTAAAGCATGGTAATCTATGGTCACAGGGATTGTGCCTATATTATATATCATATTTGTACTTAGAAAAAATGCTTTTTGGTTATTATCATCATATTTCAGTAATGTGATAGTGCTTTGGGGTACACAAATATGCTGTTTATGCAGTTCTGTAGTTTGTTGGTCTAGTATTAAAACGTCAATTATTTCAAATTGCTGCATCTTAGGAACTGTGGAGAAATTGGCAGAAAGTGCTAGTTTTATGACGAGGCATAGTAATATTGATGTTGCATTCTTTAGAATTAAATACCCCAATTCAACATAGAAACAGTGTTCCTTGTGAAGGGAGGAAGAGGATCATGGTGATTCTAATGGCAGCTGGTTTAGAATAATTGCTGGTAAAGTTTCTATTTGGTTTAAAAAATTAAAAGATCAAAAATAAGACACAAAATTTCTCATCATTTTTAACGCAGTACCCCTTGGATGTAACACATAGCAAGCACCAGTTTCTTTAGAAGTCAGTAGACTTTCTGAATACTTTTATGCTGGATAATTCAGTTCAAATTTTCACCAAATTTTTCACTCCAAGATAAGTATACGGCACATATGTTAAAAGTGCTGCTGGTTGTAAACCCTGGGAAAGGTTTTGTGAAATCCACTGACTTTTGAATTAGAGGCAGAGGTGTCTCACAGATATATATTTTCTTAACGATACACCAGTTGGGACTGCCTGTATCAATAGGGGAAAGTACTAATAGAAACATATTCTGTGCTAACAGTGGATAAAGGAAATTGTGACCTATAATTAGTAACTTGGAATCCCTTCTGCTTCTCAGTAGGACAATGAGCACAAAGGAACAAGGTGTCTGGAACCTTGGAACTATAATAAATTGATGGGCAGTGTAAGAAAAATAACTCTTTTTCTACCTTTTGCTAAGAAGACACGCCAAACCTGGTTCCTACTGATGAGTGCTCTCTTTTGAGTATGTAATAAAAACTGGATCAAAGTAGAATCAGGTGAAGATATGGACTGGTGCCACCTTTTAGCCCTCAAGGAGAGTCTAGCTATTGATGAAGCGAGAGGATGGTACTTGTTAGCCTTAAGGATCCAAAGTGACTCATCTTAAATTATAGACCATGTCTCAATCCTGCCTATTGGCATGATGAATTCGCTCTAAAATTGTTTTACTGACCTACCTACTGTTAATCATTCACTTATTAGTTCATCTAAGAAATGTTTATTGGGTGTCTATTTTGTGCCAGACACTATACTAGTCTTTCAGAGTAGACCAACTGAACACAATGGAGAAAAATGCCAGCTCTACGGAGCTTTCGTAATAGTGGGAGAGGACAGATAATAAAATGAAGTTAAAATATTGTAAGTTAAATGGAAAAAAATTACAGAGAAAAATAAGACAAGAAAGAGGGATTGTGTGTGTGTGTGTGTGTGTGTAAAAGCAATTTTAGTTACTTTTAATGTTTATTTATTTTAAGACAGAGATAGAAAGAGAGAGAACAGGGAAGGGGCAGAGAGGAAAGGGAGACAGAGAATCCAAGCAGGCTCTGCATTGGTAGCACAGAGCCTGATGCAGGGCTCGAACCCACAAACTGTGAGATCATGACCTGAGCCAAAACCAAGAGTCAAATGCTTAGCTGATTGAGCCACCCTGGAGCCCCATAGGGGAAGCAGTTTTATATAAGACAGGATGATGGGCATTAAGGAGGGTGGTTCTTGAAATGAGCATGGGGTATTGTATGTGATGAATCATGGGAATCTACTCCCAAAACCAAGAGCACACTGTATAAACTGTATGTTAGCTAAGTTGACAATAAATTATATTTTTTAAAAAAGGTAGTGATAGACACTGCATTAAATTAGTTTTTGGAGAAAAAGTAAAAAAAAATGAGGCAGGATGCTTGTGGAACGTATAGACTAGTGAATAGGAAAGGTGATTATACAGATGATTATATTATATTGCCGTATAAGATGTATATATAATGCTATACACTGCAAGGGGACCTTGAGTTTTCTAGGGAGTCAGAAAAGGATTTATGGGTACATTGATATTAAAATTGAGACCAAAATGTAAAATGAGCCACAGGAAAAGTGAATTGGGTTGAGGTTCAGCACAGGAGAAAATATGTCCAAAGATCTAGAAGGAAATGAGAATTTGGTACCTCCAAGGAATTGTAAGTTTAAAATGGCCAAGGTGTGCCTTGGAGGAAGGAGAAGGAAATGAAATGAATCTCCAGAAGTAAGCACTAGTTACATCACAAAGGTATTGAAGGCTATGTTATGAAATTCAGACTTTATCCTAACCACAAAGTGAAACCATTATAAGAATTTTAAGGTTTGGGAAAGCCTCGAAGTTTGTTCCCAGAGGCCTGTAGGCAGGCAAGATGGAGCTCTGTTCATTCAGGAACTTGATACCAAATGGCCCCTTAACTCTTTTCTTTGATTCAGCTAATTAGTTTGCCTTTTAATGGTAAAATGCCTTATCTGTGATCCATGTATTTATTCATTCATTCATTTGTTCTTCAACAGGTATATAATCTTGGTAACATACATTCTGGTATTTCCAAAATAAACCCTTTTAATTAAATGTCTGAGAAGGTGTGCTTCCTTAGAACCTAAATATCGAGAGGCCAGCTAAAAATTCTAAGTGAACAGTATCATGCCCAGGACTGAAATTTCTATTTTGTTTTAACTCATTAGAATCTTTATTGCATTTGCCTGCCTTGCTTTACATTTACAAAACACAGCAGGAAAATAATTATTTGTTTCATAATTAGCTTTCTTGCCATATTACATATTTGTTTTCCAAAAAAGATAATACACGTGTATCATTCTCAAGAAAATGCCATAATATAGACATAAACTTTTATAGTTGGAAGGGATCACAGGAATCAAACTTATTATACAGATGAGGAACCTATCAACTTGAGAGAAAATATCACTTAACTTATACCATTTTACAAAGTTTACCTATAATATCAACTTTAATTTACATATTTTATATTATTTTTATATTTTGTGTATTTTAATATATTGTTCTTTTAAAAATTGTTGCTACAGATATATGGTGTAAAAATCTAAAAGCTATAACAGGGTATAAAGTTTAGTATATCTTCCATCCTTTTTCCCAGGCCACCCTATTTCCCTCCCCTGATGCTGTTCTTTATGTAATCTATCCAGATAGGTTTTAGGTATATGTAAACATATATTAAATATGTGTGTATATATTATAAGAGCAAATTTTAGAATTCTCTACACCATTTTCCTCACCTTGTTTTACCACTGAATGATATATTTTTGAGATCATTCCATATATTATATAGAGTTGCCAAATTCTTTTTAACAACTATATAGTATTCCATTGCATGCATCCATATGCCCTCATTAAATTAACTAATCCACTGATAAAGGACTTTATTTTTGACAAATATTTTCATCATAAAAATATTTCCATAAATATCATTTACATAATATGATTTTTACCATGTGGAGTTCTATCTATAAATATGTGTAAATACAGATGTACTGGTTCAAAGAGTATGTCAATTTTGAAAATTTTAGTAAATATTGACAAGTTACCTATATAATGCTATATTATTTCCATTAGCAATTAATGAGAGTGCTGATTTTCTCATACCTTCTTTAACACAATGCCTTATTGAACTATTTGATCTTTGCCAAAGACCAAAATGGTAAGTGACCATTGTTTTAATTTGTATTTCTCTTTTTAAGGGTAAAGATAAATGTATTTTCATATATTTAAGACATATTTGCATATTATTTTCTATAAAATGTTAATATCATTTGAGTATTTTTCCCATTAGATTATTGCTTTTAATATTGGTTTGTAGGCATTATTTATATATTAAATAATTGAAAGTTTTATGATAATTATTTCATTTTCCAGTTTGAAGTTTACCTTCTTTTTTACTAATGCTTGTTTATTTACTTATTTTGAGAGAGAGAGAGAGAGCAAGGGAGGAAGAGACAGAGGGAGAGAGAGAAAATCCCAAGCAGGCTCTGTGCTCTCAGTGCAGATGGTACTTAAACCCATGAACAGTGAGATCATGACCTGAGCTAAAAGAGTCAGGTGGTTAACTGACTGAGCCACCCAGGTGCCCCTGAAATTTACCTTCTAACTGTAGTTAAGGTGTTTGGTTTTACTATGTACATTTTTAAAAGTATAGTAAAACTTACTGTTTTTTTAAAAATGTTTTTTATTTATTCTTGAGAGAGAGAGACAGAGACAGACAGAGCATGAGCCAGGGAGGGGCAGAGTGAGAGAGAGAGGGAGACACAGAATCTGAAGCAGGCTCCAGGCTCTGAGCTATCAGCACAAAAACTGTTGTGGGGCTGGAACTCACAAACTGTGAGATTATGACCTGAGCTGAAGTCAGAGACTTAACCGACTGAGCCACCTAGGCGCCCCACTTATTTCTATTTTAAAAATCACTTCTGGGATTATGTATTTTATATAATTACCATTTTGTTATCATCATATTTCAAAAATGTGCTTTGGGGTACACAAATACGCTGTTTATGAAGTTCTGGAGTTCGTTCGTCTAGTATTACAACGTCAGTTATTTCAATTGCTGCATCTTAGAAACTGTGAAGAAATTGACAAAAAGTGCTAGTTTTATGATGAGGCATATAGTAATGTTGATGTTGCATTCTTTAGAATTAAATGCCCCAATTCAACATAGAACCAGTGTTCCTTGGGAAGGCGGGAAGAGAATCACAGTGATTCTAATGGCAGCTGGTTTAGAATAAATTCTGGTAAAGATTCTCTTTGGTATAAAAAATTAAAATATCAAAAATAAGGCTTATGCAAAATGTCTCATCATTTTTAAGTCAACTCCCTGTGGATGTAACACAAGTCAGTGGCCTTTCTGAATACTTTTATGCTGGATAATTCAGTTCTGTATTTTTTAAATTCCATGTTTTGTTCTAGAAGGTTTATAGGTATATTTTATTATATTCAATTATTGTAGTTCTAAAATATGTTCATAGCTGGTGAGTCTAATCCCTTTTCATTGGTTTTCGTTTTCAGAATTATTTTGTGATACTGGTCTTCAGTGAGATAAGAATAAAAATTAACAATAAACATTTAGAAACTTTCAGAGGAATTTGACATGTTTGTAACATTCAGTGTGGTTGTGACAACTTTTTAAAAAACTCAGTTTTACTGTAGTTTTAAATATTAATGACGGGGCGCCTGGGTGGCTTAGTCGGTTGGGCGTCCGACTTTCGCTTAGGTCATGATCTCGCGGTTCGTGGGTTCGAGCCCCGCGTCGGGCTCTGTGCTGACTGCCGGCTCAGAGCCTGGAGCCTGTTTCAGTCTGTGACTCCCTCTCTCTCTGACCCTCCCCTGTTCACGCTGTCTCTCTCTCTCTCCTAGAAATAAATAAAACATTAAAAAAAAAATAAAATAGAAAAAAATAAATAAATAAAAATTAATGGGGCCCTTGGGTGGCTCAGTGAGTTGAGGAACTGACTCTTCATTTCGCCTCAGGTCATGATCCTGGGGTCATGTGATCAAGTCCCATCTGGGGCTCTGTACTGAGCATGGGACTTGCTTAAGATTCTCTCTCTGCCCCTGTCCCTCTCCCCCACTCGCACACGCACTCAAATAAATAAATAAATAATCTAAGCATGATAAATTGAAAGCAAAAACAACTGGCCTTTCACCACTTTAGTTTGAGAAGTACTGTTGCAAACATAAAAGCAACTTTTGTGGTTATTATTGTCTAAGGATTGTGTAATTTCATTACCTGTATGTATATATATGGATATGCTGATACATAAATGCATAAATATAACCATATCCATGTTCCTTGTGAATATGTTTTCTTAATATTTTTTCTTATTTGGCTCTTCCCCACCCCACCCCGACCTCTTTTCTCCCCATTCCACAGAATCTTTCCACTCCAAATAACTCATGTTAACAACCCACTGTATATTCTTCCATATTTTATCTAAAAAATTATTTAATAAGTGGACAAAATTTCTTTCCCCCAAATTTTAAGAATACTGCTAGAGCTTCACCAGTAAATATGATTCTTATTTTGGGAATATGACACATATTTATCAGGTTAAGAAGGTATCCTTCTATTTCTTTTTATTACATTAAAAAATAATCTATTTTAAACATTATCAAATGTTATTTTTAACATCTATGGTGATGTTTTCCTGGTATTCCTCTTAAATGTATCAGTATGGTGAATTATATAATCAGATTTCCCAATACTGGACTATCTTTGCTTTCCTGAGTAAATTCCATGTTGTTGTTGATCATGGTGTATTAATTCCCCTTCCCCCATGTTTATTGAGATATAATTGCCATATAACATTGTATATGTTTTAGGTGTATACTGTGATGATTTAAACTATCTTCTCAGAAACTTTCAAGTTTACAGTACCATATTTTATTTTGTTGAGAATTTTTTCATCTATGTATTTTTTCATCTTGTAGTGTTCTTACCTGGCTTTGGTATTAATTCTGGTCTTGTAAAATGATTTGAGAGTGTTCTCTCCCCTTAAATTTTTTGTAAAACTTTGAGAAGGATTAGCATTAATTCTAACGTTAAGTAGAATTCACAAATGAAGTCATCTGGTCCTGGGCTTTTGTTGTTGGGAGGTTTTGATTACTTACACAACTTCTTCATTATTAGTCTGTTCAGATTTTCTCTCCTCATGATTCAATCTTGGTAGGCTATATGTTTCTAGGAATTCATACATTTCTTCTAGGCTATCCAATTTGATGACATATAATTGTTCATAGTAGTTTCCTATGAACTTTGTATTGGTATGGTATCAGTTTTAACTTCTACTATTTCATTTACAATTTTATTTATTTGAGTTCTCTCTCTTTTTCTTTTAGATCTAGCTAAAGTTTTGTTAATCTTTTCAAAAAAACTACATTTAGTTCTGTTGAATTTTTCTATTGTTTTCCTATTTTTTATTTATTTCTGGTTTGTCCCTTCTACTAACCTTGGGCTTAGATTATTCTTCTTTTACTAGTTTCTTGGGAAGTGACTTATGTGTGACCTTTCTTTTTCTTAATGTAGGCATTTATCGCTATGAAGTTGCCTCTCAGAATTGCTTTACCACATTGCATTAAGTCCTGGTGTGTTTTGTTTACATTTTCATTTGTTTATATATCTTCACTTCCTTTTCAATGAACTTAAGGGAATAGATTCTCTCATAGTGATTTTCTTTTATTCAAATTTAGGTTTCCATTTTTTAGATTCAACCAGCAGTTAACTGAATCAGCAGATCTTAGAGCTATCTAAAAATTACTACCTCAGATTTCAAAAAGGAAAATCATATTTCTAAGAAGTGATCAATTATGCACAATATTTTGTGTATTTGGAGAGATGGAAAGGAAATAATGAGAAGTGTGCATGTAATGAAGCCCCATTTTAGTAAAGCAATAGCTTCTGTTTCAGTGTATTCTTCTATTGTAGTATGTGGTATGCCATATGTGAAAGTAACATAAAGATGAAGGAAGGGCAATGGAAGCTAAAATGAAAATTAGAACAAACCTTCTTGTACCTGCTGCTTATTTTTTTTTTAGCAAAGGTAAGAAATAATTTGAGAAACAAGAGCATCAAGAGATAATTATTTCTTGATAATCATCAGTTGGATAGGCATCTGACTTCAGCTCAGGTCATGATCTCATGGTTTGTGAGTTAAAGCCCCACATTGGGCTTTGTGCTGATGTGTGAAGCCTGCTTGGGATTATTGCTCTCTCCTTTCTCTCTCCCACTCCCCTGCTTGTGCTTTCTCTCTATCAAAATAAATAAACTTTAAAAAAGAGAGATAATTACATCTTTTTGTGGGTAAACCAACTTATGCCACTTTACAGATATGTTTTATGTTGCCGTCTGACTGACTTCAGAGAACCACAAATCCAAACTCTTACTTTTTGGCATACAAAGTGACATTTTGGTAAGAGATACAGGGAAAAAACTGTGGCACAGGTTCACAGATAATCTTTTAAGCATCCATCCCATTCACCATGGAAAATCAATACATTGCTCTCAATTCAAAATTTGGAGATGTTCTGATTGCTTTTGGAAAAAGGTTTTTAGATTACAGAAAGTGTTACCTATACATAGATGACCCAATCTTGTTCTCTTTTGGTATTCTAATTTCATTCATTCCTTGCTGTACTAAAGAGACAGGGAGAACTTTATCTCATAAATTGTGATTCTTTAAACATTCAGACTCTCAAAAGCTCACCCTAAACTACACATTAACAAAGCACCTAGCTGATACTTGGGCCCAAATTGTTTATTGTACAATTGATTTAAAGTTGGATTTTTAAAGCATGGAAAGCATCATTGACCCTAAATTGGGAAGCTTGCATAAATGCTAGATTAAATGCTGTAAGTAGCTCTGAAACTCAAGGCTGCAAACATGGAAAGCAATCAGTCCACTCATAATTACTATGCCACTTGAATTCCAGTAATTTATGGGGAAGGAAAACAAATCTAGTTACTCATCCTCTTTGTGAATGAAATGTGCTCTACACTACAAATGCAAATTATTATCCCTCATCTAAATCATTGACTTAATGATATTCTATTTCCCAGTCTCATCCTAATGTCACTGACAATGAACAGACTTAATCTAATGATTAAAAAGTGTTCTCTGTTATATTTGCACTAGAGTTATTTCAGAGTTGTATGCTTCAAATAATGTAAGGATTTTATGTTTTTATATCTCTGTAAGGGAATATTAAAAGTAAATGTTCCTATACTTTCTTCTTAAGAGGAATGATGCAAATATATATTAACTCCTGCCCAGAGAGCTCAAAATGTATTTCAGAGGGCCAAGATATAAATAGGGCCCATTGGACAACTACATGAGAGATCAGTAAAATTCAAAATGATGTAAAATAAAACTCCAAGGGTTACATTAAAACTTCTTTTTTGAAAAATGTAAGAGATGTTCTTCCAAAAATTGTAAGTGATGTTTATTATTTTAAGTTCTGAAGTATTCTTTTTTTAAGTTTATTTATTTTGAAAGAGTATGAGTGAGAGAGGGGCAGAGAGAGAGAGAGAGAGGGGGAGAGAGGAAATCCCAAGCAGACTCTGCTGTCAGTGCAGAGCCCAACATGGGATTCAATCCCACAAACCATGAGATCATGACAGAAATCACAAGTCAGATGCTTAAGAAACTGAGCCACCCAGGCACCCCAGTACTGAGGTATTCTAATTTTCTATTGGCCTGATACCATTGTAGTTCAAATGTTATACATACACCTCTCCTTTACTTTGTAACCATATGAATAATCATATTACATTTTCTTTAGTAATCCAAAATTATGGTTGTAAATATCAACTGTGATAAAACAGGGAGAGGTATACTCTTTATACTTGGTAGCTCCTAATGAAAATGTTTTAGTGATTGTGTCTTTGTTTGTGTGTGTGTCTCTTGATGTGCTGTTTGAGAATTTTCTATTTGTTCTTCTTTGGAATAGGAAATAAAATATGAGGTGCAAGAGGGTGTGTATATACAAATGTGTGAGAGTGTGTGTGTGTGTGTGTTTTCATGTATTGGATTAATTTAATTCAAGGAACTGAAACATACCTAAAATGCTAGAGTATTTTCCATTATGGTGCATGTAGAAAGAAAGGAGCAAAGGCAGATACCTCTCCCACCTGATTATGCCTAAGGGAATCTAGCACCAATAGAGCAATAAAAGAAGACTAGAAAGTGGTTTGGGAACTAGAAAATCATTTGGGATAGAAAGCAATTCTCTGGACTATAGACCAAATAGACCTAACAGATATGTATAGAACATTCCATTCAACGGAAACAGAATCTGTAGTTTTCTCAAGCAGATACAGAAATTCTCCAGGATACATCACACAATAAGTCTCTAAACAAGTCTTAGCAAATCTAAAAAGATTGAAATCATACCAAGTGTCTTCTCCTACAATGTATGAAACTAGTGCTTAGGATTCAAAGATGATTATGGTAGAGTATTTATCTTCAGTAACTTACAACCTAGAAAGTGAGAGAGATAGATAAGCTGAATTGAGGTTTTAAGTTCTGATTTAAGAAGTCTAAACCTTAGGGAATATCAGGTGTGATGGTCTAGCTAAAGATGCTAAATGCTTGAAAACCTTTCAGAAAATGCTCTCCTTCACATTGTAATTTCCTTTTCAGCATTCTATTGGGAAGTGGTGTTTTACATATCACTAACTACTGGTGGTTAAAAACCATAAGATGCCTGCAGAATCATTCTGAGCTTGAAAAAAGTTGTTGAAGTTTCAGTGTTCTTGGTGATGAATTTGATTGTATGCATGTTTCATTAAGAATCAAAGCATGTGTATCATTCCACATTGAAGCCAATGAAGCAAGCACAACAGCATTCCCAAGGTGCGGTGACTCATATGTTGAGTAAGGCCTCAGCTCCCTTTATAGATCAGGTGTTAATATACACTGACATGCTTGCTCACAGCACTGAAAATTAATACGAACAAAGTGGGCTAAATAAAGTGTCACTTTGAAAATGCAAATAGTTTGCGTAGAATAGGAAACATTTTATGGCTTTCTTTGAAAATATTTTCTCAGTTCCTTTGAAGATAAAAATAATATGCTAAAAAAAACCTTTTAAGACCTTTTAGGGGTGGTTGTATTTTTTCTTCTACATCTTGTACTGAAGTAAAACCTTTACTTTGCCTTATAATGAACATATTTCCAGAAAGGATAGGTTGGAATTAATTTATGACCAAATGTTTTTCCAATGACAATCATTTTTATCCTTGGAAACAATAATATTGTTAATGAAGTTCTCTTTAAAAACTTTTATTCTTGGTAGTTTAATTATAGATTGAGTGGTCTGGAAGGGATAGAAGTGGTCAGTCAATCAAAATTTCTGGACACACAGGAGTTTTGGTTTATTTTCTTAGAGCAAAAACCTTGGCCACCCAATTTTTGGAGGGCCAACAGTGACCATTTCATAGACTCATTGAGCTGGTAAGCACCTCAGAGATTAGTAGTAATTATTCAAAGAACTTTGTAATTCTGGACAGAGAGGATATCAACAAATAGGTGAAAAACAAATATATTTGTAATTCTGGAAATATTTTCCTTAAAAGTAGATTCATGTTTAAAAAAAAGAGAGAGAGAGAGTGAGAGAGTCACCATAAGAGACTCAACTACAGAGAACAAACTGAAGTTGATGGCGGAGAGGTGGATGGGCTATGGGCTAAATGGGTGATGGGTTATAAGAGGGCTCTTGTGATGAGCACTCAGTATTATATGTAGGTGATGAATCACTAAATTGTACTCCTGAAACCACTATTACACCAGATGTTAACTAACTAGAAGTTAAATAAAATCTTGAAACAAAACAGAAAGAAAGAAAGAAAAAGAACCNGGATGGGCTATGGGCTAAATGGGTGATGGGTTATAAGAGGGCTCTTGTGATGAGCACTCAGTATTATATGTAGGTGATGAATCACTAAATTGTACTCCTGAAACCACTATTACACCAGATGTTAACTAACTAGAAGTTAAATAAAATCTTGAAACAAAACAGAAAGAAAGAAAGAAAGAAAAAGAACTCTTAGATTCAGACACAAGGAGCTTTAATAATGTAACAAGTTATGCTTTTTCTTTGGGCACTGGCCTAAGGTTAACGTAGTGGTTAAAAGCACAGAATATGGAAATAGTGTCTGGTTTAGGATCCTTTCTCTGCCACTTATTTGCTATGTGACCTTGGATAAGTTATTAAACACCTCAGTTTCCTTTTTGTAAAGTGGGGATAATAATAGTACTAAATAATAGTATTTAATAGTTTTTGTGAATATTAAGTGAGTTCATAGAATGTGCTGAAAATACTCCTTGCCACAGTAAAAATTACTTTCATTTTTATAACTTAGTCCTTGCAACATTGCTAGAGATGGTGTTTTAATAGCTGGGAAAATTGAGGGAAATAACATGCACAATGTCATTCAACTAATAAGCAAATCCAGGCAGGCATAGAGCACAATGGTTTTCACTCCAAAGTATATGTCCTACATGATATTGCTCTGACTTTCTCCCTATGTTATCATTTGCCACCCATGTTATTATTTATTCAATGCCACTTTAGTTACTATTCATATTTTAATAAAAAATAGACCATGGTATCATTCCAAGTAGTTTATTTACAATTTTTATACTGTTTCAAACTAGACAAGTTTTATTTCAACACACTTTTTAAGAGAAAACAAGATATATTAATTTTTTATTGCTGCTTTTGAAATTACCACAAAACTTAGTGGTTTAACACAATAGAAATTTATTTCTCCTGTAATTCTGGAGGCCAGAAGTCTGAAATAAGTTTCACTGAGTTGAAGACAAGTTGTCTCTAGGCTGGATACTTTTGGAGGCTCTATGGAAGAATCTGTTTCCTTGCCTTTTTCTACTTCTAGAGGCCATCTGCATTCCTGGATTTATGGCCCCTTTCTCCATCTTCAAAGTGTTTTCATTGTCATATTGCCTTCACTCCTTCTGACCATCTGCCTCCTTCTTACAAAGATCCTTGTAATTACACAGGTCTACTTGGATGATACAAGATCATCTTCTTCCACCAAGATCTTTAACTTAATCACATCTGCAAGTTTCCTTTTGCCATGTAAGGAAACATTCATAGTTTCTGGGGATTAGTACATGGACATCTTTTGGGGGCATTATTCGGCTTACAGTACAGGGTTTGGATTAATAGATACTTATTTCAGGTCAGTTTAAAAACCTAAAATGGGATAAATTTAAAGAACAAGAGAAAACTTGGATAAAACTCTTGATACCCTTTCATGTTTTATTCCCTCTAACCACATACTTGCTCACTGAGGCTGATGTTTGTTAATTACCAATTTTGTTAGGAAGATACCTCCTTAGCATGGAGTACTCATCTAAATATAGCAACGGATTAATGACAACAGATGTTTGACTATAAGTATTACAGGTTTAAAGGAAAGTCATGATAATAACTTTAATTTTCCTTAAAGTTTTGGCTGAATGAAATTTGAACTACATTTTTCAAAGTGTTTTTCTTAAAAACGCACTCAGATGACCATTTCTCCCAATCCTTGTATTTAGGTTTTTATTTTACAAAATAAGAACAAAAGGCAATTTTGCTGCAGCTTAGGTAAGTTTTATATAATTACACCTTTTGGACAAAGAATAAAAGTACATCACATTAAATTTATAACCCAAGGTTGCAGATATCATAATCACTTTAAGGCCAGAGTTGAGAACCTAACTTGACCGCTGAAAGATCAACTTGCACAGGTGAACATTAACTAGTTAGGGCTATTCAGTCAATAAAGATAAGAGCAGATAATGTATATAAGATATATGTCTGTAAAATCACTTTTGGTATGTATGGAGGACCCATAAATATCATCACCAAATCTTACAAGATTAGTAAAGTTACCATCCCCTCTCCTAAAATTTAAAATACATAATTTTATGGGCACCTGCGTGGCTCACCTGACTCTTTGGTTAATCACCTGACTCTTGGTTTTAGCTCAGGTTATAATCTCAAAGCTTCATGGGTTCGAGTCCTGCATCAGGCTCTGCACTGTAAGTGTGGAGACTGCTTGGGATTCTTTGTTTCTCCTTTTTGTTCTGCCCCTCCCCACTCATGCACTCTCTCCCTCTCAAAATAAATAAATAAACATTAAAGTTAAAATAAAATAAGGGGCACCTAGGTGTCTCAGTTGGTTAAGTGTCTGCCTCTGGCTCAGGCCATGATGTTAGGGCCCCGCATTGGGCTCTGCACTGAGAGCTTAGAGGCTGGAACCTACTTCAAATTCTGTGTCTCCCTTTCTCTCTCTGCCCCTCCCCTGCTCATGCTCTGTCTCTTTCTACCTCAAAAATAAACATTAGAAATTAAAAAATCAATCAATAAAATAAAATGAAATAATATTAGAAAAAAATATAAAGTGAGTCTCAGTAAACCAGCATTTTCAGAGAATGGACTAGTTGACTTAATTAAATACAATTATCAATTAAATTTCACCAATTTACAAACCAATGAACTCAACATTTCACAAAACAAGTATTGATTAATTGTACAAAATTATTTATTAGCATTGAGTTCTTACTATGCACCAGGCACTGTGGTAAAAGTTTTAAATACAAATATAAATAAGATACCATTCTTGTCTTCTAAGACTTTTAGAGTCCAGTTGGGAAGATATATCAGTAAGCAAGAAAACTCCAGAGTATACAATAACTATGATATGCACATGGTGGAGGAATAGATATAAATGGGCTAGGATTGGGCTTCCTGTAGGTACTGCTTGAAGCTGAGACTTCTAGGAAAAAAAACAATTCTCTCTCAGGAGAAGGGAAGTGTCCACATCAAAGTCAAAGGCATAGAATGATTTTTTTCAGGGAACTATTTTCTTTTTTTATATTATTATTATTATTAATTATTATTATTTTTAATTTGAATCCAAGTTAGTTAGCATATAGTGCAACAATGGTTTCAGGAGTAGGTTCCTTAATGCCTCTTACCTATATAGCCCATCTCCCCTCCAAAACACCTCCTGTTACCCTTTATTTGTTCTCCATATTTAAGAGTCTCTTATGTTTTGTCCCCCTCCCTGTTTTTATATTATTTTTGCTTCCCTTCCCTATTGTTCATCTATTTTGCATCTTAAAGTCCTCATATGAGTGAAGCCATATGACATTTGTCTTTCTCTAATTTCACTTAACATAATACCCTCTGGTTCATCAACATAGTTGCGGTTGGCAAGATTTCATTCTTTTTGATTGCCTAGTAATACTCCATTGTGTGTGTGTGTGTGTACATATACATATATATATATATACATATATATACACTATATATCCTTTATTTATTCTTCCATCGATGAACATTTGGGCTCTTTCCATACTTTGGCTATTGTTGATAGTGCTGCTATAAACATTGGGGTGCATGTGCCCTTTCGAAACAGCATCCCTTGTATAAATACCTAGTAGTGCAATTGCTGGGTCATAGGGTAGTTCTATTTTTAATTTTTTGTCGAACCTCCATAATTTCTCTGTTTTCCAGAGTGGCTGCACCAGTTTGCATTCCCACCAGCAGTGCAAAAGAGATTCTTTTTCTCTGCATCCCCACCAACATCTGTTGTTGCCTGAGTTGTTAATATTAGCCATTCTAACAGGTGTGAGGTGGTATCTCATTGTGGTTTTGATTTGTAGTTCCCTGGTGATGAGTGATTTTGAGCACTTTTTCATGAGTCAGTTGGCCATATGGAAGTCATCTTTGGAGAAGGGTCTATCATGTCTTTTGCCCATTTCTTCACTCGATTATGTGCTCTTTGGGTGGTGAGCTTGACTAGTTCTTTACAGATATAGATATATGATATAAATATCATATATCTGAAATGTTGTTCACAAATATCTTCTTCCATTCCATTGGTTGCCTTTTGTTTTGCTGATTGTTTCCTTCACTATGCAGAAACTTTTTATTTTGATGAGGTCCCAATAGTTCATTTTTGCTTTTGTTTCCCTCGCCTCCAGAGATGTATTGAGGAAGAAGTTGCTACAGCCAAGGTCAAAAAATTTTTTTCTGCTTTTTCCTCGAGGATTTTGATGATTCCTGTCTTACATTCATGTTTTTCTACCATTTTGAGTTTATTTTTGTGTGTGGTATAAGAAAGTGGTCCAGGTTCATTTTTTTTGCATGTCGTTGTCCAGCTTTTCCAGCACCACTTGTTAAGGAAACTATCTTTATTCCATTGGATATTCTTTCCTGCTTTGTGAAAGATTAGTTGGCCATATATTTTTGGGTTCATTTCTGTGTTCACTATTTGTTCCCTTGATCTGAGTGTCTGTTTTAGTGCCAGTACCATACTGTCTTGATGATTACAGCTTTATAATAGAGCTTAAAGTCTGGGATTGTGATACCTCCAGCTTTGGTTTTCTATTTCAAGATTGTTTGGGTTATTCAGGGTCATTTTTGATTTCCATACAAAATTTATAGCTCTGTGAAGAATGCTGGTGTTATTTGCATAGGTATTGCATTGAATATGTAGATTGCTTTGGGTAGGATTGACATTTTAACAATATTTGTTCTTCTTTTCCAGGAGCATGGAATATTTTTCCATTTTTTTGTTTCTTCAATTTCTTTCATAAGCCTTCTATAGTTTTTAGTGTAAATATTTTTCACCTCTTTGGTTAGTTTTATTCCTAGGTATTTTATGGTTTTTGGTGCAATTGTAAATGGAATTGATTCCTTGATTTCTCTTTCTGTTGCTTCATTATTGTTGCATAGGAATGCAACCAATTTTTGTACATTAATTTTATATCCTGTGACTTTGCTGAATTCATGGATCAGTGCTATCAGTTTTTCGGTGGAATCTTCTGGGTTTTCCATAAAGAGTATTATGTCATCTGCAAAGAGTGAAAGTTTGACCTCCTCCTGGCTGATTTGGATGCCTTTTATTTCTTTGTGTTGTCTGATTGCTGAGGCTAAGGCTTCCAATACTATGTTGAATAACAGTGGTGAGAGTGGACATCCCTGTCTCGTTCCTGACCTTGGGGGGAAAGCTCTCAGGTTTTCCCCATTGAGGATGATGTTAATGTTGGGTCTTTCATATATGGATTTTATGATCTTGAGACATGATCCTTCTATCCCTACTTTCTTGAGGGTTTTTATCAAGAAAGGATGCTGTATTTTGTAAAATGCTTTCTCTGCATCTATTAGGAGGATCATGAGGTTCTTGTCCTTTATTTTATGAATATCTTGTATCACATTGATTGTTTGGTGCATATTGAACTGGTCCTGATACCCAGGTATAAATTCCATTTAGCCATGGTGAATAATTTTTTTTTACTGTATTATTGTATCTGATGGGCTAATATCTTGTTGGGGAGTTTTGCCTCCATGTTCATCAGGGAAATTGGTCTATAGTTCTCCTTTTAAGTGGGGTCTTTGTCTGGTTTTGGAATCAATGTAATGCTGACTTCCTAGAAAGAGTTTGGAATTTTTTCTTCCATTTCTATTTTTTGGAACAGTTTCAAGAAAATAGCTGTTAACTCTTCTTTAAATGTTTGATAGAGTTCCCATGAAAAGCCATCTGGCCCTGGACCTTATTTTTTGGGGAGATTTTTGATTACTATTTCAATTTCTTTACTGGTTATGGGTCTGTTCAAATTTCCTATTTCTTCTTGTTTCAATTTTGGTAGTTTATATGTTTCTAGGAATTTGTCCATTTCTTCCAGATTGCCCATTTTATTGGCATATAATTGTTCATAATATTCTCTTACTATTATTTGTATTTCTGTTGTGTTGGTTGTGATCTCTCCTCTTTCATTCTTGGTTTTATTTATTTGGGTATTTCATTTTTCTTTTGATCAAACTGGCTACAGGTTTATCAATTTTGTTAATTCTTTCAAAGAACCAGCTTCTGGTTGGTGTCATTAATCTGTTCTACTGATTTTTTGGTTTTGGTAGCCTTGATTTCTGGTCTATTCTTTATTATAATTTCCTGTCTTCTGTTGACTTTAGGTTTTATTTATTGCTCTTTTTCCAGCTCTGTAAGGTGTAAGGTGTTCTTCCTTCTTTAGGAAGGCCTGGATTGCTATATACTTCCCTCTTATAACTGCCTTTTCTGTGTCCCAGAGGTTTGGGACTGCGGTGTTATCATTTTCATTGGCTGCCATGTACTTTTTAATATCCTCTTTAACTTCTGGGTTAGCCCATTAATTTTTAGTAGGATGTTCTTTAATCTCCAAGTATTTGATATGTTTCTAAATTTTTTCTTATGGTTGAATTTGAGTTTCATAGCATTGTGGTCTGAAAATACACATGGTATGAGCTCAATACTTTTGTATTTATTAAGGGATGATATGTGTCCCAGTATGTGATCTATTCTGGAGTACGTTCCATGTACACTGGAGAAGAATGTGTATTCTGCCGCTTTAGGATAAAATGTTCTGAATATATCTGTTAAGTCCATCTGGTTCAGTGTGTTGTTCAAAGCCATTATTTCCTTGTTGATTTTCTGTTTAGATGATCTGTCCATTGCTGTAAGTGGGGTGTTGAAGTCCCCTACTATTATGGTGTTATTATCAATGAGTTTAAGTTTGTGATTAATTTATATATTCATTTTTATATTTTTCATTTGAAATATAAATGCTTACAAATTGTTAGGTCTTCTTGGTGGAAAGATCCCTTAACTGTGATAAAATGGCTGTCTTCATTTCTTGTTACAGTCTTTATTTTAAAGTCTAGATTGTCTGATAGAAGTATGGCTACTCCAGCTTTTGTTTTTTTTTTTTCTCAACCATGAGCATGATAGTTCTAATGATGGATAGTTCTCGATCCCCTTACTTTCAATCTGAAGGTGTCTTTAGGTCTAAAGTGGGACTCTTGTAAACAGCATATAGATGGATATTGTTTTCTTATCCATTCTGTTACCCTTGTATTTTGATTGGAGCATTTTGTCCATTGACATTTAGAGTCAGTACTGAAAGAAATGAATTTATTGCCATTATGTTGCCTATAGAGTTGGAGTTGCTGGTGGTGTTCTCTGGTCATTTCTAGTTTTTGTTGCTGTTGGTCCTTTTTTTTCTTTTATCCTTTTAGAGAGTCCCCCTTCAAGGTTCTTGGATGGCTGGTTTAGTGGTCATGATTTCCTTTCATTTTTGTTTGTCTGGGAAACTTTTTTTTTTTTTTTATCTTTCCTTCAACTTTGAATGACAGCCTTGCTGGATAAAGAATTCTTGGCTGCATATTTTTCTGATTCAGCACATTGAATATATCCTGCCACTCTTTCCTGGCTTGCTAAGTTTCTGTGGATAAATCTGCTGCAAACTTGATCTGTCTTCCCTTATAGGTAGAGGACTTTTTTCCCTTGCTGATTTCATGATTCTTTTCTTGCCTGAGTATTTTGTTAATTTGACTATGATATGCCTTATTAATGGTTGGTTTTAGTTTATTCTAATGGGATTCCTCTGTGCTTCCTGGATTTGGTGTCTGTTTTTTTCCTAGGTCAGGAAAGTTTCTTGCTATGATTTATTCACATAAAGCTTCTACCCCTTTTCTCCCTTTTTATCTTCTGGTACCCCTATGATCCTCATGTTATTACTTTTTAATGAGTCACTGATTTCTCTAATTCTTAAATCGTGTTATTTTGCCTTTGTCTCCCTCTCTTTTCCTGTGTCATTATTCTCCAGAAGTTTGTCCTCTATATCGCTGATTCATTGCTCTGCCTCATCCATCCTTGCCACCATGGCATCCATTTGATATTTCAACTCAGTTATAGCATTTTTTATTTCATCATGACTAGTTCAACTTCTTTTATCTCCACAGAAAGGGATTCTATTTTCAACTCCAGCTAGTATTCTTATTATCGTGATTCTAAATTCTGGTTCTAAATTCTTGCTTGTATCTGTGTTGATTAAGTTCCTGGCTGTTGTGTCTTCCTGCTCTTTCTTTTGGGGTGAATTCTTTTGCTTCGTCATTTCGAAGGAAGAAAAGGAATAATGAGGTTAAAAAATTAAAATTAACACATACACACAAATATCAAAAAAAATGATGGTGGATTCTATATGTGTTTTGGTCTGATTATTGAAAGGAGCTTGGTAGATTAGAGAAAAAGGGGAAAGATAAGAAAAGAAAAAAGAAGAAAAACATTTGAAAATTTTAAATAAATGATTCCAATGAAATAGAATAAAATTAAATTATGGGAGTAAAATAGAATTTGAAAAAATTACAAAAAAGAAAAAATATAGTAGAAAAAATCTAAAGAAAAATATTTTTAAAAATTTAGCAAATAAAAATATTTTTTTTTCCTCTTCCTATATTCAAGAAAAAGAAAAGAAATAAAAAGAAAAAAATTGAATAGATTGTCGAGGGAGCAGACTGAAATCCAACTGAAACAAATCATTTTACCCTAGAAGTCATAATGTGAAGCTCCTTATAGTCCATAAACTAAGCAGGCAGAGAGATTTGTGGTATTCCTAAAGAGTGAAGTTGGCCCAGTTGGGCAAGGTTTAGTGTAATGGCTCCATTCTCCATTTGATGGAGCTGCTTAGCTGACTGGGATGGATTGTTGTGGCGCTTGTTGAAGTGTATGAGCATGCACAGGTGGGGGCAAAATGATGTCACCCAGCTACCCACTCTCTAGTATCAGAACTCTATTCTCCTGGATCAGCAATTCTGCACCCATCCTTTGCTTCTGGCTTCCGTCCACTCCCCGTTTCCACACTGTCTTTGACAGAGCTGTCAGATTGCTAGGTGGCACTTCCCTCCTGAGTTTTATCTCAGATGTGGCTGTGTTTCTGAACCTCTCACTTCTGAGGGAGTGGGGCTTTAACCAGCTTAGACCTTCTGAGTGAGGGTCTCACTGAGCAATGGCTGGGTGCCAGCCACACCCAGGAATGTTTGTGGGACAATGCTGCTGCCCAGAGACTGTGGCTAGGTGCCAGCCCGCCCCAGAAAAAGTTCACACAATCATGTAGCAGCAGCGTTTCAGGGATTACGGTATGTCACAACACACATCTGGCACCAGGCTTCCCCCTTAATGTCATTTTTCCGTTACCAGAGAATGTGGTTGTTCTCCAGGGTCTTCTGGGACCTTTGCCTGTGGGGTAGCTGCACAACCTTTACCAAATGTCCACCTATCAGGGGAACTACCTCTCCCCATGTGACCCGAGGACCTCTGGCCTCGCTGCCTCCTCCTGAGGATTTGCCCTTCCCACCAGAACACCTGTATCGAGCTGTAGAGTTTCAGACACTACTCCCCCTGTTTATAGAGTCTTAATGGAATTTAAACCCTCTCCTGTCTCATTTCTCCCTTTTTTTTGTTCAATCCCTGCAGCCGTTTCCACTTTTCCACTTTCTCTCCAGCTGCTTTGGTGCTGGTGCTTTTCTCATACTCTCCCCCCAACTCCATCCTCTCTCCACAAGGAAAAACAATGCCCTGCCCTCTGTGGCTTTTCTCTCCCCCAGTTCACCTCTCTGTGACATGTACCTGCTGAGTCTGTGGTTCAGATTGTGCAGATTGTTGTGTTAATCTTCAAATCAGTTTTCTAGGTGTGCAGAAGGATTTAGTGTTGATCTGGCTGTATTTTGGGGAAGCCAGATGCAAAACAAAAACAAAAACAAAAAACTCTTCAATGCTGTTCTACCTTTTTGGGCCCTTTCTCAGGGAGCTATTTTCTATGTCAATATAGAAGAGTGATAGAATATGAAACTGATGAGCACTATGTTGTGAATGAATTGGTTTGGTAAGTTAGAGAATTTGACTTTGATTATTAATTCTATGAGTTAAAGTTTGAGGAATAAAGTAATCACATATGTGATTTGAAATAAAAATTTATCTGATGGCATCTCAAGGCTGTATTAGGTAGAGAGATTACATATAGGGAAAACCACCTACTAAAATGTGATATCAGTAATCCAGTTAATAAGTAATAAACATACTGATTAACAAAATAGAAAAAGGTATGCATAGGGGTAGCAAAATAAAGATATGAATGCAGATTCAGAGAAACATGAGAAGTTAAGTAAAAGATAGGAATAAGGAATTTGTTTCAGGTAGATGATAATGTAGTCACTAAAATGGAGAATGTAGGAAAAGAGGCAGATTTTGCAAAAAGGATAATAAATAAGTGTTAGACTGAATTAGTTGGTTGGTATGCCTATAGGATATTCCAGATGAAACATCATCTATATAGTTGGATATATTGGCCTGGAGGTAAAAAAGAGTTCTGGGGTGACTGTGCGTGCACACGCGCGTGCGCACACACACACACACACACATGCACACACATTTAAGAGATGTGCATAAGTATTGAGGCCATAGGTATGATTTATCCACAAAAAGTGAGAAGAGTAAAATATTTTAGGATGGAGGCCTAGAGAATACTGCTCTTTAGTGAAATAAATAAGGAAGGAAGGAAAGGAAGAAGAGATGCCTCTGAAAGGTCTAAGAAATATCAGAGGGGTAGCCTAAGGTCTACTAAAATAGGGGGAAAAAAGGGGGATATCTTTAGGACAAGAAACAAGCATTGTGGCAACCGCTACTCTCATTTTCTAACCCTGAAGTAGCAAATTCAATTGCTCATAGGAGCCAGACAGGTAATTTAATGAGGAGTTTGGGTGCAGAGTAATGACAAGGGACTGTCATATGCCAGAGAACACCTGGTATGCAAGCTGTTATCTAGGTCCTGCCTATTATTGCCCTGTGGGAATTTGGGTCAATGTTGCCAGATATTGGGCTTTCTCAAGAAAAACTGAAGCTCTGTATTTTTATATGAAATCTGCCAAATTTAAAATGCTCAGAGCTTCACAGAAACTATCTATGAGACTTTTGCAGCCCCCTGGTCGCCAGTTTGCAACACCTGCCTTAGCATCCATGACAGAAACAATCCTGGGCCAGCAAGAACACTGGTTGGACCCACTATTATAACCTCCCGTGTTCATATGCACCAGTAAGCTCTCCACATAGGCACCTTGATGAATAATTGTGATGTTGTGTGCTACTCTGTTTAAAATTTGGCAACTGGAAAAATTAAGTAGCTCATGAAAACAGATTATTTAATCAATGTGTAGGATTGTTTTGTAACCTTTGCTAGCTACTCTTATGTAAGACCTTGACATCTCTAAATAGACTGCTCATATATATTTTAGCATTCAAATGTGGGCACATGTGAAAAGGGGTGCTCCCAGCAAAAGGTATAATGTGAAAGGTTGAATTGCCCCAATTATAAATGCATATTATCACTGTTGAACTGCCTGTATTTTGCTTGGACCCTGTGAATTCAGTGCTCTTAACTTAAATGGGACTCATTTTTCTCAAAATTACTTAATCTTCATTATTTATCTTGAAGGTAGACCATGAGTGGTAGACCACTTGTTACTCATGTGACTTATTTGGAACAAGAACAATTTTACTATGGAACAATTAGTGGTTTATTTTGTCTGGGAACATACAATCTAAGTAACTCTAGAATAGGAAAAAATAATTAGGTTGTACCTCTTCACAGGTGGTACATAAACATTTCTCATTTAAAAATTGAGCATTAAGGATTTTCCTCCTTTGGTATGTGAAAGGCCATTCAATTAGTAGTACTAATTTTTCTTTGGCTTTATGTCAAGATCTCCTATTTGGCTTTAAGTTCTGAAACAGATGACAAGTATATAAAAAAGACTTTTTTTAAGCAAATGAAATATAATTTGTTTTCAATACGTTAATGATAAGCCTTTTGTGTACCTTTAATTCCTAAGATGGCTGTTATGCATGCTCACATTTTTATATTCCACGATGAAAATGCCAGAAATCACCCACTCACATGGGCATCGCTGATTATTCTCTGATGAATTATACTGGAATAGATTTGGGGGAGGAAAACACAACATAATAATCCCATATTAGATATGCTGCAAGGAATTTGATACCAGAAGTGTTTTGGGGCTGGTTATAATGAAAACTCCAGATAAGATGCTCAGTTTGAATGGGTTGGCCAGCAATAGGGAAAAAAAAACATTTTACTTGGGAAAATGTAAAAGTAAGTACATAAATAAATATTTCTTTTGACCATGTTGTTACAGCAAGCATGAGTAACGGAATTCATCAAATAAAGAGGTTTTAAAGTACATGTGTCGGACACCTTTTTAAGTCATAAATATTTATATATTTCTAAAGATGATATTTTTGTATTTTTAAGATAACTTTTAGTATCAAGTGTATAAATGACTTTTACAGCAGAAAATGGCCTTTCAGATTTTTAGATTCAGTCCTTTCTCTACTTTTCAGAGGAAGGAGTTGATAAAATCAGAAGACTAGTTTGTGGAAGAGTTAGATGTCAGATCCAGGGTTCCTTGTTCTAGCCCAGTGCATTTTCAACTACACATTTTTACATTCATTCTTTATAATATAAAAATCATTGCAATACCAAGGAATCAAGGGAAGGAATCTCTGAACATTTAAATTGGTTTGGTATACCAAGAAGTTCATTAATTGTAAATTGTAGTATAGTACCTCTGGATAGAAATAGGAACTTCAAATTACCATTAAAACACATACATATAAATATATGCCTACACATTTTATCTGGTGTTGTTCACCCTCAGTATGTACTCTGACTGCAATAGTTATTTAGGGACTACTTGGTGTTTATTTCTATTTTTAGCCTGGAGGGATATTTAACTTGGTGCTTGCCTTGCTAAGAGGTTCCTGGGGACAAATATCTTTTTAGAAGTCCTGAATCTAAAATCCTCTCTCCTAAGGAAATACCTCTTCTTAACAAGAGTTTTATCTGTTTGATTATTAGACTCTATTCTAAAGTATTGAAAAATTCTGGACTTTTCTATAAAAACTGGAACTTCTTTGCTACACTTGATTACAACACAGCACTTTGTATTTAGACACAAAAGCTTTGTTTGAAAGTCTGATTGAAACTACCATGTTGCTACATATTTGCAGGGGATTGTGAGTTTCTAATGTATGAATCTTTCAGCCCTAAAATGCCAGGGTACTTCTAAATTACACCTGTTTGAACCCCTTAAGGAGGTGCCAAATTTTTTCTCAGATATGAACTCTCTATAAAAAACTCACTTATTTAAGGGATAAAAGTACTTGCTTATAGCTTCACTCTGGGAACTAGAAAGTTATTCTTTAATTAAATTAACAAAATAAGTATGAATACAAATTAATTATAAAATGTAAACATAAAAATAAAATATAAACTATAAAACTGTTTCTGATTTTTGTTTGTTTTGGTTTTTAGACTCCATAAATAGGTAAAATCATATGGCATTTGTCTTTCTCTGATTTATTTCACTTAGCACAATAGCCTCTAGGTCTATTTGTGTTGTCGCAAATGGCAAGATCCTATTCTCTTTTTATGGCTGAGTAATATTCTATTATGTATATGTGTGTGTAGGTGTGTATACAACATATTCTTTATTCATTCATCTACTGTTGGACGCTTGTGTTGCTTCCATATTTTGGCTATTGTAAATAAAGATGCAGTAAATATAGGGGTATAAATATCTTTTCAAATTAGTGTTTTCATTTTCTTTGGGTATATGCGTATTAGTAGAATTATTGGTTCATATGATGTTTCCATTTTTCTTGACCTGGTTTAGATTTCTTATGATTTTACTTATTGGGGTTAAGGAAAAATGAGGAGTTAACAATAAATAACAAGTTTCTGACTTAAATCCTGGATGGATGATAGTGCCCTAATAATTTATTGAGTATCAGTTGTGTGTCAAGCACTGCACTTGTTTCTCTGTGTACCAAGATAGCCGATACAACACATTCAAGTTGCATGGGCTCCCTCAGATAATAGAGAAAGAGAGATTGAGAGACAGAGAGAGATGAACAATGGACTAAAACATAGAGGCATCTTGGTGCCATGGAAACATGGATAAGTGAGTGATTCATTCTGCCTGGTTTTCCAGGACAGTGTGGGCTGAATATCAAGAAAAGCTTCACAGTGAAGAAGATATTTGAGCTAGAACTTAGAGGTTAGTAAAGAGAGAGAAGGGAAAGCAGAGGAAACAGCCTAAAAATGGCACCAGAGGATTTATCTTAATTACTCATTTATTTACTTATACTCCTTTTCATTCTACAAAGAATTTGAAGTAGTTCACCAAAGTACTAAAAAGTATGAAGTGTTTTGAGTAGAATAAACAGTCTATGTAGCTAGAAAATTGGATGCATGGTGGGACATCAAAGTTTGAAGAGAATAGTTCAGGATATGTTCATGAAGATTTATATACTGTGCTAGCAACTTTTTAAACTTTTCTTCTACTATAACTTTATGCTGAACATCTTAAGTATGAATGTATTAATTGGATTAAAAAGACTAATAAAATCCCTTGGGGTACCTGGGTGGCTCAGTCGGTTAAACATCTGACTCTTGATATTGGCTCACATCTTGATTTCATGTTTCATGGGTTTGAACCCCAAGTTAGACTCTGTGCTGACAGCGTGGACCCTGCTTGGGATTCTCTCTCTCTCTGTCTCTCTCTCCCTCTCTCTCTCTCTTTTTCTCTCAAAAATAAAAATAAAACTTAAAAAAAGACTCCTAAAATCCCCAAACAAAAATAGAAACAACATATCATATCTTTTGTCACTACTTTGCAGAAGATCAGATTGTACCTGTATTTATTTATTCAATAAATAAATATTTAACAATATATTGGACTCTCATTAGCCATAATAAGATAAACATGATTATTGAAGTTGAGGTCCAAACAATCTAGTAGAAAAGATAATTTTTAAACTGATGACCCAACAAAGTAATTAATTAGATTTGTGTAAAGTGCTAAAAAGGAAAAATTCAAGTTACTATGACAGCATTTAAAATGGGGAACCTAACCTAATCAGGGTGGTCGAGGAAGTGATAATTAAGATAATTAGGTCAAGTGATGATGAATCCTCTGGGTGCATGAAGATACCAGTATTACAGGGAAAAGGTAAACAGCATTTTCATGTGTATTCTTCTATTTATCCAACACACATTGAAATATTACTATGTATAAAACAGGCACAAATAATGTAACATTGCTTTTATAAATTCACCTTGGACTGAATAGTTTATGAGCCCTTCTTTTTTATCAGACACTAGTACTACTACTCCACAAAACAGGCTCTGCAAATACATATCCTTAAACTTCTCTGACATGGATGATCACACCAGGATGGTCCTTTTGGAAAACCATGGCCTTTCAGGAGAACTACTGCGCCAATAATGAGGGCCAAGACCTCTTTGGCTTTTTGAGGTAAAGTGATTTTATTAACAGTCAACAAATCATAGAATTAAATTGAGGATTCCCCTTGTCCAGCTCAAAAGGCTCAATTTTTGGTATTTGGGTGGCTCAGTTGGTTGAGTGGCCAACTCTTGATTTTGGCTGAGGTCATGATCCCAAGACTGTGGGACTGAGGCCTGTGTTGGGGTCTGCACTGAGTACGGAGCCTGCTCAAGATTTTCTCTCCCCCTCCCTCTGCTTGTGTGCTTTTTCTATCTCTCTTAAAACAATAAATGAATGAATGAATGAATGAATAAAACAAAAGGCTCAATTTTGAACAAACCATGTGTAATTAAAGTAACCACAAGAACAGTAGCAACAGCAACACCTTTTATTGTAATACCCCATGGTCTTTTCCAAGTTTTATCTCTGCCTATCACTATTACAATGCACATTGATAGGGCTAACAACCTGTCACTGGGATGTCTGCTGCTAATTCAGAAATAGGTGTCCCCAGGTATCTTCTTTGACACTCTCTGGACTTGGAGTCTCAGCATCTTGTGCACCAGAATAAACTTCAAAGTACTGAGGAGTCTAGCTTTTAACTGGAATTTATACCATATAAAAAGTATAACTGGGTCTTCCCCCATGTCCAGTAGCAAGAGAAGTGCCTAGATTATATACAGCAACAAGAAAAAAAGTTAAGGCATTCAGACTGAAGAACAGTGAATGCAAATCGTCCTTGAATGGTAAGGAACACCGGAGTATGTCTCCCAGTTCTGTCTAAAATGACCTATAATAGAAATAGGATAAAGTAAGGCTCAGAAGACATAATGAGTCTCTCAAGCATATGACCAAAACTTACTTTTCTATCACCACCATCTCCTTAGGTCCCTATTTCAAAAAGAAAGACAAAGTTTAGTTAGAGAGATAAGACATACATATAAATAAGCAGAACATATATAAAAAGTGCAGTGTGGGAGATACAGATAGAGTGATATTATACTGACTTCTTTTCAATGGAATCTCATAGAGGCCTTTAGGAAGGCAATGGAATTTGTTATCCTGAACTTCCATTCATGGCAAGGGAGCAACTTCCTTTAGCATAAAGCATCTTTCAGTACTTGAACCTTAGGGGAGACAGTATAAAGGTAAATATGTACCTAGGATGGCTTTGCTGTTTTTATTTTATTTTTAAAGAGTTTATTGGCAGCTTAAGCTCAGTTCTGAGATGTCTACTTGACAAAAGTACTACTAGCTTAGCTGTGTTTGGGACAATTTACTATGTGATAAAAATTGTCACTTGTAGATGCTTTTCCTGTCAGTGGAGACTAAGGATTTCATTACCACCAAAATGCCTGTCTCTGTGTAAAGGTCAGAGGCATGTTGGAGAAAATGCTCATATATTTAGCCTTCACAAAACTGTTCCCTTCCCACAACCTCTAGAACGAGGACTCTCTGAGCGTTCGCCATTTATTGCACATAGAATTAATGTGGGCACTTGGTTATAGACGATACTAACACTTTAAACTTGATACATTTTTCATTGGTGGAAGGAGATGTAGAGAGAATTGTAATTTGCACATTCTAGATGTTTATGGGAAGAAAGAGTGGGTATGTGTGGGAAGTGAGAGCAAGAATGGGACAAAATGTTTCTTCTCAGGTCATTTCTTGCCAACCTTTTTATTCAGCCCAACTCAGGCAATGGCACTTTGTGGAATCTAAATGATTAATAAGACTTCCCAACAGGACCACAAACCAACCTGAACCATGATCCAATGTTACAGGTTACTGTCTAGAGTAAGAGCAAATGTCCCCAGAGGGCTATAGTGACAAGAAATAGCAGAGAGGGCTTACAGCAACATCAATGAGATACCAAATAGAAGAAAAAGAAAGGAATCAGCATCCTTTTTCCAGGATACCCTCTTAGTGCTGGGGTAGTTTGGATTTAGGTAATCAGAACAAATAGAAACACTTAGTAGGAGCCCAGATATTGCAGATGCCATGTAGCCCTTTCAACTCTCCTAGGGTTCTCTTTTCATATGGCATAGGGAGCTGGACCTAGCTGTGCACTGTACCAAGTTGTGCTTTATTTTGCTGCTTTTCCTCAAGGACTTTTGAACAAGTATCCTTTGCATGGAAGGGAGTAGGCTTATAAATTTAACTTTAGTACACATTAATAAAGCATGACTAGATTTGGAGACATCGCTTAACATTCTTCTATATGTACACAAGAATCCAGTTATTCCAGGAATTGCTTCCTAGTGCAAAACAAGGAATAAGGCTGAGCCAGTTGGAAAATGGCTTTGATGTTCAGCTAATATTATGGATTCAGATTTGGGGATAATAAAGGCATTACTTCAGAACAGAAAGTAAGTTAGTGCCTCCCTGTTAGTGGTTACATCAAGCAAAAGGATAATACTACCTGGAATCAGTACAGCCAAATGCTCAATATCAGATTCAGTGTTATAGATAAGAAAGAGAGGAAGATTCTGGACAGGCAATGACCAACCATTCATGAAGGAAATACTTACACTTACACACAAACAGCAACCTGAGCACAAATACTTTTAAATGCTTGAGATTCTTCTACATGATTAACTTTGTAAATCAATTAGTAATATGGGAAATGACTATTTTCTTGTCATTAGGTTTTTACCAAACATTACCATTCAATTACATTAATGTGGACTTTAACATCTGTAGGAGTCTCTTATTGCTGCAGTAGCAAGTTAGCACAAGTTTCTGGCTTAAAACAACAAACATTTACTATCTTTCAGTTCTGGAAGTCAGAAGTCTAAATGGGACCCACTGAGCTAAAACCAAGGTGTCCACAGTGCTATATTCCTTCTAGAGACTCTAGGGGAGAATATGTCTCCTTGCTTTCTTCACTTTCTAGAGGTTGATTACATTCCTTGACTCATAACCCCTTTCTCAGTCTTCCAAAACAACAGCATTAACATCTTCAATTTCCCTGTTGACTCTTCCTTTTCTATCACCCTTTTCCAATTTAAAGGTCCCTTGTGATTATATTGACTGTACCTACATAATTTAGAATAATCTACTTATTCTAAGGTCAGTTGATTAACAACCTTAATTCCATTGGTAAATTTAACACCCCCCCCCCTTTCTATGTAGCATTACATATCCATAGGTCTCAGGGATGATGACATGAACATCTTTGGGGATGCCCATTATTCTGCCTACCACAACATCTAATTCAGTATTAAGTTAACATATGCACATGAAGAATATTTTAAACTTAAATTTATCTTAACAAAGGAGGCCACATCATTGAAGCTTCAGAATGTGTGTGGATGAGATGTTACTCTATGATTCCAAAATTGTAATCTGCCAACCAATCAACCAACTAAACCTCATCTACCTGTTTCTCAAAAATATGCCTACTTTTCCTAGAATATCTTTTGAAATTATTAGTTTTGAATTCTTCTTAAAGGAGATTTTGATTCTCACAGATGAATTTAGTTGCTTCAGTAATTTTAAATTAATGTCTTCACTGTTCCCTGCACCCCATCCCTGTCCCTTCTCATATTCAACAGGCCCTCTATTACTCAGATACTCTGCTCAGTACAGGATATTCAAAGGTGGATAGGACTCATAGTCACTACGCTTAAGTAGGATCTGAAGTAGAAAACAGGAGAAGGAAACAGAAAATTAAAGAGGAAGGATGTGGTCTAAAGCAAAACACTATGAACTGTTAAATCAGATATAGAAATCCTAACTCTGGTGGGTAATGTCAGAAAATCTTCATTGTAAATGTGAACTGTGGATGTTATGGTTAAGGGAAGAGGGTAGGAATGGCATCTCAGAAAGGAAGAGCAAGTGGAGAGGAAGACTCTCATGTCTTTTTTACGCTTGCTTTTTTTCCTGGAATGTCCCTTCACTCTCTGCCATGTCTGATCCTTCTCTAGTCCTATCCCACTCTCAGGTCACCCATCAAATCTCTCTTTTTGTTTTATTGAAAGAATAAGATGAGGATATAGTACATTCTTATTACATGATGCATAAGCTCCTTATGATTTCTCTTGCTTACTTTTCCAGATAAATTTCTTAACCATTGCCTGCATAAACCAAAATTCTAGAACAGAAGAGACTGGGGAATCAGAAGTACTTTAGTATGACTCCTGAGACAATTGCTGACAAAGCATGTGACCTTGAATGAATTGCTTTATTGCTCTCAACCCTATGTAGCAGGGAAGTGATAAAGTTAAGATAACATATAACTGATCTATTGAGTAGGCTGAACAGGTATCATTCAGTCAGAAAACTATCTTATTTTTCTACAGTCTGCAAATATACTCTGTTGCATCTCCCTTATTCCAACAATATTTAGAAATATTTTACAGCTTTAGATCATTTTCATAAGAATAAACTCCATTTTGTTAATAAATTTCAGTTATCTAAAAGGTTTCATCTAGACTTAAATGTTAATTGGAAACTTCAGTCTCAATTCTATTACACCTATATTAGGGAAATGGAATGGCTTCTTTCAGTGTTCCTCAATATTTCTTTTCTCCATTGACTCACCACTTTTTCGTCCTTCAAATCCTCAGGTTAAGCAGATGAAGAAAAGGGTTAAAGTCATTTGTATTTCTCTCATCCTGATTGAAGTTGTATCTTGGCATATACTATGTGTCATTCCCTCTGTTTTTGGCAAATGTTCAAGTGCTCATGTTTTTGCAAAGCACAAATGTGTCAGTTAGATGAATGCCCATCACATACTTCCACACTGGGTAGCTGCTGACATGAGCCTGTTGAATCAACTAAGCAACTCACCTCTTGTCCCAGTAGATCACCTCAAGATATTTGTAGTATCCCTCTGTCTTGGGTAGACTGAATAATATGACTCAATTTCTTTTGCAGGACTCAGCTGGCCCAAAGAGACTTCTTCCTCTTTTCTATGACAAATGTGGACATGCATGATCTTTCTGTTGCTTCCTCTGTTCTTGTCTTGCACTCCAAAGCCTCTCTACTCATCTTCCCAGCCTCAGAATTTTCTAATGGAAAGTAGATATTAATCTTGATTTAGGATAAAACTCTGGAGGATACATGTCAAGATCCCAAGACATTTCTTTCCACTCTGTACTTATTATAGCACTGACCTGGACCTATGGATTTTTCTAGGCCATCAAGCATACAGCCTTGGAGAGAGATGGCCATCTTTTCTTTTTTTCAAGCATTGTAGATGTTTGTGAGTTTTTATCTTTGTACTTTGCATCTCTTGGCTGATAGGCATTATAGAACTACCTACCTATAGGGGACAAAATGGACTCATTAGGCTGGCAACTCTCTTCCATCTGACCTTATATGAGTGTAATGGAGTGATAAGCCAAATGTTGAGGGATGGTGTGGCCACTTCTAGAGCACCCGAGGCAGATGTCTAATATGCCTACTTACTGCTGCCTTCAGAACGTAGAGGGACTTAGTGTGCATTGTCTGTAGATGTGTAATTTTAATCACAGTGCTCAGAGAACAGTAAACATTCCATTTTACATCCAAGCTCAGATGTAAATTTCATCTCACAGTGCCTGGCACATTATGGGTTTCAGAACTGTTAGTTGGTAATTATTATCACAATTTTATCATTCATTCATTTGTTCATTCATTCATTCATTTACTCACTCACTCACTCAATTCGTTCATTCTTTTATACTTGCAAAGGCTCAATTGGGCAATCTTGTAATGCAACTATTTATATAACATTTTAAGGGGGATATTGAAATCTAATGCTCATATTCTGGCATTTTTTAAATGAGCAAGAAAGCTAAAAGAGGAAAAAGAAGTAAATCTAAATTTTAAGAACTGCTTGGAGAAAAGTAACACCTTTCCACCTTGAAATATTTTTTCTTCAGTACAGAGGACTGTGGGCCTCATTTACACTTGCCTTTTCCAGAAGCTAACTTGTAGCTCAGCTCACCTGCTTTTAGGAACAGGTTGATTCATTTTACCTTAGCATCCAGCTAGTACATTTGAAATTGCTGATGAAAGGTACTGTCAAATCCCTGGTCTATTTTGATAATGACTTGCACTTGTAAGGCAATCTGCCCATTAGTGTAGGGAAGGAGAATTGGGACAGCACCTCACAAAACGGTCTTTGAAACCAGCACAGAGCCCCAGAGTCTGCTGGGTAAGAATTTAAATTCCTATAGCATTTTGACTCAGCACGCAAATGTGGGATGTATGGGGGTGTTTGCATTCGGTGCCAGATTGTTTGCCTACGCCAGAGGCTGTCCTAAGAGATTTGTTGTATCTTCCTGCCTTTGCTTACAGATTGGAATTTAGGGGCCTGTATTTAAATGGTAAGTTATCCCACAGTGTTTCTTTACATTTTATCTATGGATGTCCATATAATGACTTCTGGTCATTATATATAAGGATCACGATATATCATTTATATATATTACATATAATGATCATGATATATCAAAATGTATCCAATTGTCTGCCAGTTAGGTGGAATATAATCTGTCATAACCTGCTCTTGGTAAGGTACCCAACAATGGTACTACTAAACTGGAGGCTACTTGTATATCTTAAATGCAATGAAAGCTACCTCCACCCATGCTACCAACTCTCATGCTCTACCACAATAGTTTACATCAGAAAATACTGTTGTATTGAGAAATGTAAAAACTATACTTTGAAGTAAATCAGGCATGACTTTAAATTTTAATTTGTGTGAGTTTAAGTTAAAAAACTATTTTTCTGAACTACATTTTCTTTAAGACCTGTATCTTAGTTTGCTATGAGGACAAACATGATATACTGTAAGCATAGGGCCTATACCATTACTTGACTTGCAATAGGTGGTCCAGAACTAGTAATTCTCTGTTCAGTGCTAAGACTTGTTACTCTTGTAGCCAGAACTGCCGCTGGAATATCAAAAACAGTTATTTTTACTATAATTGTTCCGGAGTTCGAGTTTGGGGAGCCAACATTACCTTCAGCTGGCAGTGCCTCAGGGAGAGAAAAGGAGTTGGCTCCATTATTGTTTTCAGTTCTTATGTGGTCTTTGAGGTGTGTGGAAGGAAGCCCGTTTCTCCTCTATGGTCTTTTTCATGTTAGAATTTTGTGTTCATGAGGAAACCGAGTGGCTATCTTCTCATGGATGATTTTAAAGGTAGTGGGATTTTTGTCAGTGTCTCAGTTACTTTAGAAGGTTGACTTTTATGAGCACTCAGTGGGCTCGGTGGTTTAGGATTCTGATCCCTTACCCCTTTGTCCTAGCACCTATTTCACCTGGGCGCAGAGTGGAGGGAAGGGCAGGGATTGGAGCCAGGTGTCCTGGGTATGGTTCCCACTCTGGTGTTAATCTCCGTGACTCCAGGCAAGTTACTCACCCCAGAGACAAATTCCTCCAGTTCTTTGAATGGTCAGGTTCTTTCCGGTCTTAGGTCCTCTGGCCCCACTTTGTTTTCTGGTAACATACACTGCCTCTCCACTCCTGATTACTTCTTATTCTTCTAAGCTCAACTTAAGCGTTACTATTCCAGACACCTGTTTCAGGCTGATCCCCACCCCTCTCTGCTTTAATGTTCATTACAGCTCTCTGGCCACTTTCTTCACCTATCAAAATTTGAATTAATATATATGTTTATTCACCCTTCTGCCCCCATACAGGAAGACAAACTCCTTGAGGCAGAAACTAGGTCTGTTATCTCACTACCCAAAAGCCGGTGTCTCACAGAGTGACGTACAGAAAGTGCTCAAAAACATTAATTAAAGCAATGAAGAAATGTATTCCTCAGCTTCAGTTTCTTTATCTAGGAAGGGAATAATAATAATACTTAGTGTAAGATTTAAGTGAGATACAAATAGGAAGAATCTGGTGGAATTAGTTCATGACCTAGCATTTAAATTATTGTTATAAGTACATGAAATGAACTATTCTGTTACAGCCTAATGATTGTACGAGCTGGGAAAAATTCTTAGCCCTTTGGTGTCATTTACATCATCTTTAAAATGAGAGCATCAGGTTATTTCATTTGAAGAGTCCCCTTTACCTATATAAGTCCCTGTTAGCAAAACAAAAAAACTATATCTGGATTTTAAAGCATGTAAGACACCTTGATTAAACACTTAAAATATATGCTACAACATACCTAAACATTTGAGTTATTATGTAGTGAAAACATGAAAATATTCCTTTTCCTCTGGGAAATTCATTACCAGCCAAAAGAAAAGGGGGAATATTTCACTGGTTAGAATTCTGTGAGGTTTACCAGCAATAAAAAGAGGAGCTGGAAATAACAGGATTTTCTCTGCTGTGATAAAACATGTATAAAATTCACTGCAAAATTAGCAGCTTTTTCCATGTATAAAAACTGAAACTGCTTCTCCCATATTTCTAGATTTTCTATTCTGAGGGAAATCTCTCCTTTTCCAATGGTAGCATGGTTCATCCCATTCCTGGGCAATGGGGAAGTTGTGTCACCTTGCCCCCATGTGACTTCCTGTCACCACAGAACATAATGCACTCCCCAATATTCAGGGCTTATGTCAAACCGCCAACCTGATCCAGACAACATGCCTTCTTGAGATGCCTTGGGGAGATGTGTTGCAAGAATAAGTAGACTCACTTGGGTCATTTTTCTCCTTTATTTTCTGTCCTTCTGTGACTTGGTGCATTTTGCCTCTATTTTCTGCAGTTACAACAACAGTGATGATGACAAGAACAAAAACTAACATTTACTGAGGGTTTACTTTGTTTAGGGCACTGTTTAAACACTTAACTTGTATTAACTTATTCCTCCTAATGTAACAGGAACTATTTCCTTCTACTCTTTGCAGAGAAATAAAGAGGTTAAATAAATTGTGATGAAGGAGAAGTTATTAAGTAACACAACCAGGATTTGAATACAGGCACTATGGCTCCAGAATCCATGCTTCTAACCACTATGTTTGTAAATGTCCACCATCAGCGTGAACCCTGTGACAAAAATAACTTGTAAACTAGCCCCCAGTGATACCTGACTTATAGTGCTCAACCCTTATGTAATTTCCTCCCCTTGTGTGAGGGCTGCAACTACTACCTTGCTTCAAACAGAAGACAGCAAAGTGATGAGATATCACTTCTGAGATCATGGTATAAAAGTCTGCAACTTCCATTTTATTCTCTCTCTTTCTCTGGCTCTTTCTTCTGATGAAGCAAGTTGTCATGTTGTGAGCTGTCCTATGGAGAAGCCCACTTGGCAAAAATCTAACAGTGGCTTACAGCCAACAGTCATCAAGGAACTAAGGCTTTCAGTCCAATATCTAGCAAAGAACTAAATCTTGCCAACAACCATATGAATGAGCTTGGAAGTGGATCCTTCCCCAGTTGGGCCTAGTGAGGACTGAAGATTCAGCCAACACCTTCACTGTTCTCACTTGTGAGAGAGCCTAAGCTAGAGAACCCAGTTATTCTGTGTCTGGATTCTAGACACACCTAAAGTGTGAAATAATAGATGATTTAAGCCACTACATATTGGAGTGATTTATTACACAGTAACACATAGTTGGTAGCATACTCTAGCAGTCTTCTTATTCCTTCCTTCCTCCCTCCATTCTTTCCTTCCTTCCTTCTTTCCTTCCTTTTGTCAAGCCTTGCTGTGTGTCAGGCAATATTTTTACATTCATTGTCTTATTTAATACCATTACAACTTGATGAGGGCTGTATATCTATATCATAACTTCCATATACAGGTTAGAAAACAGTCTCCAAGGGTTTATGGAATCTTATTGCAGGCACTTTGTGAAATCAATGTTTGCCCTGGGGCTCTGTTATCTTTCTGTCTTTTATAAATTTATATCACTTCTTCCATAAACTATTCCTAAGTAATTCAATCCTCAACCCCTCCTATTCTACAAATAAAACTAATGATCTTGTCTGACACGTCTCTCTGCATAATGTAAAAAAATCACTAGTAATAGATACCATTGTTGAGTGACTTTAAAATGCCAGGCATTATGCTAAGAGCTATAAATGCATTATTTTACCTAATTCTCCTAACAATAATGTGAAATAGATTCTATTCATTATTTTGAAAATGAGGAAACTGAGGCTTATAATGTTAAACAACTCATTTATACTCACAGAAATAAAGCACTTTGTGTTATACTTATTACCTTTTATTGTAATTCACATGCCTGATTTCCCCAATGAACTTTGAGCTCCAAAAGGGCTTGCATCTATGCAGACTATGGCACCCAGGACAGAACCTTCTCATATAGATGCTGAATAAATTGTCATTGAGTTGAATTTAATTTTAACCTCAAGTCCTTCATTCTGTGCATATGGACAGTCATGTTTATTCAGAGCAATATCAATACCAAGAAAACTAATTCTGTGCTTTATAAGATCATACTATTTGTATATGTTATCTACATGATATAGATAGAGCATATATTTTGTTGTTGTTTTGGCAACATTTTAGAGGAGAGAGTTGTTGCATTAAGTTTTAGGAAAAAATCAAAGTTACAAAAATCTGGTATCATTGACGACCCTAACATCTTTGACTCATATAGCATAGCATCACTAAAATCTCCTTTTCCTTTACAATTTGTATCATTTCTCATGTTTTACAACTAAAAGTGATCTACAGAGTGGTGAATTCTGAGTCTACAAAATTTGCAGTTCTAAAACAAGTAAATACCTTCAATATATTGCTCTTACTCAAATAATTGAAGTCAAGAAAAAACAAATACAGAATGAATTTCTGAACCAGGATTCATACCAAATGATATTTGGAAACTAAATGAGGTAACCAGAAGACTCTTTAATCAAACTCCCACATTTCAGTAAATTGGATAATTAATATAGTTTATCTTGGAGGTTCTTACTGAATTGTTTGTAATTGCTTAATAAGAATGCATTTTTTATATTACCAACTTGATTAATTCACCTACTTAGTTAAGAAACATTTATTGAATGCTTACTATAGCAACAACACTGGTATTCTATATTTGTAAACAATAATATAGAAATAAATGAAACATAATCTCTGTGCCAAGGGTCTTTCAGGATAGTGAAGAAGTTAGTTGTGCATATAAACCATTGCAGTATGTCTAAGTGTGGAGATCAGTGTATATTTTAGGAACACAGATAAGGAAGTTTCTACTCTCAGTAATAAGGCTGTATCAAAATAATATGTGGTATATAAAACTTTAATCAATTCATATGACTTCCATGTGATTTCATATTCTCTGGAATTTTCTTTAAATGAAGATATATAATTATAGAAACTACCAAATAAATATAGACATGTTGGAAAGCTTTGGCTGTCCTATAATAAATTCATAGCAGCTAATGAGTCACCCAGAAAAATGACACATTTAATGTTATATCTCTGTGTACTAACATAGCACAGAATCACACCAGGAGAAATAAGAGTGTGAGAACCATAGGTATTTTGAACTCCCCAAATGTGTCTCAACTTCAGGAACACCTGTGCTAAAGGACATCGTGTGTATCAGCTGTGATGACTCAAAGATTTTATAACTATGTGGGACTTTGCATTGCCAGGTTTTCTTCATTGTGATTCAAAGGCAACCTAGCACTTGTACTATAGAACATAGACTTTATGAAGTCCAGATATAATTACGCTTATCCCTCAAGGAGCTTCCAATCTAATAGAGTTAAAAAACAGACTGACTTTTATACTTATTCAGAGTCCCACAGAGATTACATTTTTAAGCTAGAATCATAATGTGTTTTCTGTTAAGTTCATTTTATAGAAAATGCTGTAATATTGTTTGAAATAAGAGTAGTTTTGTTAAATTAGGCCATAACCTCCATATTTATCTTATAGATCACAATTCCTTCTTATTCTCTCTTTTGGAACTTAATATTTGAGTGATTAACCCTCTATTTCTCACTAACATCTAGCCCCCGCCTTGTCTGGTGCCCTCTGTCTTGGCAGGCTTTTTAACTTGCCACATGCTGTTTGTACTCCAAGAACTGCTATCATTGTAGTTAACTCACACGGGTAGCAGAGCTTATACCATGAACTTGTTGAGAATATTTTCCTGCTTCTGAAACACAGCATGTCTGAACTGGAACTCATGGTCTTTTTGTCATTTCTATTCTCCACATTGGTTTTCATCCACTCCATAGTCTAGTCCCTCAGAATGAAAGTCTTGTGGTTATCTTAGATTCTTCTTTCAGTCTCTGTTTTATTCTCATAAAATCCTGTCCATTCTTTCTCAAAGATGCTTCTCCTTTTCCTTCCTTCCTTCCATTCTTTCCTGCCACAGCTATATTGTTTCTCATTTTTCATACTCTGCGTTTCTTCTCCCTTGGATCAACTTCATATATATCCTTATGTTTTAAGTTTACTTATTTTGAGAGAGAGCATCCACATACATGTAAGCAGGGGAGGGGCAGAGAGAGAGGGAGGGAGTATCCGAGGCAAACTCCTCCCTGTCAGTGCAGAGCCCTCTGCAGGGCTCGAGCTCACAAACTTTGAAATCATGACTTCATCTGAAAATCAAGAGTCTGACATTTAACCAGCTAAGCCATGCAGACGTCACAATATATACCCTACCATCATTGTTTCTGTCATCATTCATTTTGGAAAAGTACACAGTGGATTGTAACTGTGTCTCATTCAGCCTTTTCCCCCTCAGTATACTTACTGCCTTTCTTTTGTTATGAGAGTTTTGCCTATTCATAGAAAAAGTGGGAAGTACTTATATGCTAAAAATAGGCAAAAATTCCGTTTTCACTCCTTTGTTCTCCCCACAAAGAATATGGAATAACTACATTCTGTATTTAAAGTTCTTTAATATATCTCTGAAAAATTTTGTAGAGTTCTACATGAAGATCTTATGTGTTTCTTCTGCATGGTCTTTCTAGGTTGTATTTTATAACTTATTCCTTTGTGTTTCCTAACTGGTTGTCATAGTTTTATATAAAAATATAATTTTTTGTTAATTTAAAAAAGTATTCTTAACTCTGATTCTAGGAATTTTCAGTTCATTTTAGTGAAATTTATGGGCAAACAATCTTAAAATACTCAAAAAATAGTAATTTTTCTACCTCTTTCTTTTCAACATCATCTAGATCTGTATAGAACTTCCAGGAAAATGCTCAATAATAGCAGAAATAGCCTGCATCATTGTCTTATTTTTTATGTGACAATAGGAATGTTTCCAATGTTTCATTAAGTCTCAAAATAGGTATAGTTTTATGATCTCATGTTCACAAGTAAGTGTCCTCTTCTTTACTTCCTAAGAGTTTTAACAAGGAGCAAGTGTTTTATTTTTATCAAATACCTTTTGGCTATCACCTGAAGGAGAGAAATAATATTTTTTCCTTTTAGTTACTTTTGAAATGTAATCTTTAATAAATTTCCTAATGTAAAATGAATGTTCATCATTCCCACCAGCTTGTGGGTATGATTTAAAATATGTTGGGGCACCTGGGTGGCTAAGTTGGTTGGGCATCTGACTTTGGCTCAGCTCATGATCTCATGGTTTGTGGGTTCGAGCCCCACGTCAGGCTCTGTGCTGACAACTAGCTTAGAGCCTGGAGCCTGTTTTGGATTCTGTACCTCCCTCTCTCTCTGACCCTCCCCTGCTCACGCTGTCTGTCTGTCTCTCTCTCTCAGAAATCAATAAAACGTTTTAAAAAAAGATATGTTAATATATTTTTAGGTTTAAAAATTATTTTTTAAAGTTCACATGTATTAAGAGGAAATTGAAAAACACAAGAAGCAAAGAACAAAGTCATTTAAAAATATTAATAATCTAAAGGTTGATGGCTTATAGATCAGAAACCTTGATCCACTAGTAGCTCTAAATCTGATACTAGCCTACCCCAAATCTTAGTAATTTCTTGTCTCCAGAAGGAATTTAATAGGTTTTCATAGAGAAAATGTCATAGCCTTCTCATAACTTGCTATACATGAGAATCTTAATAGGAACTTGACCAATAGTGAAGCTTTTCTCTCTCTATAAGATTTTCAAAACTATTATTTTCTATAACATTATTAAATATATCTTAGCTTTCAGGTATGTTTTCTTTCTGTTTTTAAGGCAATATTTATACAGCATAGTGTACTTTAAAATTTCCCTTTCTAGGGGCACGCTGGGTGGATCAACTTTTGGTTTCTGCTCAGGTCATGATCTCATGGTTCATGGGTTCAAGCTCCACGACAGGCTTCATGCTGATGGTCTGGAGCTTGCTTGCTATTCTCTCTCTCTCCCTCTCTCTCTCCCTCCCCCTCCCTGCCTCCCTCCCTCCCTCGCTCTCTCTCTCTTCCCCCCCTTTCTCCCTCCCTCCCTCTCTCTTTCTCTCTCTCTCCCTCCCCCTGTCCTGCTCTCTTTCTTTCAAAATAAACAGATAAAAATCCTTTCTAGACTTTTATTTTTAAATACTGGTTTTATAATTTCATGGCTAGATAAACTATTATGTAAAATTCTTGATTTAGGTGATCAATTAAAATTTGAGGCCTATTTTGTAATTTTTCTTAAAATGTAATCCATATTCATATATATTTTTTATTATAGTAAAAAACTCATAACATGAAATCAGCTTTTAAATTTTTAAGTTTTAAATGTTTAACTCTTAAATTTTATATATTACTGTATTGTTAAGAGTATGCAAATCATTGTATAGTAGATTTCTAGAACTTTTTCACATAGCATATCTGAAACTCTCTATTGACCAGCAACTCCTCATTTCCCCTCCTCCAGAGTTTGGCAAACACATTCTACTTTCTTATTCTATGGGTTTGGCTAGCTGTCTTACATGAGGGAAATTATGCAGTATTTGCCTTTCTACAACTGCCTATTTTACTTAGCATAATGTCTTCTGTGTTCCTTTATGTTGTAGCAGATGACAGGAATTCCTTCTTTTTTATGACTAATATTTCACTGTCTATATAAAAACTTCCTATTCATTCAATTATGGAAAGTTAGGTGTTTCCACCTCTTGTCTATTGTGGCTAACGCTACAATGAACAATGCAAGTTATCATTTTGAGATTCTGTTTTCAATAATTTGGATAAATATCAAGAAGTGTAACTGTTGGATCCTAAAGTAGTCTCATTTTTAATTTTTTGAGTGATCTTCATACTGTTTTTCATAGTAGCTGCATCATTTTTTCATTCCTCTAACAAACAGGAGTTGTAATTTTTCCGTATCTTTTCCAACACCTGTTTGTTTTTGACAATAGTAATTATAACATTTGTGAACTGGTATCTCATTGTGGTTTTGATTTGCATTTGCCTGATTAGTGATGTTGATCATCTTTTCATATACTTGTTTGCCAAGTTAAGTCTTCTTTGGAGAAATGTCTATTCAAGTCCTTTGCTCATATATCAGTTGGAGTATGTATGTATGAACATATGTATTTTTGCCAATGAGTTGTCAGAATTCCTAACATATGGTAGAAATTACCCCTTATAAAATATGTGGTTTACATATACTTTCTCTTATTCTGTAGATTGAGTCTTCACTCTATTATCTCCTTTGCTGTGTGGAAGCTTTTTAGTTTGATGCAGTCTTACTTGTCTGTTTTTGCTTTTGTTACCTGTACTTTTTGTGTCATATTCAAGAAATCACTGCTAAGACCAATGTTGTGAGGCTGTCCCTCTATGTTTTCTTGTGGGAGTTTTATGGTTTCACGTCTTACATTTAAGTCTTTAATCCATTTTGAGTGGATTTTTGTTTATGGTGTTAAGAGTCCAATTTTATTTTTTGCATGTGACTGTAGAAAGTAAGATAGTATGACAGATGGGATGTGGCAATTTTTCTGGATATATACCTTGTTTTTTGAACCACTGGAGAATAAGGTAAAAACAAAGAATATTTTGCCTACTTTTTGCAGGATTAGTGGATTGTTAATTGCCACTCTCAGGAAAATCTTCCATTTTTTGTAATTTGTAGAAATTTTCCTAGATTTTGACAGTAATTGAATGAGCAAACTTCTGTCTTGCTATGAGATGTTGCTTGTAATTTTACAGTCTTTATGTATATATTGGTGGGAAATTGAGAGTGATTCTGTTTTGTAGATTGCCAGTTACTTTCATACCTCTCTCATAATGTAATAATTTTGAATATCAAGGTCTTCTATAAAGTAAACTTACTTGCCCTCATCAAGTAATATTTTTCACTGTTCCCCAGTTAAAACTTAATGCACCTCTGAGGAGGAACACTTACAGTACGATGTTTTCTCTATTGCTTATAGCCTCCTGTTTTTCTCATCCACATTGTACTAATCCATCAAGGATCAAATAATATATCATTATGAGGGTTTTCTTTACTGAACTCTCAAACTATATTCTTGATAGCACAAATTGGATGCTCTAAAGTTATTTTTGTCTTCTGTTTCATATTTATAATCTTGATGCCATGACTGGAATTCTTTAGCAATAAGACATATGTTTCATGCAATGTTAACTTAATAAGTATTATTTGAATAGCCACAGAAAATTGTGGTAGACTTTGTAAGGATGTTTAAAATAAAAAAAGTTGCAGTTACAGAGAGTTTAATATCCAAGACAGAAAATTAAAATTTTTTTTGAGAGAAAGAGGGAGAGTGCACACACATGCATAAGTGGGGAGGGGCAGAGAGAGGGAAAGAGAATCATAACCACACTCAGCATGGAGCCCCAACATGGATCCCATGACACTGGGATCATGACGTGAGCCAAAATCAGGAGTCAGTTGCTTAACCGAGTCATCCAGGTGTCCCTAATAAAGAAAATTCTTTGGAGGTGTCTCCACAAAGACTCAAATTGCTGTGCTGTAGAATAACAAATTACACATTCCATATGATGTTATAGAATCAAAGACAGATAAATGGCATTTTTCTGGCATTAATTTGGCAGTGACCTTAATGATATGTGATGCAGGTGAAGGGTTAAGAAGTATTTATGGATTGATTAGTGAGAAAGTACTTTCATCAGTTGTTTGACTTATTGGGTAAAAACATCTTTAAAAATCAACAAAGAAAAGATGAAAAAAATGAGGTAGGAGTCAAAAATTTACTAGATTTATGAAGGGCAGAAGTGATTGTTTTACCTGGGGAGAACATATTTCAGATGTAAAGACAACCAAGCTGCTAGGAGCAATATATTTTCTTCAAAACTACCTTTGCCTGCTTACTAAAACTTCATAATGATGCTGTCGAATTAAGGGAGTAAGATGATGCTGAGTCACTTTTCAAATCTGAATGTACTTAGCAGGAATCAGATTTTCACCTAAATTACAAATTTGTAACTAGATTCCATCTTTCACTACAGTTTTGTTCTTTCCTGTCTGAGTGACACATGATGTTATTAATTACTCTAATTTGCCTTCAGCAAATCTTAATTTCATAGTTTCAAAATATATAAGTTGTCATCTAACAAATACACAACTAGTTAATAAGCATATGTGATATGCTGCATTTACTATAATATAATTATGCAATGAAATCAGGGCCTAGCAAACTAAAACACAAATGCTCAAGTAAGAGCAGCAAAGACTAGAAATGGTGCTTTTTAGTTTTCTTTGCACTGGACAGCATTTGAATTTGAATGTCCTATAAAATTTGATGATCACATTTAAGCATTCATTCCACACCTATTTATATTTCATTTGGAGGTCTTATCTCTGTTGTCATTTTTAAGATACAAAGAATCAGACTGTTCTTTAACACATTTAAAGAACACGTGATACAACCAGTATTTTCTTTTCTATCCTTGAAACCAGAGCAGTTAGCAATTTTGCATGTTTTGAGGAATAGTCTCCTAGAATCTAAAAATTGACATTCATTGGACCCTTCTGTTATACCTTCTCCATTTTTTGGTTTTCGTAAATGAAGCATGGAATTGCTAAAGGATTTGTCACTATTCTTGATTGTATTTTATACAGAACCCATATTGAAACCTACATGTGCTTTTCATGAGTGTTTCAGGGGCTTGCCAATTGAGTTGACTGATGAGGTTGTTTTTTTGTTTTGTTTTTGTCTTTGTTTTAGAGAGAAAATGCTGGTGGGGGAGAGGGGAGAGGGAGAGAGAGAAAGAATCTTAAGCACGCTCCTTGCTAGGCACAGAACTGGATGTGGGGCTTGATCCCACAACCCTGGGATCACGACCTAAGCCAAAATCAAATCTGATGCTTAACTGATTGAACTACTCAGGTGTCCCTGTTTTATGTCTTTCCTATAGGCCATCTGTTTTCTATCATCCCCCTAAGCTTCCTACTTGCACTTTATTGTGGTCTTTGGTTTTATGTTGGTGTTTGTTGGTCTCTGCTTGCTCATCTGTTCATTTGTTTGAGCTTTACCTTCTCCTGTTTTATTAGCCTCAAAAATTATTTTAGAGGAATGTATTTGACCTAGCTACATGGCTCCCCACCTTTGAATGCTTCTTGAAATCTTAGCTTCTCATAGAGATGTATTTGAAATCACAGGATGTGATGTTGATGTCTGTTAATTTTTGTGCAGCCTATCCATTTTAAGATATGATATTTGAGATATTTGAAAGTTTTACCATCAAAAATTTATCTTTTAGTTTCTCTCATCCATTTAAATCAACTTCCTTTTAGCCTTGGCTTCATGTCTACCTTTCTTCAAACATTTTAGGGATTCATTTCCTTAAAGTTTATGATGTATGGGTGAATAGACTTCAGGTTTCTTTCCTTCAATTACAGATTTATGATAAAAAAAAGTTAATGTGTAATGTTTATGCCAACATGTAGGGACAACAGCAAGAAGTTATTTATTTTTAAAATCTTATTTATGATATTAGAAAAGATTAAAAGACTAATAATCTAATGGATTTTGAAGGTATTGATAATTCTAATTTCATAATGTGGAGCTATAAATTTTTAAGGGAATTTTGACAGCGCTAATCACATTTTCTATAAACACATATTTTTCAGTTTTGTGAATTCAATTTCCAGAATTTCTTACAGTGAAAATATTCTTTGAAGTACTTACATGACCAGGGATACTCTTCTATCTTTGTTTTGAACTTTTCCATGTTATATGCAACCAACATGTCATTGGAAACTGGTTAAGAAATTAGGATGCAATCATAGAATACTATTGTACTGTTAGAAGAAAAGAGACCTTTTACTATTTTGTCATGAGCCTTTACAAATTCAACATATTAAAAGTCATGCAGATATTTTTAAATTTAGATAAAATAATCCTACTTTTAGCAGTAAGAAATTCTAAGGAATTCACCGGAAGAACAGGTAAAAATATGGGCAAAATTTGCATGTACGGATTATTCCAAAAGAACAGTAAAGAATTAACCTAAATACTCAACAACTTGGAAGTAAGTTAATCATGGTTCACTAATTAGTGTGATATTGTATAGATAATAAAACAATAGATTATTAAAGTACAAAATGGAAAATGTTTTTGTTTATAAATTGCTAAATCATGAAGTATGCAATATTGAATGTATATATTGCAATAACAATATATAGGAAATATGTTATATCAGTAGGATTATGGCTATTTTCTTTAGAAAGTCATTTAATATTGTATAGATTTTCAAATTACAAAAAAGTGGATAGTATACTAGAACTTAGACATTTAGGGATATTTTGGAACAACCAAAGGCTACCCTCACTCTTTTTGCCACCTTAGTTACTACAGTATTAGGGTATTTTTCTCTCATCTCTTCTTCATGCAAATGTTTCCCACTATGTTTCCTATGTTTTATGTATTATTTTCTATACCAGTGTGTTCACTGTTAATATATCAGTAGTCTCTTTTCTGTCTCTTAATGTCTGGTATTAATTTTAAAAATGCATGTATCACTTATGAAGATTTTTTTTTCTCACAAAGATTCAATGAAACATATACATTTGATTTAAGTTTCTAAGTTCTCATTCCAGGTTTGTTTGTTTTTGTTTTTTAAGTATAGTTGATGCATAATGTTACATTAGTTTCAGGTATAGAATGTAGTGATTCAACAACTCTACCTTATGCTCATCACAAATGTAGCTACCATCTGCCACCATACAGTGCTATTACAATATCATTGATTATACTCCCTATGTTGTGCCTTTTATTCCTGTGACATATTCATTCCATAACGGGAAGCCTGCTTCTCTTACTCCCTTTCACCTGTTTTGTACATCCCCAATCCTCTCCTCTCTGGTAACCATCTCTTTGTTCTCTGTATTTATAGGTCTGTTTCTGATTTTTGTTTATTTGTTTATTTTATTATTTTTAAAGATTTAACATTTTTAAGGTACATTTTACTTTAATGCTGTTTTTGTACTTTATAACATCTGATAATTAAACTTCTAAGTTAAATAGTTTTTATTAAACTTGAATCTACATTATTCTTTTTCTTTTTCTGGCCAATATTCCTTTCTGATGTTAAAATCCAATGAATGTTAATTAAAAATACAGAGTTGGGAGGGGGTGGAATTAAGATGGCAGAGAATTAGGGACACCGAGATTTTCCTCTTCCCTCAAACACAGTTGTATTGAGGTCAGGTCACTTGGGACACCCAGCAAATCAATCAGCGGAGTGGCAGAAGGATCTCCACAGTTGGAGGGAGACAGCTTGGTAGGACTGAGGTGCATGTATGTGAATTGGGGGAGATAAAATGGCATAAGCACAGAGGGGAGGGAGCCCCTTCTGCGGAGAGACAAAAGGGAGAGAAAGAGAGAAGGGGGCTGTGAAATTGCAGTATCAACTTACACAAGAGGAAAACCTCTCTGGATCACAGACTGGGAATGAGATATATGGAGAGTGCCAGTTTCTATTTTTTAAACATCCTTAGGAGCTGAAATTGGGAGATTTCAAAAGTACATGACTTTCTCTGGAGCAGAAATGGAGCTGTGTGTGTGTTTGTTGGCGGGAAGAAGCCAGCATCAGGGAGCAGTAACGATCTTGGGGGTACACTGAAAGAAAACAGTCCCCTCCCTTGAGTACTGTGGGGGGAGGGTACATCGCACCCCCCTCCCAAGGACAAAAGGCTCTGTAGGTGCCAGCCAGAGGCCCTTGTTGACTTGGCAGAGTGGCACTACCCCAGAACAAGGTCTGTGCAGAATGGGATCCTTTAAACATCGGAGTCTGAATCCCAGCCAAGTATCTGGGAAGTGCAGGACACTGTGGAACAGGGCAAACTGGCCTGTCCACACAACTCTATGAGGGCTGCCTGGATAGTGCGGTTTGAGACACCCAGTCTGGAAAAGAGAGATTAAGAAGTTACCATTTTCCCTCCCAAAACCAATACAATGGGGATTCAGAGAGTAACATAGTAGCCCCCAGTGGAGGCAGGACTGGCTTACACCAAACCCTGCCCCTCTGTTCCTAGTAACTGCTTATCTACCAGAGTGAGATTGACACTATTGTATGTATGTGTGTATATGTGTATATACACATATATACACATGTATACACATATATACACATGTGAATATACACATATGTGTATACACATGTGTATATATACACATATATGTATTTATGTATATGTGTATATATATGTATGTATGTGTGTGTATATATATATATAACTTTTTGTTCATTTTAATTGTTTGATCAGGCATTTTATTATTTGTACCTTTTCTATCAGTTTGTCTCTACTTTCTCTGGATTTAGTCTTATAATTTTTTAAATTCTCAGGTTTTCTTTTCTCCCCTTTCATTTTTCTCTTTGTATGGGACCAGGCTTTCCCTCCCCTCTTCTCCTCTTTTAGCAAGGTTACTTCAATGAGCAAATCAAAACACACCTGAGTAAAAGTCCAAACACTCCACCATTACAATCAAGGGGGAGCTTTGCAGAGAACTGACCGGTGGGATAGAGACAAAATGCTACAACAGAGTACATGTAACATACATCAATATTTCCTGAAGTGCCAGGCCCTGGACAGTATATGACTCCTTTTTAATGTAGTAGTACTCGTAGGTGCAGGACAGATAACAAGCTATCAAAACATGCAAAAGAAAGAAACTTGGCCAAAAATGTCAAAATGGAAGAATTTACCACAAAAGAAAATTCAGGAAGAAATCACAGCCAGAGAATTGGCTCAAAACAGATAAAAACAATATATCTGAACAAGAATTTAGAATTACAGTTATAAGACTAATAGCTAGATTTGAAAAGAGCGTAGAAGACAGCAGAGAATCTCTTGCTATAGAGATCAAAGACCTAAACACTAGTCATAATGCATTAAGAAATGCTATGAAATGAGATGAAAAATAAACTGACAGTGAGGATGGGAGAAGCAGAGGAGAGACGAGGTGAAATAGAAGATAAAATTGTGGAAAGTGATGAAGCTGAAAAAAAGAGGGAAAGGAAATTACTAGATCACGAGGGGAGAATTAGAGAGCTAAGTGATTCCATGAAACAAAACACTCTTCATATCCTAAGAGTTACATAGGAAGAAGAGTGAGAGAAAGGGGAAGAAGGTTTATTTGAGCAAATTGTGGCTGAACACTTCCTTGATCTGGGGAAGGAAACAGGCATCTAAGTCCAAGAGGCACAGAGAACTCCCTTCAAAATCAACAAAAACAGTTGAAAACCAAGACATATCAGTTTCACATATCATAGTGAAACTGAGAAAATACAAAGATAAAGAGAATTCTGAAGCAGCTAGGGACAAACAGCCCTTAACCAACAAGGGTAGACATAAGGTAGTAGCAGACCTGTCCACTGAAACTTGGCAGGCAGGAAGAGAGTGGCAGGAAATATTCAATGTGCTGATTTGGAAAAATATGCAGCCAAGAGTCCTTTATCCAGCAAGGCTGTCATTCATAATAGAAGGAAAGATAAAGGCTTTGTTTCCCAGGCAAACAAAAACTAAAGGAGTCCATTACAACTAAACCAGCCATGCATGAGATCCTAAGGGGGGATTTGTGAGTGGAATGCCCCAAAGACTACAAAGGACCAGTGACATTACCAAAAACATGAATTCTACAGATAACACAATGGCACTAAATCTATATCTTTCAATAATCACTCTGAATGTAAATGGACTAAATGCCCCAATCAAAAGACATTTGGTATCAGAATAGATTAAACACACACACACACACACACACACACACACACAAAATCCATCTATATGCTGTTTACAAGAGACTCAGTTTGGGCCTGAGGACACCTGCAGATTGAAAGTGAGGGGATGGAGAACCATCTATCATGCTAATGAACATCAAAAGAAAGCCAGAGTAGCCATACTTCTATCACACAAACTAGATTTTAAAACAAAGACTGTAACAAAAGATGAAAAAGGGGATTATATCATAATTAAGTTCTATCCATGAAGAAGATCTAACAATTGTAAATGTTTATGTTGCCTAACATGGAGACACCCAAATATAAAAAGCAATTAATCATAAACATAAACAAATGTATTGATAATACTGTAACTGTAGGTGACTTTAATGCTCCACTTATAGCAATGGACAGATCATCTAAGCAGAAAATCAATAAGGAAACAACGGCTCTGAGTGACAGATTACACCGGATGAACTTGATATATTCAGAACTTTTCATCCTAAAACAGCAGAATACACACTTTTCTCAACTTCACATAGAATATTCTCCAAAATAGGTCAAATACTGGGTCACAAAACAGCCCTCAAGTACAAAAACATTGCATATTTTCTGGTCACAGTGGTACGAAACTTGAAATCAACCACAAGAAAAAATTTGGAAACCACCAAAATACACGGAGGTGAAAGAATATTCTACTAACGAATGGGTCAACCAGGCAATTAAAGAAGAAATTTAAAAATATATGGATGCAAATGAAAATGAAAACATGACAGTCCAAACCTTTTGAGATGCATCAAAGGCAGTCCTAAGAGGAAAATGCTTTGCAATTTAGGCCTAACTCAAGAAGCAAGAAAGGTCCCAAATACACAACCTAACCTTATACGTAAAGAAGCTAGAAAAGTAGCAGCAAATAAAGTCCAATGGCAGCAGAAGAAGGGGAATAATAAAGATTAGGGTGGAAATAAACAGTATAGAATCCAATAAAACAAACAAAAACAATAGAACAGATCAATGAATCTAAGAGCTGGTCTTTGAAAGAATAAGCAAAATTTATAAACCCCTAACCAGACTATAAAACAGAGAGGACCAAAATAGATAAAGTCACAAATGAAAGAGGAAAGATCACAACTAACATCATAGAAATACAATTTTTAGAGAAAACTATGAAAAATTATGTGCCAACAAATTGAACAATCTGGAAGAAATGGACAAATTCCTAGACACACACACACTACCAAAACTCAAATGGAAAGAAATAGAAAATTTGAACAGATCCAGACCAGTGAGAAAAATTGAATTGGTTATCAAATATCTCCCAATAAATAAGAGTTCTGGACCAGAGGGGCGCCTGGGTGGCTTAGTCGGTTAAGCGTCCGACTTTCGTTTAGGTCATGATCTCACGGTTCGTGGGTTCGAGCCCCGCGTCGGGCTCTGTGCTGACTCCCAGCTCAGAGCCTGGAGCCTGTTTCAGTCTGTGACTCCCTCTCCCTCTGACCCTCCCCTGCTCACGCTGTGTGTGTCTCTCTCTCCTAGAAATAAACAAACATTTAAAAAAAAAAAAAAAGCGTTCTGGACCAGATGACTTCCCAGGGTATTCTACCAGACATTTGAAGCAGAGTTAATATCTATTCTTCTTGAACTGTCCCAAACAATAAAACTGGAAGGAAAGCTTCCAGACTCATTCTCTGAAGCCAACATTTCCTTGATTCAAAAACCAAAGACCTCACTAAAAAGGAGAATTACAGACCAATATCCCTGATGAAAATGGATGCAAAAATTCTCCACAGGATACTAGCAAATTGAATTCAAAGTACATTAAAAGAATTATTTACCATGATCAAGTCAGACTCATTCCTGGGCTGCAGGGCTGGTTCAATATTCACAAATCAATCAGCATGATACACCACATTAATAGAAGAAAAGATAAGAACCATATGATTCTGTCAATAGATCCAGAAAAAATGTTTGACAAAATAAAGCACTGTTTCTTAAAAAAAAAAAAAAAAAAACCCTCAAGGAAGTCTGGATAGAAGGAACATACCTTAACACCATATATGAAAGGTGTCAGTGGGGAAAAACTGAGAACTTTCCTCCTGAGATCCAGAACAGGACAGGGATGTCTGCTTTCACCACTGTTGTTTAACATAGTGTTGGAAGTACTAGCCTCATAAGTTAGATAGCAAAACAAAATAAAAGTCATCCAAATTGGTAAATAAAAAGTCAAACTTTTATTCTTCACAGGTGACATGATACGGTACATGGAAAACCCAAAAGACTCCACCCAAAAATTTCTAGAGCTGATACAGAAATTCAGCAAAGTCTCAGCATAAAAAAATCAAAGTAAAGAAATTGGTTACATCTCTATGAACCAATAATGAAGTAACAGAAAGAGATATCAGGGAATTGACCCCATTTACAATAGCATCAAAAACCATAAAATACCTAGAAAGAGGCCTAACCAAAGAGGTAAAAGATTTGTATGCTGTAAACTAAAGAAAGCTCATGAAAGAAATTTAAGAAGACACAAAGAAATGGAAAAACATTCCGTGCTCATGGACTGAAAGAACAAATATTGTTAAAATGCCAATACTACTCAAAGCAATCTATACATTCAATGCAATCTCTATTAAAATAGCACCAGCATTCTTCACAGAGCTAGAGCAAATTATCCTAAAATTTGTATGGAAACACAAAAGACCTCAAATAGGCAAAGTAATGTCGAAAAAGAAAACCAAAGCTGGAGGCTTCACATTTCCAGACTTTAACCTATATTACCAAGCTGTAATCATCAAGACGGTATGGTATTGGCACAAAAACAGACACATAGACCAATGGAATAGAACAGAGAGCCTTGAAATGGACCCACAAATATATGACCAAATAATCTTTGACAAAGCAAGAAAGAGTATCCCATAGGAAAAAAACAGTCTCTTTAGCAGATGTTCCTGAGAGAACTGAACAGCAACATGCAGAATAATGAACCTGGACCACTTACACCATACACAGAAATAAATTCAAAATGGAGGAAAGACCTAAATGTGAGACAAGAAACCATCTAAATCCTACAGGAGAAAACAGGCAGTAACCTGTTTGACCTCGGCCTCAGCAACTTCTTACTTGACATGTCTCCAGTGGCCAGGGAAATAAAAGCAAAAATGAACTATTGACACCTCATCAAGGTAAAAATCATCTGCACAGCAAAGGAAACAACCAACAATCCTAAAAGGCAATCATTGGAATGGGAGAAGGTATTTGAAAATGACACGGTGGATAAAGGGTTAGTATCCAAAATCTATGAAGAACTTACCAAGCTCAACATCCAAAAAACAAATAATCCAGTGAAGAAATGGCCAGGAGACCTGAATAGACCATTTTCTAAAGAAGATATCCAGATGGCTAACACGCACATGAAAAGATGCTCAACATCGCTCACCATCAGGGAGATACAAATCAAAACCACAATGAGATACCACCTCACACTGGTAAGAATGACTAAAATTAGCAACTCAGGAAACAGCAGATGTTGGTGAGGATGTAGAGAAAGAGGAACCCTATTGCAATGTTGGTGGGAATGCAAGCTGGTGTAGAAACTTTGGAAAACAATATAGAGGTTCCTCAAAAAATTTTAAAAATCTACCCCACAACCCAGGACCCCCCCACACACACACATACACACAATGAAATACTAGTTAGCAATGAAAAAGAATGAAATCTTGCCATTTGCAACAACTTTGTTGGAACTGGAGGGTATTCTGCTAAGCAAAATAAGTCAGAGAGAGACAGGTATCATATGATTTCACTCATATATGAAGTCTTAGAAACTTAACAGATAATCATAGTGGCTAGGAAAAAAAATAAGATAAAAAAAGAGAGGGAGGCAAACCATAAGAGACTCTTAAATACAGAGAACAAATTGAGGGTTGAAGAGGGTGGGGAAATGCATAATGGGCAGTAAGGAGGACACTTGTTAGAATGAGCACTGGGTAATATATATAAATAATGAATCACTGGGTTCTACTCCTAAACCCGAGACTATACTGTATGTTAACTAGATAATTAAAATTTAAAATATATATATAAGGTTGGGTGGTACTTTTATTAGACCTGGACAGTGTTAAAGCACTGATTTTGAAAGTATGTATCAGTGTTCAATTCAAAATTTAACCACTTATTAATTATCAACATATGAACATGTTTCCATGTGTTTTAAGTGACTTCGTATTGAGAACTAATTGTAAACTATTTGCTGTTCTAAGTTACTTATCTGGGTACCCAAGTAGCTTAGTTGGTTAAGCTTCTGACTTTTGATTTCTTCGTAGGTCATGGCCTCACCCTTTGTGAGATCAAGCCCTGCATCGGGCTTTGTGCTGACAGGGTGGAATCTGTTTGGGATCTCCCTCTCTCTCCCTTTCTATCTGCCCCTCCCCCCTCATGTTTTCTCTCAAAATAAATAAATAAACTTAAAAAAAATAAGTGGTAGAGCCAAAATTCAAATTCGGGTAGTCTCAATACAGAGATTGTTTTCATACTCCTCTTCTACCATATCTTCTTAGTTCTTTGTCACTAAAGTGCAGATAATAAATTCTATCCCAATGAATAGTGATGATGAAATAAGGTGTCCATGTAAAACTGAAATAACTAATGGCCTATTATAAACATACTCAGTGAATATTGCCGGCAGTCTGCTCATTCCCCTCCAACTTCTTCCTTCTCTTCCTTCTCTCACTTCTACTTTAAAATACTAATCAGTATTGAGTAAAAGAATAACTCAGGAATATAGCTTCAAGTTGCTGTACTTTGTTGTTATTGTTGTTGTTAGTACCACAGAAATGACACATTTTTATCAAGATTTTCCTCTGGGTCTCTTCCCTTCCATTAGATAATTCTCTACCTTTTCCATAAATACCCATTTCACATATGGCTTGGGTATCATCCATGAATGAATTTAGAAGGTTGTGCTGACAGAAAATCAAAAGTAAAAGAAATGAATTATCATATTTGTTTATTTTATGGCCAACAAAGTAAGATATGTTCTTACATTTGCAGGATGAAAAAGCATGACATAGTGAAATGGTCAGGAATAGCAAAACTTGGTTTCTCAGCAGAATTATAGTTTTACTTGGTTTTGAAAATAATCAGAAAACTATTGTCAAGTGTTACAAAGATGATTAGCACTATTGTATGTATTTTATTTAGATTCTCACCTTTAAAAACAGACTCATTTTCTCAGAAGGGAATGTGGAAGACTATTGGATATTTCACTGATCTACTTTGAAATATGGAGAGACAGTGATTCAGATTGTATTGATGCTTTCTGGTCATCCTTTAAAATTTTTTTTTAAATGTTTGTTTATTTTTGAAAGAGAGAACATGAGCAAGGGAGGGAGGGTTGACAGAGGAAGACATAGAATCCAAAGGAGGCACCAGGTTCTGAGCTGTCAGTGCAGAGCCTGGAGCGGAGCTTGAACTCACAAACCATGAGATCATGGCCTGATCTGAAGTTGGACACTTAACAGACTGAGCCACCGAGGTGCCCCGCCTTCTGGTCATCTTGACCAGATTTGCAAATAGCCACATATTTCTAGTTCAATCCACATTTGCTCAATGAAATGAGAAAAAATCTAATTATTTGGATACTCCATTGTGTGCCTATATACCACATTTCTCATATCCATTTATCTACTGATGGACACTTAGGTTGTTTCTGTGTCTGGCTGTTGTAAATTTGAATTGTGTTTACATTAATTTTTATTAATTGATAAACACCCAATAGTGGAATTATTGAGTCATATGATATTTCTATTTTTACTTTTTTGAGGAATCTGCCTACTGTTCTCCACAGTGACTACACCAGTTTACATCCCCACCAACAGTACAGGAGGGTTTCTTTTTCTCCACATCCTGTCAACACTTGTTGCTTCTTGTCTTGGTTTTATCCATTCTTAAAAGTATGAGGTAATATCTCATTGTGGTTTGATTTACATTTCCCTGATCATTAGCGGTGTTGAGCATCTTTTCATATGTTGCCCATCTATGAATCTTCTTTGGAGAAATGTCTATTCAAGTCCCTGCCCATTTATTAACTAGATTGTTTATTATTTTTCTGTTGTTGAGTTGTATTATTCTTTATATTTTTTCTTTAAATTTTTTAATGTTTATTTTTGAGAGAGAGAGAGAGCGAGCACATGCGAGTGGGGGAGGGGCAGAGAGAAAAGGAGACAAAATCCGAAGCAGACTCCAGGCTCTGAGCTGTTAGAACAGAGCCCGATATGGGGCCCAAACCCATGAACCATGAGATCATGACCTGAACTCAAGTCCAGAGCTCAACAGGAGCCCCTCTTCTATGATTTTTATCACTACTTTTTAACTAGATGCATCAGCAGACTGAGGATACACTTTCTCTTTGGAGTTGGAAGCAGTAGTTATCTGATTTTAAAGGGGTTATACAGGGGAGCCTGGGTGGCTGAATCAGTTGAGCGTCCGACTTTGGCTCAGGTCATGATCTCATGGTAAACAATTGGAACCAAGATCCCTAAATAAGCTGTAACTTCATCAATAAGGTAGACAGACAGTAATCTGTCATAGCACATAGAATTGCCAAGAAAGTTTAGATATCAAGGCTTTAGGTTATTGACTGGAGGGTGGGAAAGGGGTCACCTGAAAAATACAAAACTTGAATCTGTATTCCTATATATTTGAATTTTAAATTTTTGCTATTGAAAGCTTAAAATCTTTTTTGTTCAGAAATAACCAAAAAAACAATTGGATAATAATTCTTACACTTATAGTGGAATCAACAGGAAAACTATTCTGGAAGAATACTTCCACAATGTAGAACTTTGGAACTCTCACACAAAAAAACTAGTGCTGATTAAAATGAATTCCCAGTCAGAAATTGTAAGTGTATGATCAATAGTTCAATATGAGTGAAATTGGGAAGTCAAACAAAATAGAAGATTGGAGCTTCATAAACATTAGATAATTTGATAAGACTCAGGGGGCACCTCTGTGGCTCAGTTGGTTGAGTGTCTGACTCCTGATTTCAGCTCAGGTCATGATCTCAGAGTTGTGGGATTGAGCCCTGTGTTGGGCTCCATGCTGAGCCTGGATCCTGCTTAGGATTCTATCCCTCTCTCCTTCTGCGCCTCTCCCCAACTTGCTCTCCCTCTAAAAAATAAAAATAAAAGATAATAGAATGATACCCTGAAAAAAAAACATAAAATAGTTATGTTTGAATTATTAAAAGCATAAAAGAACAGATTACTAAGAAAAAATTAGCAAGCATAACTTTGAGAAATAAAAATAAAAGGCCATTAAAATAAAAACTAAAGAGATTAAGTAGATTAGGCATATCTGAAAAGCAAATTAATGAATTAGAATGATACCAAGCAAATTACATGAAAATAAGAAAGGAAATTTAAAATTAAAAAAAATAGAAATAATATGTAGGCAAAGAAGACAGAATGAGATGTCTAACATATGTATAATAAAGATTATGAAAATAATGGAGAAGATGGAACATAGGCAATATTTGAATAAATAATTGTGGGTTTTCTAAAATTTATAAAAGATATGAATCTTTCAACTCTGAGGTTATAATTAATTCAGAAAAAGAGTAAATAAATAATTAAAAACATTGTATGTAAGCCATAGAACAAAAAGTGATAAGGAGAACATCTTAAATGTTACTGGGGATAAGAAAATATAATTAGATCAGTTTAGCTAGAAATCATTACCAAAAACAACAGAAAACATACAAATGTTTAAAAATAAAGGAATACACTTTTATGTGTTATTTTTTTGGTAATAGCTTTGTTAAGATACAATTCACATACACACAATTCACACTGTTAAACTGTACAATTCAGTGGTTTTTAGTAGAGTTAGAATTGTGCAGCTATCCACATAATAAATTTTAGAGCAGAGCAGTTTCAACACCTCTAAAAGATAATGCACATCCTTTAGCTACCACTTTCAATTTTTCTGTCCCACCTCTCAGCCACAAGCAATCCATAATATACTTATTTTTTTTAATGTTTTATTTATTTCTGAGAGAGAGACAGCGTGAGCAGGGGAGGGTCAGAGAGAGAGGGAGACATGGAATCTGAAACAGGCTCCAGGCTATGAGCTGGCAGTCAGCACAGAGCCCAACGTGGGGCTTGAACCCATGAACCGAGAGATCATGACCTGAGCCAAAGTCAGTTGCCTAACTGACCGAGCCACCCAGATGCCCCTATACTTTCTTTCTCTTTTTTTTTCCTAGAGATTTCATAGGACTCAATACAATATGTGATATTTTGTAACTAGTTCTTTCACTTAGTATAATGTTTTTAAGTTTCACCTGTTGTAGTGTGTACCACTACATCATTTTTTTAATGGCTGAATTATATTTCATTGTTTGAATATATCACAATTTGTTTATCCATTCATCAACTGATAGATATTTGGGTTGTTTTCACCTTTTGGCCATGCCAAATAACCCTGCTATGAACATGTGTTTACAGGTTTTTGCTTGGACATGTTTTCACTTCTATGTACTTAGAGTGGATATATACCTAGGAGTGGAAATGCTGGGTAAAATAGCAATTTCTATTTTTAACTTTTTGAGAAAATGCCAGATTGTTGACCAAAGTGGTTGCATTGTTTTAGATGCCCATCTCCATTGTTCTGATTTCTCCATATCATTGCTAATATTTGTTATTACCTGACTTTATGATTATAGTTATCCTGGTGAGGGTCAAGGGGTATATCACTGTGGCTTGGATTTACATTTCTCTGATGACTAGTAACATTAAACATCTTTTCCTGTGCTTTTAACTATTTATATGTTTTCTTTGGAGAAATGTGCATTCAGATATTCTGTTTTTTGTCTTTTTATCATTAGGTTGTAAAAGTTCTTTATTCTAAGATACAAGTTCATTATCAGATGTATGGTTTCCAAATATTTTCTCATATTCCGTGAGGTGTCATAGGTTTCTTGGTAGTGTCCTTTAAGGTGCGTGCATATATGTGTATCTATATATACATATAAATATATAAATTTTTTAAAATTTACATGCAAGTGAGTTAGCATATAGTGCAACAATGATTTTAAGAGTAGATTCCTTAATGTCCTTACCCATTTAGCCCATCCCCCCTCCCACAACCCCTCCAGTAACCCTCTACATATTCTTCATATTTAAGAGTCTCCTATTTTGTCCTCCTCCCTGTTTTTTATATTATTTTTCCTTCCATTCCCTAATGTTCATCTGAGCGAAGTCATACGATATTTGTCTTTCTCTAATTTCTCTTATCACAATACCTTCTAGTTCCATCCATGTAGTTGCAAATGGCAAGATTTCATTCTTTTTGATTGCTGAGTAATGCTCCATTGTATATATACCACATCTTCTTTATCCATTCATCCATCGATGGACATTTGGGCTCTTTCCATACTTTGGCTATTGTTTATAGTGCTTCTATAAACATTGGAATGCATATGCCCCTTTGAAACAGCATACCTATATCCCTTGGATAAATACCCAGTAGTGCAATTGCTGGATTATAGGGTAGTTCTATTTTTAATTTTTTGAGGAACCTTCATACTGTTTTCCAGAGTGGCTGCACCAGTTTGCATTCCCACCAGCAGTGCAAAAGAAATCCTCTTTCTCACATCTCTCCAACATCTGTTATTGCGTGAGTTGTTAATGTTAGCCCTTCTGCCAGGTGTGAGGTGGTATCTTACAGTGGTTTTGATTTGTATTTCCTTTATGATGAGTGATGTGCATTTTTTCATGTGTCAGTTGGCCACCTGGATGTCATCTTTGGAGAAGGGTCTATTCATGTCTTTTGCCCATTCCTTCACTGGATTATTTGTTTTTTGGGTGTAGAATTTGATAAGTTCTTTATAGATTTTGGACAATAACTCTGTATCTGATATGTGCAAATAACTTCTCCCATTCCACTGGTTGGTTGCCTTTTATTTTTGCTGATTGTTTTCTTCACTGTTCAGAAGCTTTATTTTGATGAGGTCCCAATAGTTCATTTTTGCTTTTGTTCCCCTTGTCTCCAGAGATGTGTTGAGTAAGAAGTTGCAGCTAAGGCCAAAGAGGTTTTTGCTTGCTTTCTCCTTGAAGATTTTGATGGTTTCCTGTTTTACATTTAAGTCTTTCATCCATTTAGAGTTTACTTTTGTGTATGGTGTAAGAAAGTGGTCCAGGTTTATTTTTCTGCATGTCGCTGTCCAATTTTCCCAGCACCACTTGCTGAAGATGCTGTCTTTATTCCTCGTATATTCTTTCTTGCTTTGTGAAAGTTTAGTTGGCCATAGGTCTGTGAGTCCATTTCTGAGTTCTCTATTCTGTTCCATTAATCTGAGTGTCTGTTTTAGTGCCAGTACCATACTGTCTTGATGATTATAGCTTTGTAATACAGCTTGAAGTCCGGGATTCCAATGCCTCCAGCTTTGGTTTTCTTTTTCAAGATTGCTTTGGAGACTTGGGGCCATCTCTGGTTTGATTTTGGGGATTCTATGTTCTAGCTCTGTGAAGAATGCTAGTATTATGTGATAAGGATTGCATTAAATATGTAGATTGTTTTGGGTAGGATTGACATTTTAACAATATTCGCTCTTCCTTTCCAGGACCATGAAATATTTCCATTTTTTTTGTGTCTTCTTCAATTTCTTTCATAAGCTTTCTGTAGTTTTCAGTGTATAAATTTTTCACTTCTTTGATTAGATTTATTCCTAGATATTTTTATGGTTTTTGGTGCAATTGTAAATGGAATCGATTCCTTGATTTCTCTTTCTGTTGCTTCATTATTGGTGCATAGGAATGTAACTGATTTCTGTGCATTGATTTTACATCCTGTGACTTTGCTGAATTTATGAATCAGTGCTAGCAATTTTTTGGTGGAATCTTTTGGGTTTTCCATATAGAGTATTATGTCATCTGTAAAGAGTGGAAGTTTGACCTCCTCCTAGATGATTTGGATGCCTTTTATTTCTTTGTGTTGTCTGATTGCTGAGGCTTCTGATACTATGTTGAATCACAGTGGTGAGAGCGGACATCCCTTCTTGTTTCCTTAGGGGGAAAGCTCTCAGGTTTTCCCCATTGAGGATGATGTTAGTATTGGGTCTTTCATATAGGGCTTTTATGACCTTGAGATATGATCGTTCTACTGTCCTGAGGGTTTTTATCAAGAAAGGATGCTGTATTTTGCGAAATGCTTTCTCAGCATCTAATGAGAGGATAATGTAGTTCTTGTCCTTTCTTTTATTGATGTGATGAATCACATTGATTGTTTTGTGGATATTGAACCAGTCCAGGTATAAATCCCACTTGATCATGTTGAATAACTTTTTAAAATGTATTATTGGATCTGGTTGGGTAATATCTTGTTGAGGATTTTTGCATCCATGTTCATCAGGAAACTGGTCTATAGTTTTCCTTTTTAGTGGGGTCTTTGTCTGGTTTTGGAATCAAAGTAATGCTGGCTTCATAGAAAGAGTTTGGAAGTTTTCCTTCCATTTCTGTTTTTTGGAACAGCTTTACAAGAAAAAGTGTTAGTGAGCCTGGTGGCCTAGTCGCTTAAGCATCTGACTTCAGCTCAGGTCACGATCTTGCAGTTTGCAAGTTTGAGCGCTCTGTTGGGCTCTGTGCTGACAGCTCTAAGCCTGGACCCTGCTTCGGATTCTGTGTCTCCCTCTCTCTCTCTGCCCCTCCCCTGCTCATGATCTGTCTCTCTGTCTCTCAAAAATAAATAAACACTAAAAAAATTTTTTAAAAGAGGGAAATAGGTATTAATTCTTCTTTAAATGTTTGGTAGAACTCCCCCAAAAAGCCATCTGGCCCTGGACTCTTGTTTTTTAGGAGATTCTTGATTACTAATTTCTTTACTGGTTATTGATCTGTTCAAATTTTCTATTTCTTCCTGTTTCAATTTTGGTAGTTTATAGGTTTCTAGAAATTTGTCCATTTCTTCCAGATTGCCCACTTTATTGGTGTATAATTGCTCATAATATTCTCTTATTATTGTTTGTATTTCTGTTGTGTTGTTTGTGATCTCTCCTCTTTCATTCTTGATTTTATTTATTTGGGTCTTTTCATTTTTCTTTTGATCTAACTGGCTACAGGTTTATCAATTTTGTTAATTCATTCAAAGAACCAGCTTCGATTTCATTGTACTATTCTGTTGTTTTAGTTGGTTAGTTGGTTATTTATTTAACAATTTTTTTTACATTTAGGTTTTGTTTTTGGTAAATTTTTTAAATGTTTTATTTATTTCTGAGATAGAAAGACAGCGTGAGCATGGAAGGTTCAGAGAGAAAGAGAGGGAGAGACAGAATCTGAATCAGTCTCCAGACTCTGAGCTAGCTCTTAGCACAGAGGGTGACGTGGGGCTCAAACCCACAAACCGTGAGATCATGACCTGAGCTGAAGTCGGACGCTTAACCGACTGAGCCACCCAGGCGCCCCCTATATTTATTTATTTTTGAGAGACAGAGAGAGACAAAGCACAAGTGGGGAAGGGGTAGAGAAAGAATGAGACACAGAATCCAAAGCAGGCTCCAGGCTCTGAGCTGTCAGCACAGAGCCTGAAGCAGGGCTCGAACTCACAAACCATGAGATCATGACCTGAGCTGAAGTCCGATGCTTAACTGACTGAACAACCCAGGCGCCCCTGTTGTTTTGGTTTTGATAACATTTGTTTCTGCTCTGATCTTTATTATTTCCTGTTGTCTGCTTCTTTTGGGTTTTATTTGCTCCTCTTTTTCCAGCTCTTTAAGGTTTAAGTTTAGGTTGTATATCTGAGACCTTTATTCCTTCTTTAGGAAGGCCTGGATTGCTATATACTTCCCCCTCATGACTGCCTTTGTTGTGCCCCAGAGGATTAGACTGTCGTGTTACCATTTTCATTGACTGCCATGTACTTTTTAATATCCTCTTTAACTTCTGGGTTAGCCCATTCATTTGTTAGTTGGATGGTCTTTAGTCTCCAAGTATTTGCTATCTTTCTAAATTTTTTCTAGTGGTTGATTTCGAGTTACATAGCATTGTGGTCTGAAAATGAGCTCGATCTTTTTGTACTTGTTGAAGGCTGATTTGTGTTCCAGTATGTGATCTATTCTGGAGGACGTTCCATGTACACTGGAGAAGAATGTGTATTCTGTTTATTTTGGATAAAATGTTCTGCATATATGTAAAGTCGATTTGTTCCAGTGTGTCATTCAAAGCTATTGTTTCCTTGTTGATTTTCTGTTTAAATGATCTGTCTGTTGCTGTAAGTGAGGTGTTGAAGTCTCCTACTATTACGGTATTATTATCAATGAGTTTCTTTAAGTTTGTGATTAATTGATATATATGTATTTGGGTGTTCCCCCATTTGAAGTATAAATGTTTACAATTGTTAGGTCTTCTTGGTGGAGAGATCCCTTAATTGTGATATAACAGCCTTCTTTGTCTCTTGTTACAGTATTTTAAAGTCTATATTGTCTGATATAAGTATGGCTACTCCAGCTTTTTTTTTTTATCAACCATTAGCATGATAGATGGTTCTCCATCCCCTTACTTTCAATCTGAAGGTGTCTTTAGGTCTAAAGTGGGTCTCTTGTAAATAGCATATAGATAATCTTGTTTTCTTATCCATGCTGTTGCCCTATGTCTTTTGATTGGAACAATTAGTCCATTAATGTTTAGAGTCACTACTGAAAGAAATGAATTTATTGCCATTATGTTGCCGGTAGAGTTGGAGTTTCTGGTGGTGTTTCTCTGGTCCTTTCTAGTGTTTGTTGGTTTTGGTCTTCCCCCCCCCCATCTTTTCTCTCCTCAGAGAGCCCCCTTTAAAGTTTCTTGCAGGGCTGGTTTAGTGGTTATGATCTCCTTCAATTTTTGTTTGTCTGAGAAATTTTTTATTTCTCCTTCTGTTTTGAATGACGGCCTTGCTGGATAAAGATACCACCTCATGCCAGTCAGAGTGACTAAAATGAACAAATCAGGAAACTCTAGATGCTCCAAGGATGTGGAGAAACGGGCACCCTCCTAAACTGTCGGTGAGAATGTAAACTGGTGCAGGCCCTCTGGAAAACAGTGTGGAGGTTCCTCAAAAAATTAACAATAGATCTCCCCTATGACCCAGCAATAGCACTGCTAGGAATCTACCCAGGTGATGCAGGAGTGCTGATTCATAGGGGAACATGTACCCCAATGTTCATAGCAGTACTCTCAACAATAGCCAAAACATGGAAAGAGCCTAAGTGTCCATCAATGGACGAATGGATCAAGAAGATGTGGTTCATCTATACCATGGAATACTACATTGCAATGAGAAAGAATGAAATCTGGCCATTTATAGCAATGTGGATGGAACTTGAGGGTGTTATGTTGAGCGAAATAAGTCAGGCAGAGCAGGACAGATACCATATGTTGTTCCTATAGGTGGATTAGGAGGAACTTAACGGAGGACCATGGGGGAGAAGAAGGGGAAAAATAGTTGGGGAAAGGGAGAGAGGCAAACCTTGAGAGACTTTGAGTGCTGAGAACAAACTGAGGGCTGATGGGCATGGAGGAGAGCACTTGTGGGGATGAGCACTGGGTGTTATATGGAAACCAACTTGACAATAAACTATTTAAAAAAATTCTTGGCTGCATATTTTTCTGATTCAGCACATTGAATATATCCTGTCACTCCTTTCTGGCCTGCCAAGTTTCTGTGGATAGGTCTGCTGCAAACCTGATCTGTCATCCTTTGTAGGTTGAGGACTTTTTTTCCCTTGTTGTTTAATGATTCTTTCCTTCCCTGAGTATTTCGTGAATTTAACTATGATATGCCTTGTTGATGGGTCGGTTTGGGTTGAATCTAATGGGAGTCTTCTGTGCTTCCTGGATTTTGATGTTTGTGTTTTTCCTCAGGTTAGGAAAGTTTTCCTATATGATTCACTCACATACCCTTCTATCCCTTTATCTCGCTCTTCATCTTATGAGACCCCTGTTATTCTGATGTTGTTCCTTTTTAATGAGTCTCTGATTTCTCTTAAAAAAGAGTATTAAAAAGGAGTATTAAATCATACTCTTTTGCCTTCATTTCCCTCTTTTATTCTACTTCATTATTCTCCATAAGTTTGTCCTCCATATTGCTGATTCGCTGCTCTGCCTCATCCATCCTTGCTGCCATGGTACCCATTTAATATTACAGCTCAGTTACAGCATTTTTAATTTCATCCTGACTAGCTTTTACTTCTTTTATCTCTGCAGAAAGGTATTCTAATCTATTTTTAACCCCAGCTAGTATTCTTATTATCGTTATTCTGAATTCTGGTTCAGACATCTTGCTTGTATCTGTGTTAAGTCCCTGGCTGTCATGTCTTCTTGCTTTCTTTTGGGGCGAATTCCTTCATTTCGTCATTTTGAAAGAAGAAAATGAATTAGTAAGGTTAAAAAATTACAATTAAAAATTGAAAAACAACACACACAAAATAATCAAATAAATGGTGCTAGATCCTAGGTGTGTTTTGGTCTGTTTGTTGAAAGGAGCTTGATAGATTAGAGAAAAGAGGGGGGAGGGAGAAAGACAATGTTTCAATACTTGAAAAAAAGAATACAATTTAATAGAATAAAATAAAATGATGGAAGTCAAATAGAATTTGAAAAATTTACAAAAAAGCTAACAATACAGTAGAAAAAAATAAAGAGAATATGTTTAATAAAATTGATAATAAAAATAAGTCTTTTTCTGTATTCAAGAGTAAGAAAAGAAATGAAAATGAAAAAATTTGAATAGATGGACCAGTGAACATCTGAAATTGGATAGAGATTACATAATTTTCCCCTTAGAGTCAAACTATGAAGCAGTTTATGGTCTGTAAACTATGCAGGCAGTGAGACTTGTGTTCCTGAAGAGTGAAGTTGGGTCATTTGAGCTGAGCTTAGTGTAATGGCTCCATTATCCACTAGATGGCTCTGCCTAGCTTACTGGGGTGGATTGTTGTGGTGCTTGTAGATGTGTCTGCACATGTGTAGGAGGGTTGAAAATGGCATCACCCAGCAACCCAGTCTCTAGTGTCAGAACTCTGTTCTCCCGGATCAGCAATTGAGCACCTGTCCTTTGTCTCCCGTTTCTGTCAACTCCCCGCATTTACTCTGTTGGTGACCAAGTCATCAGGTTGCCAGGCAGCACCTCCCTCCTGAGTTTTATCTCAGATGCGGCTGTGGTTCCCAAACTTCTCAATTCTCGGGGACTATGGCTTTGACCTAGTCAGACCTTCTGGGGGAGAGTCTCACCAAGTAATGCCCAGATGCTGGCTGTACCCAGGAACAATCACAGGACCATGCTGCTGCTGATGCCAGAGACTGTGGCTGAGTACCAGCCCACCCCAGAAAAAATTCATGGGATCACGTAGCAGCAGTATTTCAGGGATTATGGTAACTCACAACACACATCTGGCCCCAGGCTTCCCCCTTAATGTCCTTGTTTCAGCACCAGCGAATGTGATTGTTTTCTGGGGTCTGCTGGGATCTTTGGCTGTGGGGTGGCTGCACAGCCTCTACTAAATGTCCTTCCTCTATCTTGGCCCTCTTCATCCAAGACTTTTAATTAGTTCCAACCTATTTCCACTCTTAATCTTGAAATTGGTGGGCCCAGAAGAGGAGGATGTACTTTCTATTCATTTGGGAACACTTCAAGGGAAGACATTACATCCTTTTATCCCCCCACATGTATCTGTTCCCCCGGCATCCCAATCCAAATATACATATTTTTTAATTGACAGAATGCAACATCTATTTTTCTTTTGTGGCATGTGCTTTTGGTGTCATATCTAGAAAATTACTGTCTAAAAATTACCATTTATTCATGGTCATAAATATTCTGTGCTTCCTACTAAGAGCTTTATAGATTTTGCTCTTGGTATTTATTTTGAGATAATATATATCTCACATATATATACACACACACATATATATATATACATGCATATATATATGTGAGATAAGGGTTCAACCTCATTTTTTCCCAGTGGCTGTCCAGTTTCTACAGTACAATTTGTTTTATAGGAGTATTTTTCCCCCATGGTGTTGGCACCCTTGTTGAAAATCAATTGACCATAGAGACATGGGTTAATTTCTGTATTTACAGTTATATTCTTGTGGCAGTACCATACTGTTGGAGTTACTGTTGCTTTCTGGTGAGTTTGGAAATGGGAAGAGGGAATCCTCCAATTATGTTGTTTCAATATTCTTTTGTCTTGGTGAGATTCCTTAAGTTTCTATATAAATTGTAGGATCTGTTAATTTCTACGAAGAATTCACCTGGAATTCTGATAGGGATTGAACCGATTTTGTAGATCAATTTTGTGAAAAGTTCCATCTTAATGGAATTAATTTTTCTGATACTTCAAGATGGGATGTTTTTTTCACTTCTTTAGATCTCCTTTAATTTCTTTCAACAGTGTTTTAAAGATAATTTTAACTATATTTTGTTGACAAAAATGTAAAGCATCTGAATCTGAGGCATTGCTGTAGAGCTTGTTAAAGTATCATTTGGAAAAACTGGCACCACCTAATAAATTTGAACACTTGCATATCTTATGGTCCACCAATTGCACTCTAGGTAAATATACATAGACGTGCAACATAGGGGGTATTCAAGAATGTTCAAAGTAGTAAAATTATTTATAATAAACAAACTGGGAACCACACTAAAGTCTATTAATAGAATGAATAAATACACTGAAGTATAGTTATACAAGAAAATACTATAAAGCAGTGACAAACACAGATAAAATAACACTTCTGTAGTTAACACTGTGGATAAATCTTAAAAATACACAGTGACAAAAGACTATATACATAAGATGTCACTTAAGTGGTGAGGAGATTGTATATATGATAAGCAGAAATATCAGTGATGAAATAGCTTTACAGTAAGTAAATGCTGGTTAAATTTGCTTCTTGTATTGTCTAGTATAAAATTAGATGTCTTTATCATTCTATACTAAAAATGGATTTTGAATAGGAATTTAGGACCCAAGTCAGAAAAGCAAAATTTCAGGTATGCTTTGCTGGTTCAGTTGGTAGATCATATGACTCATAATCTCAGTGTTGTGAGTTCTAGCCCCATCTGAGAATGGAGACTTCTTTTTTAAAAAAAAAGGCAAAAATACAGAAACTTAAATAAATAAGAGAACCCCTTTATGATATTAGATTAGGAAATGATTCAATAAAATATGCACATATATGTGCATACGCTTATATATAAAATATAACATTAAAGAGAGAATGATAAATTTAATCACAGTAATAGGACAAACATGTTCTGAACAACAGAAGGAACAAACAAAATGAAAAAAAGCCATGGATAATTAGATGCGTGTAATCCATATGACTGATAAACAATTATATAGATTACATAAAGGCCTTCCAGAAATCAATGTGAAAAATTAGCCAGGAAAATAAAAATATTGACAAAAGATGCACATCTGCAATTTATAGAAGGAACCTAAAAGATATAAATATGTTTATGTGCATATGCATATATATATATATGGTTTATATATTTAAATGGTCAACCTCACTAATAATCAGGAATGCATAATATTACAAACATATTCTTCACTCGTTAGACTGGCAAAAAGTAAGACCTGAAACCTCAAGGTTTTAAGTGGGTATGGGAAAAGAACTTTTAAAGGTTGCTACTGGGAGTATACATTGGTATATTGGATATGGAAATTAATTTGGAATTACTCAAAGAAGCTGAAAGATATGTGTACACAGTAGTTCTGATTTCCAATGTTTTGACATACCTCTTAGGTGCAGGCCTAAGGAGATACATATAAGGGATTTTATTTATGCCAGTGTTTGCAACAGTGAAAAAGTAGAGACAAGCAGAGGAACTCTTAGTAGGAGAATGATATAAAAAGTGTGGTTTAATCATATAATAAAATACTATAGAACAGTTATATTAATGAACTAAATCTACATGGATTGATGTGGATAAATTAAAAAGAACTATAAAGGGAAAAATTCATTATGATATATTTGTACACTTTTTAAACCTTAGAAAAACAATAGATACTATTTTTGAAAACATATGTTTTTAGTAAAAGTAAAAAAAGTCATGGAACTATACATGTCAATTTCTAATTGGACCTACATCTTGGGAGTCATCCCTTTTCCTCCTTTCCTTACATCCAGTGCCTGTTCTAGAGAGAAATCTATCTCTACCTTAAAATGTATTCATTATCCAATAGCTTGTTCCATCTTCACTGGTCTAAGCCACCATCATCTCTTCATTATTTCAATTTCCTTTTAACTGGTCTTTGTGCTCCCAATGTTACTCTCTTGCAAACTTTTTTCTTCCTTTTCTTTTCTCCTCCTCCTCTTCCCCCTCCTCCTCTACGTTCAATGAGGAGCCCAACGATGACCTAGGATCATGTCTGGAGTCAAAATCAAGAGTTGGTTGTTCAAACAACTGAGCTCCCTAGTCACCCTTCAGTCTATTCTTAACATCACAATGTTCTTTTAAAAACATTCGTCAGTCGATGTACTGGCTCTGCTCAAAACCATCCAGTGGTTCCTCGTTTCTCTAAGAGTAAGTTCTATCAATGAACTAAAAAACTTCACTTGATTAAACTCTTATTATCTCTCTAACTTTATTTCCTAACCTTTGCTTTCTCTGCTACAGTCCCAGCTTATTCTTAAGACATGCAAGGTAAACTTTGGTCTTAGGATCTATTTTGTGTGTGAAACATTTATGTTAAACTCTCTTAGGAAATTTTACTTATACAATACTGTGTTATCAACTATATTCATCATGTTATAGATCAGATCACCACACATTATTCATCTTATTGCTGGAAATTTGTACACTTTTACCATCCTCTCCCTATTTCCCCCACTCTTCAGTCGCTGGCAACTACTTTTCTACTATCTGTTTCTATGAGTTTGGCTTAATTTTTTTTTAAATAGGATTCCACATACAAGTGACAGCATGCAGTTTTTGTCTTTTCCTGTACCTATCTAACCAGCTTAATGTCCTCAAGGTCCATCTATGTCATGCAAGGTAATTCTTTCTCATGGCTTAATTGTATTCCATTGTAGATTTATACCACATCTTTGTCCTTTCATCTGTTGATGGACACTTTGGTTGTTTCCATATCCTGGCCATTGTGAATACTGCAATGACAATGGGAGTGCAAATATCCCCTAGATATCCTGTTTTTTATTTTCTTTGAATAAATATCCAGAAGTGGGATTGCTGGATCATATGGTGTCCTAATTTTTAATTTTTGAAGAAACTTCCATAATGTTTTTCATGGCAGTGCAACAATTTACAGTCCTACCGACAATGCATGAGGGTTCCTTTTTCTCCACGTCCTCACCAACACTTATCTCTTTTCGGTGAAAACCATTCTAACAGATGTGAGGTGATACCTCATTGTGGTTTTGATTTGCACTTGCCTGATGATGAGTGATGTTGAGTATGTGTTCACATGTTATTGGCCATTTGTGTACCTTCTTTAGAAAAATACCTATTCAGTTTCTCTGCCCATTTTAAAATTGATTTCTTTTTTGTTATTGAGTTGTGGGAGTTCTTTATATATTTTCGATATTAACCCTTTGTTGCACATAATTTGCAACAATTTTTTTCTCATTTCAGAGGTTGCTTTTGCACATTTTTGATGGGTTTCTTTGTTGTACTGAAGCTTTTTAGTTTGCTATAGCACCATTTATTTATGTTGCTTTCATTATCATTGTTTTTAGTGTTAAATCAAAACACACACACACACACACACACACACACACACACACACACAGAAATCATTACCAAGACTGATGTCAAAGAGCTTACCTTTTTGTTTTCTTTTATGAGTTTTATGGTTTTAGGTCTTAAATTTAAGGCTTGAGTCCATTTTGAGTTGATTTTTGTGTATGGTGTATGAAGGTGATCAAGGTTTATTCTTTTGCTTGTGGCTGTGCAGTTTTCCTAACACCATTTGTTAAAGAGACTATCCTTTACCCCATTGTATATTCTTGTGTCCTTTGTCATAAATCAATTGACCATATATGTGTAGGTTTATTTCTGGCCTCTCTTATATTTCATTGATCTATGCATCTATTTTTATGCCGATTCCATACTGTTTTGATTATTATAGCTTTGTAATATATTTTGAAAGTATGTTCGCAGCTCTGTTCTTCTATTTTGAAATTGCTTTTGCTATTTGAGGTCTTTTGTGGTTCCATATAGATTTTAGGATTTTTTCTATTTCTGTGGAAATATGCTATGGAAATTTTGATAGACATTCTATTGAGTTTATAGATTGCTTGGAGTTAATATGGACATTTTAGCAATATTCTTCCAATCCATGAGCACAAATATTTTCCCACTTATTTATGTCTTCTTTAATTTCTTTCATCATTGTGTAATAGTTTTCAGTATACAGATATTTCACTCCTCAGTGTATTTTTATTCTTTTTGATGGAATTGCTAACAGGCTTCTTTTCTTAATTCGTCTTTCTGGTAGTTTGTTGTTAGTGTATGGAAATGCAACTACTTTTTATATATTGATTTTGTATCCTGTAAGTTTATGGAAATCATTTGTTAGTCTCTCATTTATTTCTTCTCTGGTTTTTGTTATTTCCTTCCTTCTGTTAACTTTTGGCTTAATTCTTTTTCTGGTTCTTTGTAGTGTAAGGTTATATTTTTGAGAATGTACTTTTTTTTAATGTAGGTATTTATTACTATAAACTTCCTTATTACAACGGTAACGGTTTTTGCCGTATCCCATAAATTTTAGTTATGTTGTATTTCAATTTCCATTTGTCTCAAGATATATTTTGATTTCTCTTTTGATTTCTTCTTTGACCCATTGTTTGGGGCCTGTCGTTTGGGCAACAGACACAAAAGCTGGGGAGTCAGACATGTGTATCAGCTCCTTCTCAGAGAAATATTGGTGATTTGGAATAGGCTTGAGTAAGAAAGCAGAGGTGGTATCTCCTGGCTTCCCTGTTCTCAAGAGAGGATTGCAATCAGCCCTAGAAGCATGTTGATTAGAAACCTGACCCTCAAACAGCAGCTTTTAAAGTATGTAAATAGGCCTCTTTCCTGGAAAGCCTGGGAGATGGGTATTTTTGCCTGCTCTCTCTGCACTGAGCCTGGACAATGGATAGTCATTGTGAGCTCTCCTGAGCGCCTTAAGAACTGTTTCTTTGATGTAGTCTTCTGGGTTTTGTAGACACAAGCTCTGTTGGTTTTCAGAGCTAAGTGTTTTTGGTCTTAGATCATGGGTGTGTCTTCAATATCCCTGTTGTTTAGACATATTAAAAACATGCAGAAATATGTTTAAAAATTTCTCAAATCATCCTTGCTTTTTCATAAATGTTACATTTTTCTTCTCTCTCTCTCCTCATTCTCAGGTGCCCATCCTGCTCATTCATTCTTTCAGTAATGTCAATTGAGTTTCTTGGGATGGATTGACTGTCAACTTCTTGAGGGCTGGGCCCATGCCTTTTTTATTTTATCCTCACTCATACAAAATGCTATATGTAAGTGAATGAATATTTGTGTGAATAAACTATAGCAAAATGTTCTATCATCTTTGTGGCAGTTTGGGAGATGACATACTAGAATCATAATAGGTAGACTTTGACGACATATAGTATGTCTCTGGTAAAAAAAAAGCTCTCAAAATGCTGGAATTTCAGACACTGTGATGGGGACTATCACGGGGTTCATGGCACTAAGGAGTGCTTTGTGTTATTCATTCATTTAAGAGACAGAGAGTGTGAAAACCAGGGAGAAGGGCAGAGAGAGAGAGAGAGAGAGAGAGAATCTTAAGCTGGCTCTATGCTCAGCATGGAAGCATGGAGTCTGTCTGATGCTGGGCTCAATCCCACAATCTGAGCTGAATCATGACCTGAGCTGAAATCAAGAGTCAGATGTTCAACTGATTGAGCCGCCAAGGTGCCCCCATGGAACACTTCGGATGATCACATATTATAGCAATTAGGTTAGTGTCAACTTCACTCACTTACATGGATAGCTTTTCTTATAGAGAGGTAGACGTGAAACTTGTTAGATGCTAAATTTGCATGGATTGCTCACAGAGTAGTTCAGATTATTTATAGACTGAAGGTTGGTTTTTACTAGGTCATTTCCCCCCTACCAATCTAAAGTCGATTTCTCTTCCCTAAAAAGTTCAGAGTAAATGAATTTGGAGTTGACACACTGCTATATTATTTTAGTAAAATTTAGTGTGTCTGTAAATGCATTTCCATTAGTGGCAACTGATGATGGCATTCATCTATTTGTGAGGTGTGATAATACTTGAAGTGAGGGCAGTTTTACACTCAGCTGTTTTTCTATGTGTGATGACTGTAAGCTTCTTTGATCTTTTGAGAAATGACAGAATTCCTCTAGTCATAAGAGAGAGGCCTCTATTGAGATTGGCAAACATTATTTCTCTCTTTTCTTCTTTTTGTTGCATATGTATTTCTCCCTTGTTTTTCCTTTTTGTGTGCTAAAAGAACATTTTCTGAAGCAGTGGGATAAAGGAGCTTTATTTCCATCCTTAATGAAGTTATGCTGTATGATTTCTCATGAAATCACTGGAGGCTTTATCAACTTTGGTTTTTAATTCAGATTTATATAACATACTCCACTTACTGTCTGACCTAAAAATTGGGATATGAGAATGTCATTCTTTGAGCAAATATACTATGAATCAGGGTTAATATCCCACTCTTGCCTAAGTTCCTTGGAGGAGGGGAACAAATAATGACTTATAAATTATAAACTTCTAGTTATTTTGTGTGCTTCAGGCTTTATGGAAATATTTTTCATTTTAGAAATGGCTTATGCCCTTGGCTATTTCACTGATGCAACTGTGATAACTTAGAAAGATATGTTACACTAGTAGAAAGGATAAGATAATAGTAACATTCCACCAGAGCTGATGCCTGAAAGAATTTTGTCCTTGAAAATTGCCACCCATCATTTAATGAGCATTTGGTACATATCAGGCACTGTCCTATGTGCTTTATATAGCACATAATTTTTTTCAAATAAATTTTAAATACAGAAAACATTTTAAGGATTGTATATGTGCTGTCATCATTTTATACATGAAATTCAGGGAAGTTAACTAACTTGCCAAAGGTTTTAAAACTAATAAGTAACAAAGCCCTTACACAAATCCATTTTTCTTGACTCCAAAGCTGACTCTTTTAATACTATGAGATACCTCATCCTTTTATTTCCACTTACTTTTGCTGTCTTGGTAATGGATTATAGAAAACTCTATGTATTCTATTTTATGAGTATGAAAGAGATTTCTCTACCCTTTTATATAAAATCTGTGGTGACCTATATTCTTTGCAAGGGAATTTGTTCTCAATTGACTATATAATGTCATCAGAAAAAATAGGTGGTTTGGGAAATTGTTAGTTCATTAACTGATTATGTTAGTGTCCTTCAGAAGATTGATTTTCTCATAGCTTAGACAAGGAAAGAAATGCTTTGAAAGAGAAGTTGGGATATTGTTTCTAAAATCATAATTGTTCTTGGTTTGCTCAATGGTCTTTGGTTGTCAAATACTCTGAAAGTGAAAGTGTACCATTTTTAGATTCTCTCACTGCATTTGAGAATTCTCCTTTGCATCACAGGAAATGGACATGATTGGCATTTGAAAATTTGTTGTTCTCAAGAACAAGTAAAAGTCTGAACAACTTTAAATATTTACCTTAGGATCATATTGGATCACAATATTACTAAGGGGAAAAAAATTCCCTTTATACCAAAAATGTGTTAGACAATGTATCCTGACTCTGATATGCTTACCTTTCAATAAATTCTGAAAGGAGAATAAAAGATGATTTTATCACATAGATAAAATTGATCTGAACCCAAATGGTCTCTAAACAGATTGAGTTTTATTATAGTATGAAACTGTTGCTCACTCGTGGCATCATTTGAAGGGTGCTCAAAGGCCTCATATGTTTCTACACCTATTAAAATGCATAAGGGGCACCTGAGTGGCTCAGTTTGATTTCAGCTCAGGTCATGACCTCTCTGTTGTGAGTTCAAGCCCTCGTTGAGCTCCATGCTGATTGTAGAATCTGCTTGGGTTTCTCTCTCTCTACCCCTCCCCCACTCACACTTCAGCACGTGCATACTCTCTTGCTCTCAAAACTAAATAAATTAACTTGAAAAGATAAAATGCATAAAAATCCCCTTTTACATTGTTAATTTATGTTGGATAGTAGAGAATTATTTTAATGTTGCATTAAATCAAATCCAGGGTAAGATCCTTCATTTATTTGATTATTATTTATTAAGTGCCTATGTTAATTGATTCCACTTAGATTTTTAATTCAATGATACTTCTGAAAAAACTGAAGCAATTCATACTAACGACACACAAATCAAAAAGACTTCTTCCTAGAGGAAGTTACATGAGTCAGTAGTAGTAACATCTTTAATAATGGACAAGAGGTAGCCAGACAGAAGTAGTTATGGAAGATCATTGCTGACACAAAAGAACTGCCCTCAAATACATATTTTTCTTTGGGTGAAGATATTTATTTTTTAAATACAGTCAGGAAGCTATTATGCCCACCAAAACCCACCTTACCATCACAATGGTAGAGGTTGAGAAAAGCAAGAACTCACTGGACTTCCAAAATAGAAGCCATTCTCATTTAATAAGCAACTGACAGCAGATAATTTATAAGTTAGATTGAAGGAACTAACATCTTTTATCAATATCATCGGTAAAGATTCTACTTTAATTTAAATTCTAATTTAATTTAAGTCATGGCATTTGCAATGATAGATAATGTTTTACAATTTAAATTCAGACACATACACAGATGATTGTAATGTGTGTGACAAAATACTATAACATATGCTGGGTGCTGTGGTAGAAGAGAGACAGGCATAAGCCAATCTGATGGAAGTGAGGGGTAATAGAGAAATCTTTCTGGAAGAAGCCATGCCTGCAATAGATCTTGGGGACAGAATAGAATTTATTTAGACAAAGAAGGAATGTTTTTCAGACAAAGGGAATTTTGTGTATAAAGGGAATGAGAGAGCATGGTGCATTCAGTAAACTGAAAGTTGTTCAGAATGGTGGGAGTCTCTCTTGAATGAAGAGGATTGGGAGCTACGAAGCTAAGGGGAAATATGAAGCTAGGGAAGTAGACAAGGGTCAGATTTGGAAGGACATCGAGTGCTATGTTAATGTGTTTTTCCCCGCCTCTGCCCCCACGGAATGTGATATAGGGCTATTAAGGATTTTAAGCAGGGAAATTGTTTAATTATATTTTCCATTTTAGAAAATTTTTTTTCCGGAAGCATTGAGAAGAATGGATCGAACAAAGTATGTATGGGTGTAAAAAGAGATCCTTTCAATGTCTTGAAAAAATTTGAACAAGGTGAAGAAATCCTGAAGATTAGGAAGAGGTAGGAGAGAACTGGAGATAGAATGGAGGAAAAAGGTACAACTGTTAACATGGCAAGGTTAAAAGGCAGTTGGCTCAATATTGAGGCTAGGGAAATAACATTGGGGAACAGGGCAGACAGTAGTGGTTCCCATTCAAATAGTTAATGTAGGAAGGGAGCTAGGTGGGCACAGAGAATGATGGATTCAACTCTAAAGATTGTACTTGAATTGCTGTGGCACATCCAGATGGAGATACCTAGTATGGAACCTACAGATATTGCATTCATGAGTGAGAGCTACAGAGAAAAAATAGATTTCAGAGATGCTTCATGGGTATGTAGTAGATAACTCAGTAGAATAAAAATAAAATGCAAGGGTCCTTGGCAAAATTTGGTAAATATAGGGAGTAGGCTGAAGGAAGAAAAGGTTGGTAGTATTACTAAAAACAAGACTATAGGAAAATTTGATTGCAACTAACAGAAGGCTGGCTCTTTCTCCAGAATTCACATGTAATGTATTTTTAATTCATCAGTTTCAAAGAAAAGGAAGAAGAGTTGAAAGTAAATTGATTGGTCATGAGTCACCAAGTATCTCAGTGTTAGAACTATATTAACATTCTGGGTATATTAGCCAGATTTTCAGGACTAGCAGATGTTGCTGGGGAAAAGGACATGGGGGGAGAGATGAGCACCAGGTGAAGGGCCCATANGCAGATTATAGAGAGGTGTTAAAAAAAAAAAAAAAAAAAAAAAAAAAAAAAAAAAAAAGGGAACAGAAGGCTTGGGGCCTGAAAACAGTAAAGAGAATCCTGGTGGTCTAACACTATAGTCTGGCTCCTTAGTAGCAAACCACATCCCATGGCATCTAAAGATGTTGTTTGGGAAAAAAATATACTAAAGCAAATTAGGGTAATATAACTAATGTCTTAAAATTTTTTGAAATCTTATAAAATTGATATATTAACCAATGTGGTCACCAAGTAATAGACGGAAAGGTTTAGGATTATGGCTTTTAGCCAGATAAGCAATACATTATTCTAAATATTGAGGCTCAGTAAGTTATGAAACGTGTTTATAAACAAAGAAATAATAAACATGACATAGGACCAAATGCTAAATACAGAAATCCCAAAGCAATAATATCCTCTTGTTTTCCTAAATGTGATTTATAAACAAGGAGCTAACATCCATACTCCAATATCTGGCCATGAGTCAGCAATGACTGACTTTCTTTAAACAAGACCATGTTCTTGGTCTGGATTAGTGGGGAAACTTATATACTCCTTCTCTTGAAATTTTAAATAGATAGACTCAGTAAATTTAGATCATTCAAAACCTTAGAAAGTTATATTTTGGACATTTTTAGCAATTGTCTCAAATATGTTCAGGGAGAGATCTCAGGCATTAGTATGGTTAGTTACTTGGTGGTGCTACTGATGTTCCACTTCTCTCCTGACTAGGCCTCCATCACTGTGTCTCTATGTTTTATAGACACAGTTGGGAACTTCCATGGCTTCTCCAGAGTCCTGTAGTTTGAGGTTGCACAGCAATGCCAACTCTTGCCAGTCTCATGTTCTGATGGCATACAAAAAGTGATCACTGGGCTGCATGAATTTGTCTTGGGAATGAGGGAGAGAATGTCTATCATTATTGTGTCATATCCTGTTAGAGGGTACTAAACAGTACTTCTTGGATGCCAAGATCCATTCAGAATGTTGACTCATTCCAGGTGAGATGCCTGGTATTGAATATGAAATAGCAAAAATAGCTGCCTTAGTAGAGCAGCCAGAACTTACTCAAATTCCAATAACGAGAACACAAGAACAAAACTATAATTGTGAAAAGGATTCCAAAGGAAGAGGCTCTTACAAGATTTGAGGGATCAGTAAAAACTAGGTAACATGGGAATGGGTAGAGTTGGGAATGAGGGTCAATTACTGAGGCAGAGGGAGCTGTCCAAAGACCATAGCAATTGGTGCATGAAGTTTGTCAGGATCTAAAGACAGTGAAGGTGGCTAAAGTACAGAAAGTAAGGTAGAGAATGGTGCAATCTAGTGTTGGAGAAGTCTGTAGGAACCAGAACATGCCTTGTGAAGGTCCGATGTCTTCATTACGAGAATAAAATACTGTAAACTGGGCTAAGTGAGATAAGCATCCTTATCACAGTTTTGGGCTGCTGCAGAATGTTGACTAAAGAAAGAGAGGACTTATTTTAAGTGAAACAAGACTTTTATGTTTTATATAGAGCATACCTCCCCTCTTTCCTCCTCACCCACATTCTGAATTGGATTGAGCAATGAGTCTAAGGAGGTAGCTGTGCTTGGTAAATCTAAGGAACAACTGTGTTATAGTCAGATTTATATCTCTCCTCTGATAACCATAGATTTCTGATGGGGTCTACATTTTTGTGCCTGCCTTTCTAGGAAGCACCTCATGAAAATTAAGTTTGGTTTGAACTGTCCCAGCAGTTTACCAAAGATGCCCAGCCATTTCTACGCCCCAACACTTTAAATTCCAGCTGGAATCCCCACTCTTTTAGATTAGAGAATATTCATCTTCTTCAATGCTGTGTTCAGTGTCCTTAAAATCTCCTATATTAAGCTGCTGGTCTCTTTAGTCAGATAATATAGTTTCTTTGATTTTATTACTTTATAATTTCACCCCATAAACTGGAAACCATTATTCAAATAATAGAGTAGTTGTCTTTTCATTGAATTAGAAACTGCCAAATTGGTATATATGTTTTATGGTTTCAAATATCCTATATAACCAACTATAAAATTTAAAGGCAGAAAAGCATAGTGATTTCAATTGACATTAGACAGATGTGGGTATGAATTGTAGCTCAGGTGCTTAAAACTCTGAAATCTTAAAGTTTTCCAATTACTAATATTCAGTCTTCTCATGTGAAAAATGATTATACCATAGTTAGGTGTATACAATAAAATAGTACATTTAAAGTGCTTGGAAAAGCACCTGGCATATCACATTCAAAAATTATTGTTGCTATATCATTATCATTAATCAAGTACAATGGTGAATAGTATAGTATGATAAAGATAAATGATTGTCTTTTTTTTCTTATTTAGTAAAGACTTTATGCCTGTTGATATTAGTAATATCTTCCCTTAATATGCAGCATATAAGATTATTTTTTACAAGGCTTCATAAAAATGGAAAACTTAAGTTTTGCATTCTAGTCCAAAAGCATATGGGAAAAACAGTTTCAGAAGCTTTAAATATTAACAAGAGGAACACAGCATAATGATACAGGGAAAAAGTGCGAGCATGAATGCTCAGAATTGCTTTTAGTGGGAAAAAGCAGCCAGCATTTGTTGAGAGCTAAAGATTTTTTTTTCCTAAATAGATCTGAGTTTAATTGGCAGGGCTTGGCATCATTTACAGGAAAATGTTTTATTTATTTCAGTTTAAATATATTTCAAACACTATTTTAAAATACAATTCTGCCAAGTGATGGGGCAGCTGTTAAGTGGTTCAGGATTTAATGCCCCAGTTAGCCTTTCACCTCTGAGGCCCTTGATCTTCTAATTAAGTTCATACATTAAATGAGTTTTATGGAATAAGGGAGCCTCAAGTGGGATATGGACATTGCCTACCACGAAGCCATTTTGGATAATTGACAGCTTCAGCTCGAAAGCCACTTGGAGTGGAGATGAATGGGAGTTGCAAGTTTACATGGGCATCAGCAAAAATAAATACTAGTGATGAATTTGAATTCTTCCTGTTGTAGATCAGATCCAACCTGAGGCAAAATTATAAAGTAGTGAAGAATGTCTTTTTTGGGATTCCATTTCCATCAGTGTTTTTCCTTCCTCTTTCCTTTCCGCTCTCTGGGAGAATGGAAATGTACACATCTGTGAGATGTCCTTTCTCATTGGGGATCCCCTACCACAGTACCATCCTGCAGATTTAACTATACTCTAGATATAACTACAATTCTGTGTCATGTAAATTCATGGTTTGTGCCTTTTCTTCTGCTGTTATCTCTGCTTAAAATGACAGTTCCTGGCCACCAAACCAGGGCTCCTTAATGAACATACTTTATCTTTTTTTTTCCCTTAAATAAATAAATTACATTTATTTATTTTTTAAAAACTGAAACAAGAATATCCTCCAGGCAGACATTCCATGTAGAAATAGACATTGTAGGCAGAATGCCCTCATCCCTGCCCCTCTGTATCCTGAGTAGACTTCTATTATAATATCAGGATATTAGATGAAATATCTAATATGGCACATAAGCTCTAAATTTCAGTGACCTAACTAAGCCTATTTATCACTTCTTCCATTTCTGTGGCAGTTGATGAGGGACATTCCTCCACAAAGTCAGTCATTTAGGGACTTAATCTGAAAGAGGTTCTACCATCATATCATGGTGCCATATTTACACTTGGCTTCCAGGATTACCTGGATAGAAAAAGAGAAAAGGTGGGAAACTCACACCCACTTCTAAATGCCCTGAGCTAAAATGGCAAAATTGCTTTTGTTTCTGGCCTATTGTCCAGAGTTGGCCTAACAAGGCTTACAAAATTAGGACAAGTGAAGGCAACAAAAACTAACTGCCAGGAGTCTAGGAGATGCAGGAGTGTGAGTAGACTGCTGAGTGGGCATGAATTTCTCTCCCATAACCTGTAACTAGTTAGTGCTCTTCTTCACCTGGCTTTCTCTATAGCTCACAATTTACGTTCTCAAGGACCGGAAATTTGTTCTCGCACAATGTTCAAATATTGTGCACTGACAATGAATTCATGTTAGAAAATATGTTGGCCCATAAGGAAAGAGGTAGAAGGGAAGAAAACACTTTACACACATGAGCTCATTAAATTCTTACAGAAATGTAAGGCAGTATTGCTGTCTTCATTTTACAGATAGGACATGAAGGCTCAGATTGTTTAAATGAATTATCACAAAGTTGGAATTCCAACTCAGGCTGACTCTTAAGTATATGCTACATTTAAATTTTTGAAATGTCTCATTTCAAAAGGAGATATCTGGAAAGACTGACACAGAAAGGAATGAATTTCTCATGTGAAGTTCTCATGGCTTAATTTACTCTATAAGTAGGAGAAAGTTTGCTGTGTGTGACAGAGAACATTTTGGGAAGCTTTGAATCATAAAATCAATGTGACCCTGCTCAGGGTTCAAAAGCTCTAGTAGATTCCATGGTTAGTGTTCTGACAATCTGACCTTTTGGTCCATCTGATAGTGAATACAGTCTCATGGGGTTTTGGAGAAGATAAAAGGAGATATGAGATATGAGGTTTGTAAAGTGCCTTGGATCATGTCTGACACAAAGCAAACACCCCAAATTGTTGGTTCTGTGCCTGCCTGCCTCGTTCCCACCCCTTCTTGGCTGAATAGACCTTTTGCTCATTCTGCAAAGCAAGTATTACTTTGAGAGACATATACAGAAATACCAGAGAATGCTGTTGTGTTCAAATGGGAGTAATATGATAGAATTTTAGATTTGAAGGACTTTATCTTATCTAAAGAGATATAAAAGAGAGAGAGAGACCCCTCAGTTTACAGATTAAAAAAAAACAGGTTCTGGGGCACCTAGGTGGCTCAGTTGGTTAAGTGCCTCACTTTGGCTCAGGTCATGATCTCGGGCTCATGAGTTCAAGCCTCACATGGAGCTCTATACTGACAGTGCAAAACCTGTTTCAGATCCTCAGTCCTTCTCTCTCTCTACCCATCCTCCTCCTCCTCTTCCTCTCTCTCTCTCTCTCTCTCTCTCAAAAATACATAAACATAAAAAAAAAACAGGTGCTAAGAAGAAGTGGCTTCAGGTTCACAGATGTGGCAATGGCAGGAATAGTCTAAGCTCCTGTCAGCATGCTTCCTTTCTTTGAACATTGAGCAGGTGCTCAGTGATAAAGACTTGTCAGTGAATGATCAGGTAAGAATATTAACATTCTTCCAATTGGCTGTGTGTCTCAGGGGAAATTGGAGTCTCTGGAGGCTGGGGCAGAGGAGGAGGAATCTCACTGAAGTAGTTTCCACTTATTTGGTTCCTATCTTTAGAAAAACACTCCTTCAGCCAATGTTTTCAATAGAATAATTGCACTGTATTCATAACCAATTCAGGCTCTTTTCAGCAACCGTTTCTTTCCCATATGAAAAGCATGGTGAGCATTTCCATTCCATCTTGAAATAATATTTTCATTTTCAACTCTAAACATAGTAACTAGGGTAAAGACTTAGTCTAAACTTAGCTGCTAATAGCCTAGGCTGTTAAATTTGTCATTACAATAATTCTTTTTTTCCTGAGTGCTAAACTATAGCAGTGAGATGAAATAGTCTTTTGTTAGCAACCAAAGCTATTGCTTTTAGCCCATGTAATTTCCAGAAAACAAAGAAGGTAATACTGCATATTTTACCTTCTTTTCTTTCTTTCTCTCTCTCTCTCCCTCTTTTTTTTACTAGATGACACAGCCACGATGTGTTGTACGAACATTTACATTTAAAGGAATGGTGAGGGAAGGTAGAGTTGGCAAAAGTTACATTAGGTGATGGGGTTTACAACCAGGAGACTGCATGCATTTATTTGCAAGAGGACTATTACCCTTGTGAGGAAAAGGGCATGATATAGTGTACGTTCTGTTACTCACCAGAATGTGGCAAAGTAAATGCCATTCTTTTTTTTTTTTTTTTTTCTAGGAGAGAGAGAGACAGCGGGAGCAGGGGAGGGTCAGAGAGAGATGGAGATACAGACTCTGAAATTGGCTCCAGGCTCTGAGCTGGCAGTCAGTACAGAGCCCGACGGGGGGCTCAAACCCACAAACCGCGAGATCATGACCTAAGCGAAAGTCGGATGCTTAACCGACCAAGCCACCCAGGTGCCCCAGTAAATGCCATTCTTGATGTTAGTGTCTGTACTCTACCCTCTAAATGTGAGTCCAAATTAACAATGATCTTCAATTATATTTTTTCTCCTACTTCCCTAAACTTGTGTACATTCAAAACAAACCCCCCAAACTAACGTGCCATCAGAAACATCATGAGAAAGGAAGATAGTTTAGGAGGGTATCTAATTGGTATCCTTAATTTGTTGCAGGTTCACATTTAACTCACTCCACATGAGTGATTAGTAAACTTAAATATCTCTCACCTCTTGTGATAAGAGAGAGTCTAAACCTTCTCATGGGGGAGTATGTTCAAAATATCTAATGTTCAAAATATCTCTGTAGAGGTTTGGTAAACCAAATTGGTGTATGCAAGGAGATTATAACATGCAAAGGTGGGGCTGAGGGTCTAAGACTGCTTCTGGGCTGTATACTCTTTGAGATTATTTTTAATTAGCACTGAAGATGGACATAACCTATCATTTGTGATTACTCAGCCCTATCTGGTAACCTTACACTATCCTTTCCACATTAAACCCCACATATAAGGACTCACTCTTCCATAGCTCCTTATGGCCTTGAGTGCTGTAGCCTACCATTATAATTACTCTTTCTTTCCTCCATCCACTCTCTGTTAGACATAGAGATGTGCTGTACAGATCCCCTTCATCAAAGGACTTGACGGCCAATTTGAGAGTGCTGCCATCCTGCAGCCTTTGGCTCAGCAATCTTGGAGTTAGCCCCAGCTGCAGAATCACGTCTCTTGCAGATCACCTCTGCCAGGGCATCCCATATCCATTAGCTAAAAAAGATAGGAGTATCAAAGTTACCCATCCATTCCTACCTGCTGTGGTCCCATGGGAAAGCATAGACAATTGCTCCAGAGCCCCCCAGCAGGTTGACCAAATGTTTTGTGTGTCTGTACTTGAAATCAATGTCTCTCTCTGCTGAATCATGTGTCCTTCCTTTGCCTTTACAGGTGCTGATTGCTAATAAACATCTTTTACTTTAAACTTCATCTTAGCATCTGCCCCTGGAGAACTTATCACATTCCTAACTTATCCCTCCACACTACATGCCTGATTAAGCCTCGCCCCAAAAATCCCAATAAGTTTTAAATGCCTGCAAGCAGATTGATGGGTCTGGAGAAAAACATGGAACCATGTAGATTCATTTTCAATTCATAATGACCAATCTCCAAAGGGTACTCTATCCTGCCAATTTATCATAGAATGCTTCCCTGAGGTGTGTTCTCTGTGATTCTCCTCATTGTCTGTTTCTCCTCTAGTATCAGAACACAGTCATCTCTTTATCTTACTTCATGGTTTAGTAAGAAAGATCTGGAATGTCACACTTCACAGTTTGTTGAGAAAGAAAAATGCATCTGGCAATGCCTTTATCTTCCTGCCACCAAGTCTATAAAACTATGTATATCCATAGTCATGCTCTGTCCTTTCTCTTTTGTTAGAGAGTGTTCCCTCCCTCTTCTATACCATCTTGCTCTTGATCTCATTACATCTTACCTTACTAAGGATTTTGTTTCTGGAATGTTACTTTTTCTCTGCCAGCATCAGTTTTCTCTGTCTGCTGGATGATTCTCATCAGCATAACAATGTAGGTATTAGAAGCACACTAGTACAATGAGGAACAATTCACAGTAGAGATTTAAATTATAATTTCACTAGACTAGGATTCATGAGATGAAGCATTTTACCATGCTTTACCTCCCTTGTCTATAAAATGGGGATAGGTACATTACTTACTTCAGAAGGATCTTGTGAGGATTTGTCAATCAGTGAATGCAATTAGAAAAGCACCTTACACATAGGTAATCAGAAAATAAATAGTAGGACTAATAGTATTTATATCTTTCATCTCAAACAACATGTAAACCAACCAAAAGCTCTTTGATAGGTCTCCCTCTAGATCTTACTCTCTGTTCTCCTTCATATCAAAATTAATAAATTATTTATATCTCCACTTCCTCATGTCCCGTTCTCTCCTCAGCACTTTCTGGTTGGGCTTCATCCCCTGCCTGATCATTCTCCTCCTCTTGCTGAGTCATCTTTGGAAAGCTACTGATCCACACCACCAAATCTAATGGCATTTTTCAGCTGCCTTAACTCTCAGCAAGTTTTGACCTAGTAACTACAGTAAGTTTCCTCAAACACTGTTTTTTCTTATTACTCTGCTACCACAACTACCCGATTTTCATTATAACCTTTTCAGATTCCTTTGCAATCTCCTCTTCTGATCAGCCTTTAACTATTGGTTTTCCTCTCAGCTTAGCACTGGATTCTTCTGCTTATCCCTAATTACACCCTTTTTCCTAGGTTATCTTTTCTGTCCTAGTGGTGTTAACTATCATTCCGTGAGCTGTTGACTTTCCAGTTAAAAGCTTCCCTGTCCTGACCTGTTCCTCAGTTACAAATATGTATATCTGATCACTTACTTGTTACCTCCACTGGGATGGCCAAAATAAGCTCTTCATTTTCCTCTCTGCCTAAACCTGTCTCTCTTCTAGTCTTTTCCATTAGAGCAAATGGTAATGCCTTGTTATTCAAACAGCAAACAAAAGAATCTTCGTGATTTTTTTTCTATTTATCTATCACAGTTATGTCTAATCTGTCAACGATTTCTGTTTCTAAAGTATATTTCAGGGGCGCCTGGGTGGCTTAGTCGGTTAAGCGTCTGACTTTCGCTTAGGTCATGATCTCGCGCTTTGTGGGTTCGAGCCCCGCGTCGGGCTCTGTGCTGACTGCCAGCTCAGAGCCTGGAGCCTGTTTCAGTCTGTGGCTCCCTCTCTCTCTGACCCTCCCCTGCTCACGTGGTCTCTCTCTCTCTCTCCTAGAAATAAATAAAACATTAAAAAAATAAATAAAATAAAGTATATCTCCAAGCAGTCCACTTCTTTGCCTGTCCACCACTTCCTTTCAAGATATGATTTTACTTGCCTAAGAATCTTGGAGGAGCCTCCCCGATGGTCTTCCAGGTTCCAGCTTGCCACATTAAAATTAATCGCCACATAAGTAATCATATTTTTTAATGCAAATTAAATTATGCCCCTTCCTTTCTTGAAATGCTTGGTGACTTCCCATCTCAGTAAGAATAAGTAAACTCTGAACGTCTTACATTCCTTTCAAAGCTTCTGTCCAGTAGTCGTCTTTGGACATCTTGTTTTACTTTTTTTTTTTAATATGGAATCTCCTTCTCACTTTATGGTCCTTGTATTTGCTTTTCTCTCTGAATGGAGCACTCTTCTCCACACCTTTCTATAGCTGACAATTGCTCGCCATTTAGTTCTTAAATATTTTCTGTTCAATGAAGCTTCCCATGACCATCTATTCTGATGATCCCCTGCTCATTGTCAATATGAATCACATTATTCTTTTAATTTCACTTCTAATGTTTACCTTCAACTGAGAGAATATTATTTTCTCATTTGTTGTCTATGTTTATCCATTAGGATGAAGGTTTCATACAAACAGGGTCCTTGCTTGTCTTGTACCCCAATTTATCCCTGGCACATGCTTAAAAACATTTTTTGAATGAATAAACTCTAACACTTTGAGCCTTATGCCAGATTCTCATTGCAGCTCATTTCACCTTTCCCTGTCTTGATATCATTGCTTGTTTCTTTTTTTTAAGATAACTCTTTGATCCCTAAATTTTTTTTTGGGGTACAGTCTTAGCATTTCATGTTTCATAATCTCCCTTTTAACACAGTCATGGGTTACTTCCATAAACAGCTCTCCTGTTTCACTGTAGTTTGGAGGCTTTTCGTACAAGGACCCTTTCTTAGGTGGCACTCCAGCAAGTTTGCCCTTTCTTGGGGAGCCAGATCTGGGCACTAATCCTCATGGCTTGAAGTAGTGGCTCTCGTTTTGTGGCTCGACAGAGCATTATAATGTCAAGGAGACCTCTCAGGGGTTGCTATCAGGATGTTCAATGAGAGGGGATGCTCTCTTCTTCCTCCTAGTTCTTAACTAAAACAGTGTTTACATTTTGAGAGTCTGCCTACTTCTTTATTTATTCTTTCTAAGTCTTTAGTTTAGAAAAACACTGTCCAGGGGCATTCTTTTCAAAGTCCCTATGACTGAAGTGTTTGCAGTATATCCTGAAATGTCATTATCTATTCTCAAAGTTTATTTCTTAGTGATAACTTCACCATAGGTTTGTTGAACAATTACCTGGCCAAATGAATATTGCGGTGCAACAGCATTTAAATGGAATTTATCACTTGTATTTATATTCAAAGAAATCAACTGAGGGGAAAACTTTATTTGTGACCTGTTTATAGAATTTATTAACCATTAAATCAGGTCCTTGCTCCTAGTTAATTACATGTATATCAGACAGGTGGAGTTCAGGCTCTTTCTCCTCAAGAGTTCAGTAAGAAAGGGGCGCCTGGGTGGCTTAGTCGGTTAAGCGTCCGACTTTCGCTTAGGTCATGATCTCGCGGTTCGTGGGTTCGAGCCCCACATCGGGCTCTGTGCTGACTGCCAGCTCGGAGCCTGGAGCCTGTTTCAGTCTGTGACTCCCTCTCTCTCTGACTCTCCCCTGCTCACGCTGTCTCTCTTTCTCCTAGCAATAAATAAAAATAAAAAAATAAAAAAAAAAAGAGTTCAGTAAGAAAGTAGGCCAACCTTGATTCTCTAGGGAATCGGAGGTCCCAGATAGCAGTCTTCTCTTCTACATAGCTTCTATTTTTTTTTAAATTTTTATTTATTTCTAGGAGAGAGAGAGAGAGAGACAGCATGAGCAGGGGAGGGTCAGAGAGAGAGGGAGTCACTCCAGGCTCTGAGCTGGCAGTCAGCACAGAGCCCGACGCGGGGCTCGAACCCACGAACCGCGAGATCATGACCTAAGCGAAAGTCGGAAGCTTAACCGACTAAGCCACCCAGGCGCTCGCTACATAGCTTCTATTTTTAATGCCACACTCCTGTGTGAGTTCCTGGGAGATTCTTGCTAATTGTGAGCGCTCAGAGACTATGTGAGTTTACTCAGTGCCTCATCATGATAGTACACTTGTTCTCACTTGTAATACCTGGGCAACACACTACTCATTGCTCCTATAACCATGGTGCTGTCCAGCCACTGTGGTTTTGTGAGTAGGAGACCAGCTTATCTCCCTGTGGAAAACAACCATTTTTCCTGTTAACAGGATAGGTAATTCATTTGCCCTGTGAATTTCTGGCAGGAAAGATTAGCTCCTGTGGAAGAAACCTGAAAGCAGATTCTCCAGGGAAAACCAAACAGATGCTATCCCAGTTATCATTTTAAATGTTGGCTCAAGCAGACCCTCACTCGTAAACTAATTGTACTGATAACAATAATGATTATTATAAAAAATAAATTGTTGATGATTCAGTGTGCCAGGTAATCAGTACTTTATGTATGTTACATTCATTATTTCATTTCATTCTCAAACAGCCCTATGAGGCAAGTCCATTATTATCAACCCTATTTTGCATATTAAGATCGTAAACAGGGTTAAATGACTTGGCCCTTATCACACAATTAATGAAATTAGACCCAGGATTCTAATCCAGGTGGTGGCTCCATAGTCCACACACTTCTCAAAAATTCTCTCTTGGAGTGCATTACTTCTAACAATGTCCTGAGTCTTTCCTTCTTGCAAGTCTATGGCTCATATGTCTTCAAGTGTTATGTTTAAATTCTTTTGTGTATGTTCATTGTGGATTGATTTTTTTTTCCTTGATAAACAGAGAATCCAGATAATATTTACAGGGCAATGGTGATCAGAATAATACAGAATGTTGGTTTTTTGGGTCACAGTATTAATCACAGGAAATATTTATTGACCACATGCCAAGCATTGTGCTAAGTCCACACAAATTTGCACAGATTCTTCCAACAGTACTGAGAAGTAAATGCTATTATATTCGTTTTAAAAATAAGGAAATTAGGCTTAGAACAGTTAAGTGATTTATTCAGGTTCACAGAGATAGTAGGTGCAAATGAAATTTTACATAGGTCTATTCACATCCTAAGTTCATATTATTTCTACTATATTAGACAGGTGTACCTGGGAAAGACAGCACTGAAGAAGTATTCAAAATTATAAAAAATCCAGTATACATGGATCTGGGAAATAGCTAAAAAAACCAATAATATCAATAGCATTCAAAGATATTGTGGGAGGAAGAATAGGTATCTACTGCTTTTCTGGGAAAGCTGACAGTTATCACTTGGCTCCCTGCTATCCAACTGGGTAGTGATGATTAGTGAGGACACCTTATCATCTCTGTTTCTTGTGTATTTTGTTTTACTTATTATTTGCCTAATATAATGCATCTTACTGAATACTCATAAGGATGTTTACAAAATATGAAATCTATCCCTCAGGTTCACTAAGTAGTTACATGTGAGGCACCCCAGTTACAGGATTTTCACAGGATACGAAGCATGACACAGAATAAATACAAATGCCTTAGAGCCAGGAGTATCCAAAGTTAAAATTCTACTTCTCCTTTATGTGTAACCCAATGCAGGACACTTAATGCCTTAGAGTCTTAGTATTCTCATTTGTAAAATAAGATAATATCTACCTCCCTGTCATGTTGATCAAGTGAGGTAGCTTGGCATGGCACTTAGAATACAGAAGCAATGAATTAAATGCCTTTCTTCTCATCTCCTTTTTACAGAGAATATAATACAGGGAGAAAAGAAGACAATTCACAAAATCATTGTAATGGTTCATAAGAAAGGTGAAAATGTCATGCCTCAGTATTTGATGAATTGAGGTAATGGATAAATAAATGAAAAATCTGGAATTTAAATAGAAACTTGGGGGGAAAAAGACATACACATACGAAGGTAAATTAATTGTGGAAGACTCATACAATGGAATAATACTAAGCAATAAAAAGGAACAAGATATTGTTACACCCAATAATAGAATAGAATCTCAGAAATATACTGGGTGAGGAAAAAACAGGCATAACAGAGTACAGACTGTATGCTTCTGTTTGTATGAAGTTCTAGAATAGGCAAAGCTATGGTGATAGAAGTTCTAACAGTGAGTGCCTATGAGGCAGAGGAACTTGCTGGAAACCAACACAAGGGAAATTTCTGGTGTGGTGGAAATATTCTGCACCTCAGTTGGCATTGTGGTTGCCTGGGTCAAAACTCACTAATCTGAACACCTAGAATCCATACATTTGTATATGTAAGTTGTAATAATTGTAATAAGTGTACATGTCCTTGAATATTTAAAAGGGGAAGAGGGGCTCCTGGGGAGCTCAGTTGGCTAAGCTTCAGTTGGCTAATCATGGCTTGGGTCATGATTTCACAGTTTGAGTTCAAGCCTCATGTCGGGGTCTGTGCTGAAGTTCTGTTTCAGATTCTGTGTCTCCCTCTCTCTATCTGCCTTCCCTCCCTTGCTCAGGCTCACTCTCTCTCTCTCAAAAATAAACAAACATTAAAAAAATTAAAAAGGGAAGAAATGTAAGTCCATTTGAGAAGCTAAGGAAAGTCTCCTTGAAGCATTCTTGTAGGAACTAGAATGACTGAGGGTTAAACAGGAGTGGTGGAGAAAGCATTCTGGGTGAAGGAGGGGAAAGGTGGGGACTTGCATGAGGAAGAGTAAGGGAGAAGTTCTGGTGAACATTGTCGAGGCAGGGGTAGAGGCCATGTGGTTAAAGGCCTTACATACCAGTCTGAGAAGTTTTACTTAATTTGTTAGGTGAAGGAAAGACCACAGGGAAGTTTCAGTTTGGAAGACTGGAATACTTGAAGCAGTGCTTTAGAAAGAATATTCTGGCAACTGCCTACCGAGTAAATTGAAAGCAGAGACAACAGATACTGAGATACTAGGAGGATATAGGTGGGAGAAAGATTGCATAGAGTAACTTAAATCATGCTATTTATGAGGGAATAAAGTGCTTCTCATGGCATACAGGTCTTTATTTATTTATGTAGGTAGGTGGGTAAAGCTATCAAGTACTTCCTTTATAATTTTTACCCCCTTTCCAATTGGCTAGATAGCAAGCATGTCAATGGTTCTAGCTGGTTTAATTCAATGGCACTGACACCTGTCTATTTTTGAAGTCTGAAAAAGAAAATAAAAACATTCTCCAGCAGAGATACAGAAGTGTTACTAGAAGTCCAGCTGGGTGACTGCCAAGAAATCTCATAAGGTAATATTTTTCCCTGATGAAGTTGTTATATATCAGAGTTTGGGCAATACATACTTAAATACAATTGAAAAAAATGAGTTCATAAGAAGTGATCAGATTTGAGTATCCTGACTCATGCTAACTAATTTCACAGGGAACTGATGTATAAAGTGTATTACTTTAATTAACAAGAAAATTATAGCTGAGAATACAGCCCAGACAGGTAAATACTGATTGAGTAGGAGGAAGGGAACGGGAAGTTTTGGGATTCTCCCAGGTAATGAAAGCCCACCATGGAAACTGAAGATGCCATTCTCTTTACTAGTGTACAAACACTTTATGTATCATCACCTACCCCAACCCCAACTCCTACCATCCTTAGACCCACCTCCAACCTTGAATAAGAAACAGGAATTGTGCCAAATCTAGTCTAAGCTGTCAGCTTCAATGGCATATCCACCATATTCAGTGTGGAAAGATAGCAATTTTAGAGTTATTTTATAATGTCCTGTGTCAGTGATACGAGCAGTGAGAGTAGAGGCTTTCCCCCAGAGCCAGTGGTAATACCATCTACCCATGAGGTTGTCTGTCTATATGCAGCTATGCCTCTGTATATAGGAAGTAGTGAAATGTAAAATAAGTAAAGAATGGGCTAAAGCATTTCTCTGTAATACCTTTTTTTCTACCTGCAAAGAAATTGGGAAGTTGTGCAGTTTTAGAACTTGAGTAAACTTTACAAATAATCTCTTATAATTCTTACCATACTTGCTAGATAATGAATTTTACCTGGGGAAAGGATTGCACCTTATTAACCCATCTTTATGTTCCTCCTTACCCTATGCAGTGCTGAGCACTGGCAAATACACAATGAGAGTATTTTGAATGCATAAACATCTGGTTCCTTCATGGAAAGTACCTGGTAAAATATCTTGCCAGGCCAGTAGACTTCATTAATTGATCGAGTTAATGCTCCCTTTTCATCATATCTTATATATGACCTTGGAGTTCTTTTCAACACAAAATTGCCTGAAGTTAGGATGAACATGAAACAAGTTGCCATTCCTGAACTCTTCCATTGTCCACAGAGATGAGAAAACTGATATTTAAAATGTAAGGGGCACCTGGATGGTTCGGTCAGTTAAGTGTCTTCAGATGCTCGATTTTGACTCAGGTCATGATGCCATGGTTGTGAGTTCAAGCCCCATGTTGAGCTCCATGCTAACAATACAGAACCTACTTGGGATTCTCTCTCTCTCCCTCTCTGTTTCTCCCTTCTTCGTGCACTCTGTCTCTCTCTCTCTCTCAAAATACATAAATAAACTTTAAAAATGCTAAATATTTTGAGAAAGTGTTCTTGGCTGGTTAGTAGCAAAACCAAGAGTAAAATTTAAGATTTAGATTTGTAGACTAGTATCTTCCACTATTTCATACTGCATATTTATGTTTTAATGGACCTGGGTAGTAAAAACCAATGTTTTGTCTTTCAAATTGAGCAAACTTAATATATTTAGTCAAAGAACTAAGTGAAAGAGGGGTCCAGGAAGCCATATATTTTAAGTAAAATAGGGTATTTAAGAGGCTAAAATGGTCCAATGTGCTGTTGTCATGCTGATACAAAACTTGTCCAGAGGCAGACAATAAAGGGAAATCTCATTGAGTCAAAACACTAAATTGTTTATCCTTGGACTAGTAATGGGAAAGTTTATTATAGTAAGAGCCCTAAAAAATGCTAATTGAGGGGCACCTGGGTGGCCCAGTCGGTTAAGCCCCTGACTTTGGCTCAGGTCATGATCTTGGGGTGCTGACAACTTGGAGCTTAAAGCCTGCTTTGGATTCTGTGTCTCTTCTCTCTGCCCCTCCCCCAAATAATTTTTAATAATTTTTTAATGTTTATCTTTGAGAGAGAAAGAGAGACAAAGCATGGAGAAGGGGCAGAAAGAGAGGGAGACACAAAATCTGAAGCAGGTTCCAAGCTCTAGGCTGTCAGCACAGAGCCCAGCATGGGGCTCTAACTCAAGAATAGCGGGATCATGACCTGAGCTGAAGTTGGACACCCAACCGACTGAGCCACCCAACACCCCCCACAAATTTTTTTTTCAAAAAATGCTAATTGAAATACCTAAACAAACGTGTCAATGAGAATGCTGGAAACTGACAGCATTTTCCTGAGAACCATGCTTGTTCATTGAGAACATTTTCCTGAGAACCACACTTGGCTACTGCTTGGAGAGGTGATAGATACTTGAGGTATGCTGAGCCAATTACTAAGGAGATTGGAAGTGCAATCTCTGAAGAAAAGTTGGGAGTTGAATTTGTACAACTGATATAGTTTTAGAAGGAAAGCCCTTAAAACCTAATGTATTCTCTGGGGGTGTTTTTCTCCACTTTCCCTGAAACTTAGTTGCTTAGTCTTTTTTTTTTTTTTTAATTCCATGGTATCTTTAATAACTCATTTTCCTCCTTAAACTTCCTTGAATAATTTTATTACTCAAAACAAAAACTCCTACACCTAAAGCCAGCTTCCTCTGTTGGTTTTTTGTTTTTGTTTTTTTTTTTAATCTCGTGCATCTTGTGTATCTACTCATCTACCTTACTTCTTAATGTGGACTTTCCTGGAACCAATCTTTGGGCACATTTCATATCTGAACCTCTCCCTTGGTAGCACCATCCATCATGTGGTTTCAAATACCATCTAATTCCAAAATTTAAATATATATTCCAGACCTCTTCCCTGAACTCCAGATTCATAAATCAAAATGCCAATTCATCCACTCAAGTATCTAACAGATTTGTCAATTTTATCATGTCCACACCAAACTCTTAGACTAGTTTCTACAGTCCTTCCAGCCCACTTAGTAGTAACTCCATTTGCTTGGTGTGACCCTCCAGTCTGTTCAACTGTGTTTACCTTCAAAATATGCCCCATCTGATGACTTCTCAGCAACTTCTCTGCTTTTATTCTTAATACATTCTAGTATTATCTCTTGCTTATTTTCTCCAGTATTTTTTTTTCTATCCTTGTTTCTGTTTTGGCTATTCTCAGCCAATCAAAGATGATGATCTTTTAAAAATGAAGTTAACATCATATAAGAGATGAAAGACAAGGTCTTCACAATGTTGTTCACATCTCATTATGTGGCCTCCCTTATCTCTTTGACCTATCTTCTACCTATATCCCCCTTCCTACCTTTCTTCCAGATTTGCTAGCTTTGCTCCTGAAGTTGGCCAGGGAGTATTCCATTCAGAAAAGCAGTCATTGTTATTTCTTTTGGCTGGAATACTCTCTCTCTAGCTGGGTGGTTTGCTCCCTTCTTCTTGGTGAAGCCTTTAGAGACCATCCTATTTATATTGAAACCTTCCCCCATACCTTTGGAATTCTCTATACCACTTTCTTGTTTTCTCCAGAGTATTTACCTTCTAGCACATTATACATTTTAGGTATTCTCTGTTTTCCCAATAAAACTTGAGTTCCACAGGTGCAGGGATTTTGTCTATTTTTTTCACTGCTATATCTCCATTGCCTGTGACTGAATCACTTGCTGCTGTATCCTTTTGTCAAAACCTGAGACATTTCTCCTCTTGGTTCCACTGCAGACAGTTGGAGATCAGGTTTTCTATAAATAATTTCATAGCTCAAAACACTGTGGGGAACAGTATGGAAGTTCCTCCCAAAATTAAAAATAAAAGTACTATAAGATCCAGTAATTCCACTACTAGATATTTACTCCTTTCAAAAGAAAAACATTAATTCTAAAAGATACAGGCACTCTGTTTATTGCAGCATTATTTATAATAGCCAAGATATGGAATAAACCCAAGTGGTAATCGATAGAAAAATGGATAGGAATATGTGGTACAATGATATACTACTACTCGGCTATAAAAAAGAATGAGATATTGCCATTTGCAATAACATGGATGGACATAGAGGGTATTATGCAAAGTGAAATAAATCAGAGAAAGGCAAATACCATATGATTTCACTTATATATTGAATACAAAAACCAAATGATAAAACAGACTCTTAAATATAGAGAACAAAAACTGGTGGTTGCCAGAGAGGAGGTTGGTAGATGGGGAATGGGTGAAACAGATAAAGGGGATTAAGAGATACAAACTTCCAGTTATAAAATAAAGTTGTGGAAATGAATAGCACAGCATAAGGAGTATAGTCAATAATATTATAACAACGTTGTATGGTGACAGATGGTAACTACACGTATTGTGGTAAGCACTGAGTAATGTATAGAATTTTGTGATCAATATGTTGTACACCTGAAACAAATATTACATGTCAATTATACTTCAATAATTTAAAAAATAAGAATTTCATGGATAAGTTTTATCTAAGTAGCCCACCCTGATATTGCCTCAATTTAGCCTAAATGGGTAAGTTTATTTTATTGTTAAGAATCACTGGACCTGAGTAGAACAGGAGCTTTGGACTGACAGACCTAGGTTCTTCTGTCTCCACTTCAGTTTATTAGCCATCAGCTCATCATTCAGCCTCTCTAAGATTCAGATTTCCAGTCTATAAAATAGGATTAAAGCTATATACTCTTTTGTTTATTTGAAGATTAGGGATTTTTAAGGTCTTGCACGTTGCCTGGACATATAATAGAAATTGACTTAGTAAATGGTGACAGTATTAGTAGTAGTATTGGAATTTTATTTCCTAGTGATAAGTCAGAGTAAACAAAAATATGCATGTCCTAAGTTTATAGCTTTTGAATTAGGGTCCAGGAGGAGTAGAGTGACCCTTGGATCTCAAGTGACCAAGGGCATTTTCTGGACCAATCTAACTTGATTCAAATCTTCAGTTCACCATTTTCTAGATCAGTGATTTTGGGCAAATTATTTATTCTGGGCCTCAGTTTCTTCATTGTTAAAAGAATGGGTGCCTGACTCCCTGAATTGCTATGAGAATAAATGAATACTGTGAATAAAATATTTAGAATGGTGTCTGGCATATTATAGGCATTCAGGAGGTATTAGCTATTCTTATCAGTAATAGAATGCCAGAGATCACACTAGTTTTGCACATAATAGTAAATCTAGCCTTCTAGCCCATAATAGCTCCCTAATAAATATTAGTCAGATAAATCTATTAATCCTGGTACTTGTAACTGGTCAATGTTTATAAATACACAAATATGCATTTTTTTTCCATATTAAACATATACTTGAGAGCATATAGTGGGTAGAGTCCTGGTGGACCTACTAGTAAATGACTTGCTTTTTCCTTACTAGCTTCACAGAGCCCGTGATTTAAATTTACATCTCTGGAAGAATAATTATAGATTACTAGTTAGGGGTCTTTGGGTTTACTTGAGAATACGACACTCATAAAATGTTAGGTATGCTCATGCCACAGATTCAGTGGGTTGTACTTCTAGGAAATGGCTATTCCTCACCATCACCTTGTGTGGCCTGAAACATGTGATAACTGGCTTTTTCTCCCTTTACTTTTACCCTTATCAGTCCACTAGAAATAATCTATTTTGAAAAGATGAGGAACAACAGGCCATAGAATAAATTAGCATAAATAAAGAAAATCAAAACGTGATGAGTGTTAATAATAAGGCTTCAGTTGGATTTGACATTAGATGAAGCAACATCCAGAATATGAAGGCTTTAGGCTAGGGCTTCTCCTGTTTCTCAGAAATGTAGGCAGCTCATGTCAACCATTTACTGGCACTAGATACCTTCTTGCAGGAAAAACATCAAATGTAGCTAGCCTCTTCACACTTGCACTATTTCCTTATGAAAAAAAATCCATAGCACTCTTAAGAAATAAAATTAATATTAAATATTCCATTGGCTGAATCCCATGCAGACACTAATGGGAATCTGAAAAGAGCCTTGCTTTGGAAAGCAATCTTGAGTTATTTTTTCCTTTTTATAATGTTAAAACATAGGATCTGGTTCTTATCTCTTTCGCCTCTATGAATCTATCGTATATTATTTGAATATAAATAGCATATTTAATCTTTTATTTACTTATTTTTTAATGTTTATTTATTTTCAAGACAGAGAAAGAGCATGAGCAGGGAAGGGGCAGAGAGAGAGGAAGACACAGAATCCAAAGCAGTCTCCAGGCTCTGGGCTATCAGCACAGAGCCTGATGTGGGACTTGAACTCACAGACTGCGAGATCATGACCTGAGCTGAAGTCAGATATAACCGACTGAGCTACTCAGGTCCTCGAAATGGACATATTTAGATAATTTGTGGAAAATTGAACAATATAGCTCAAATTCCTAAAAACCTTGTTCAGCTGAGTAGGCAGCCACAATATAAATGAAAGCAAGCATTAACACCAAATACGAATGCCGAGGTAATGATATTGCCTGCAACTTCATCTCTAATTTCTGCTGGTCTACAAGTCAGCTTTATTATATGAAGTACTTTTATTTCATCAATGTTACTACTTATTATCAGTTATTATCCATTATAATCAATTAATAATTATAAAGAAGCAACAAAACAGCACTGATTCTCTTTTAGCTTATTACCATTTTGATACCCCTATCTTTTATGCTGTACCTCTGTCTAAGCAGAGTTTCTAACTTTTTTTTCTGTGATGGTTTTAGTCCTTCAGTACAAAAGCCAACAATTATCCCTAGTGCATTTTATCTTTTCTCTGATGAACTATTTCTCTAATTAACTATTCATTTGAATTATCCTTGTTATCCTGAGTTACAATCAGCTGTACTCAATGTCACCTACTGATTGGATGAACATTTTTTTAAAAAATTTATTTCTAGGAGAGAGAGAGAGAGACAGCTTGAGCAGGGGAGGGTCAGAGAGAGGGGGAGCCACAGACTGAAACAGGCTCCAGGCTCTGAGCTGGCAGTCAGCACAGAGCCCGACGCGGGGCTCGAACCCACGAACCGTGAGATCATGACCTAAGCGAAAGTCGGACGCTTAACCGACTAAGCCACCCAGGTGCCCCTGGATGAACATATTTTTCATGCTTTTATTGAAGTCACTGGTAAGGATAAAATAATTACTTGTGTTCTAGAAGTATTTACTTCCAAAGAAGATTCAGAGAATAATGCTTTATACACAACAATCCATTTATATAACACCAGCACTTTGCCATCAAAACCAAATTAACCATCCTTCAAGTGCCTCATGAATGGATAAATTTACTAACATGCCAACCATTACAGTTGTAGCATGTTCCAATAAGAAAAACCTTTTATCAAACTAGATAATTAGCTGTGCTATTATAGTAAATTTGGAATACCCCAAAGTTCAAATCAGATAAGTACACTCAATATTATGTTGTATGAGAAAAGGTTGAAGCTGAGTCCTTTTGGGGAGTACAGAGCATAATGGTTGATTTCAAACATTTGGAGTACTATCCTACTAATGAAGGAATCCTCTTATTCTGCATTGCCAGAAATAGCAGAATTAATACCAAGTAGTTATAGACACACACTAGTAGAATTATTTCATTATTGCCTGACTTATTTCATGAAGAATTTCAAAAGATAGGAGTGTAGATTTCTCAGAATATAAGGAATAGTAAGCAGGAATGGTGCTTAAGTTCCTTGTCAATCCAGGCACCCAAAAAGTGATATGAAGATTATTTTTTGAGGCTCTTATAGAAAGAAGTTAAGCCTCAGATTGAAAATTTCACTAAACTGCCCTCATGTTTCCTGATATCCCTCATAATCCATGGGTCTATGAATATGTCATCTACTTTTCTTGTCTACAATTTCTTCCATTTACTCTTCAATCTCTTACAATCTATGATCTTTAAGCTCAACCTATTTTTCTTACTAAAGTTACTATGTTAACTTGCATTAATGGTCCTGATCCTTCACCCATTCTGAATCTACACTCTGCCATGTGTCTTTACAGGTACTATCACTAAAGAGATATATTTCTCTGCCCTTTGACTTGAGTTTGGCTATGTGGTTTTCTTTGACTGGTATGATATTAGGAGGCGTATGGCAATAAAAATCTTAAAAAATTTCTGTGTGATTGAGCTTACTTCATGCCTCTATAATTCCATGAGAATGGCATTCCAGAGCCACTCCCAAAGAGAAGAACTAGTGTCTAGTGAAGAAACACTCCTTACCCTAAGAATAGGAAAACCAGCAACTTTTTTTGCATTGTGATTTTAGAATTGTAGTGCTCAAATGGCCTTATCATTTCTCTCTCTTTCTCCCTCTCTCTCTTTTTAAATTAAAGCATTTACCACTCTTATCTTGCTCTTGTTTCACCATTACATGTTGGTTTGCAAAGGCGAGCAATTTATCTTTTTAGAGTATATCTTCAGGTCAAGGGAACTCACAACTGAACCTGATAGATCACAAGACACTTGTAGAGATCAATGCATGATTGGCTGGATATTTTGTGGTTCTTAAGATAAGGCTTAGTATTTTTTTGCCTGTAAGAGGGATGGGAATAATTGTGACTAGGAAGGCAAACTACATTAGGTTCCTTTATTGGCCCTAATGCTACACCTTTCTGGTTTCCAAGTCTTTGCTATGTGATTTTGGAGTTTCTATAATGAAGGAGGTAGAGTATATTTCCCCTTTCTTTGATTTTGGATTCAGCAATATTACTTGCGTTGGCCAATGGGATTTTACAGACTTTAATAAGCCTAAATGCTTGAAAGTGCTTGTATGATTGGGTTTATCTTCTGGACCTCTGTTATTCCATGAAAATGTATCTGGACTAACCTGATGGTTCTAAGAAGAGAATGAACAGATATGCATGCCTCCAGCTAAGATCAGACTAGATCAGCTGCTTCTAGCAACATGCAAATCAATGAGAATCAATGATTATTGCTTTAAGCAACTGATTTGATGGTTGTTTGTCATATTGCATTACGTGTCAGGGGCAAATAGATAGAGTCACCAATGATCTCTTGTCTGTTCAATAGCAATTCTTAACCTCTATCTGAATCTCTGTGCATTTGTTACTCTTTACTACCCTCTCTTCTTGTTACTTGTTACTTGATTTACATGTCCCATTTGTTTTCTACCTGCCTAACTTTATGATTGCTCTTTCTCAACTTTTCTTTATGGGCTTTCTTTCTGTTTGTTTTTAATTTCAGGCTCTTTACATTAACCTTGTACTTTTCATTCTATGTGCTATGCTCAGTGTTGCTTCTGTCTCCTACCACCTTAAAACACCTAGATCTCTATGTCCTACCAGAATCTTTCTTTGCTCTAGAATGTTGAACTGTCGATGGGCTTGGATTTGTCTAAGCATAAATTCCTTATCTTAATCCTTAAATATGTGCCACTTCCTGTGTTTGTTAACTCAGTGGATAGCAGTATCACATAACTCTTTTCTCAGGCAAGGAATCTGGGTGACTTGAATTTTTTTGCTCCCTTAACTTTTCACATTTAATTCATTGAAAAAGCCTATTTATTCTATTGCTTGATATATTTATTTGCATTTACTTCATTTAAACATTATAGGCTCTACATTTTTAGGCCCGTGTTATGTCTTGCCTAGATTTCCAATTCTATATTTATTAGAACCATTGTTCTCCCTTCTATCAAGCTATAGCTTAAATTAATTAAGGTTCTTTGGCAAACAAGAGAAATCATCTCTGGGCAACTGAAGTTAAAATGTAATATATTGGAAAGAATTTGAAAAATACATAGACATTTAAGGACAGAAGAGTATTCTAGCGTAGCACTTGCCATTCTGAGTTTTAGTTGTCTTAGAGAAACTGGATTGATTTCTACTGACACTTGAATTCCCAGTGGTTCACTAGACAGCACATAGTAGGCATTCAGTAAATTGGTGGGAAGTTCAAAAATATGTTCCTTATTTCATCAGTAGATTATTTGCAAGCACCATTAAAATGGTAGTAACATTAACCACATGGCAAAGATGCAAGATACAAAAGCTTGAATTAATGAAATCCACCCACTCTGGCCTCATAAATCACACCGCTACATCGTGTTCCAGGTTCCACAGGTGCAATGCTTACATTTAATTTCACTGATCAAACTCTCCTTATGCTGAATTTCTGTATATATCATCCTCTGGGTAGGATCAACTGAGCAGTTTCAAATCCATTTGTTTCAAAATCCCAGGAGGACTCTGTGTTCTTGTGTGACTTTGTGTTACTTCCTGATGACTCATAGAGTATAAGAGCAATGAAAGTAGATGCTGCGTAAATAGATTCTCCTGGGGAGAAAATTCTTCTTTAAATCAATTTAATTTTCCAAGTTTTTTGAAATGTGAGCTAACATGTTGCATCTTTCTTTTAAGAAGCCCAAACCTCTTTGCAAATATTTGGTCCCTTATTCTTAAAGCAATCTTAAGACCTAAGGTGACTGGTTTCAGTTTCCAGGTTTCATAATTCCCTGAAGTTTAGTAGGTATGCGAAAGACTAGAATACATTTGTTCTGCTTTCATAGCAGATCAGTTATATATTAGGAAAATAATAAGAGCAAATGAATACAAATAAGACCATGTTTTTGCTACAGAACTGAATTCTTTCCCATGTACTGTCGTCTTATATTTATTCTGTTAACATGACATAAATGTAGAAATAAAATTGCTGGGGGCACAGAAGCATAAGAAAAAAAAATTCTGTTCGATCAGGTCTCCAGGCTTCTTCTCCTGCTTATAACCTCCAAAATATGTTGTCGTCCCACCTACATTTAAAATATTGGCTCATGATCATTTGAATATCACAATGGGTATATTGGCAAATTCCTCTCAATTTTCCTCTGGCTAGTAGGCTTTAGAATAAGAATGACTCCCAATTGACCAATGCTATGTTTTGAATACACATTATAATGAATCAATTTACACAAGTGAGCATTGGCTTCCCTTACTGATTTGATTTTCTGAATCCTACCAAATAAAGGTCAGATTTCATTAGCTTGACTCTATGTCTTTTGCCATGAGATCCTCTAATCATCCTCTCTTTGCTTTAACCAAACACTTTACAATGTATATCCATTGAATAGTAGTCCTTTAAAATGTCCTGGGAAGGAAATAAATTTCATAGTAAAATAAGATTGTTTATAGCTATAAACTGTATTACTCTCTTAAGAATTCATAATGCAAATTAGCATATTAAAATCTCTGAGAAATCTTTCATAAGGAAATTAGTTCCATTTTGTTTAACTTATTGTTTTCCAAACTTAAGTGATTATAAATAAATTCCCTTTTTCACATACCTCTTTAACTTCCTAAGAGTTGCATTTCATGAAATGTTTTCTGGAAAGCTTTGCTTTGGCCATACTAAACTTTTAACCAGCAGTTTCCTATGCCTATCCAGTCTCTCACACTGGAATATCTCATCTGCCATTTTCAATATCTTTCAAAGCTGAATCTACATGCCATCCTTCCTCTTTCAGGATCTTCTCTGGGCAGATGTCCCCTCCCACTTCTGAACTCCCCTTTGTTTTTTATATATATTCCTTTAATGGCACTGCTTATTTTCTATGTTCAACAATAAGGAAAACCAGTTTAAATTACTTTCACAGGACTTTGGGGTCCTGAGGACAAAGCCCAATTTTAATCATTGGTTTATCATCGAAAGTATAGTTGTTAAAATCAACTATAGCGCTTATTCTAGAACATAAATGCTGTTGGACAAACAAAATAACAAATGAATGAAAATGTTCATGAATGATTAACTCCTTATACATCATTAATCAAAAGTCACTTTTAGTGTTAGGCTAGATTCAACCCTATAAAAGTTTTGCTGATATGCAAAATACCTAAATATATCATTTAATGAGATTCATACTTGATTGACAGTTTAATTTACATGGGAATCAGCTATCAATTAGCAGACTTGACCCTCCATTTCCACCCTGATATCATTGCATATCTTTTTCATGACCATAAACCTTTAAGACCCAACACTTTACCTGGTTTTTAGTAGTTTACTTCTCTTTTTTTACTTCCATCTTTGTTTTCAATAGAAACAGTATGTTCCAGGAAAATATGGCTCCTCATCAAATGAATGCATTGTCTTTGTCTTCGTGCTGCTTTCCATGCTATGCTCTCTTGGCTTGAATACTAATCACAAAGCCATACCATTTTTCAAGGTCTCATTCCAGTCATGTGTTCAAAATGAAACCTTGATCACTCTGGTCTTCTCATTTTCTTTGACATGTAAAATAACAGATCTGGTCTTATTGGTTAGTTAAATTTTGTTTTGCCTTTCCCCACCAGATCTCAAGTATCTTGAGGCCAGGGACAGTTTGCTTGTTCTTTTTGTGTCTCAGAGAACAATAATTAATAATATTAAGAGATAGCATTTAGTGAGCACTTACTGTATCTTAGTCACTGTTCTTGACACTTTGCACAGATTGATTTAGTAAATTATCACTAATCTGAGGCACCTAGAAGTTAAATACTTTGTCCAAAGTAAATGCAACCAGTTTGTGATTTAAATTCAAGTGGTATGGCATTGGAACTCTTATGCTTAACCACTGATAGGTTAGTTGAAATAGGTGATTTCCAGTTTCCTAGACATTACAAACTAAGTGCACCTAATAAATATCTTTTGGAGAAATTACATTGATAAAATATCTTTGTTATATTATTTTTAAAAATCCTACAAGAGGAGGACTTTTTATTTAGACAGGGTTAAATAGACATACCACAGGGAGAATTGAAACCCAACTTAGTTATAATTGTTTTAGCCTTGTGAAATAATTTCCTATGTCAGCTCAGATACATGAAGTACATAGTACAAAGGCATAACTACACAAATAAAACAACCAGTACTTGAAATGAATAAAACTCTCTGTATATACCTTCTGAGAAAGTCACTAAACTTTGTCGACTTAGGGGAAAATGGCAGGCATTTCATAATCTCAAAGAAAGTAATGTGTTTTAAAGATTTTAGAAGAGGAAAATGACTGTTTACAGAGAAGTTAGATATGCCAGCTGTATTAATCACTAACAGAATTTTTCTCTGATTTTTAAGCAGAAGGCTCTCCTCTGACTTTTTACACTGATAGTTCTAGTAACTGGTTATCTGTTAAAGAATCCCACTAAAAAAAAAAAAAAAAAGAATCCCACTAAAACATTAATGTTGAGTAATGTCTCAATGTGTTCTCTGTTCCCGAAGTATTTACATGTAAAGGCTGGACTTACTAAGAGTGCATTGTCTTGGTCCCAAGTGACCAATCAATCTTTTAAGGTAGTAATTTAGTCATCCATGAAGGTCAAAGGGAATTGAGTGTTATGTTTTTGACCAAATTTGTAAGACATAATGTAGTGTGTNTCTCTTTAGCCTCTTGCTCTCTGCACCATCCTCCTCTGCAAAACTTGCCTTCTGAAATGACTCTAATGCTAGTCATTTATAGCTTAATACAAATTTAAGCACCAGTATTTCTCTCTGGTTGCATCTGAATTTTAAGTCTAATTTAAAAACAATAGGTTCTATCCACAATAAAAGATTTTGTAGTCATCCTAAAACAAAAAAAAAAATGAAGGAAATAAAATTCTGGCTCTCCAAAATATCATCTGTACTGGACTTAGTAGTATTCTCCCCCAAATTCATGTCTTCCCAGAACCTGTAAATGTAACCTTATTCTTAAACAGAACCTTTGTAGATGTAATTAAGAAGAGCTCATTAGTGGATTAGGCCCTAACCCAAAGACTAGTAGCCTTATAAGAGGAGAGAAATTTGGACACAGACACACACAAAAGGAAGATGCCATGTGAAGACAGAGGCAGGGATTGGAGTTGCTGCCAGAAGCCAAGGAATGCCAAGGATTGCTGGCAACTACCAGGAACTAAGAAGAGTTAAGGAAGGATATTCTCCTGGAGACTTCAAAAAGAACAATACCATGCCAGTACCTTGATAATAGACTTCTAGCCTCCAGAGCTGTGAGAGAATACATTTATGTTCTTTGGGAACACCCAGTTTGTGGTAATTTGTTACGGCAGCCCTGGGAGACTAATTATCTTTCCAACAGGTTGTTTGGATAATCTAAGCTGAACTTATTGTTTACTGTAGTAAGGGAGGACATTGCCCTGATAGAGTTTTAGTAGCTTCTTAGAGCAGGGAGGGGAGATTGAACAGGATACTTTTGGGATTGTTGAAGGTGAGTCTTTCAGCAAGTGGGTTTGATTAGCACTGGGTAAAGATCATGTTATAATTGTTGGGGAATGGTGGATAGCAAGGCAAGAAAGTTGAGATGAGTCGAAAGGCCTTGGAGTATAAACTGCCATTTGAGCTTTCTGATGAAGAGTTGATGTGTCATTTAGGAAGTTCCTAGAATGAAAAACATAGTTCTTAGCAATTATTATCTTCCTGTCAAGAGATTCCTGGAACAGTAAATTATGATAATCAAGTCCATGGAATAGTGGTCATGTTAATACAGACAGTAAGCTGTGTGAGTATTGATGGTTTCTTTCTTAGATACCAGAAATGAGTAGTCAGTGACCTACTGTTAATGATCTCCTATAAGCAGCTGCTGGGAGAGGCATGTCATCCCACAGTCCATGACTTCATCAACTTTTCTCTTGTTAGCTCACTAGATCATGCCTCTGGCCAGTTTTCAGGTGTAAGTACTTGGTTCTGGAGTGTTCATATCTAGAAAAAGCAAAACACAACCATGTCTTAGTTTGGGTAAGACTTTTAAAGGTTAAAGAGGCCTTGCTCTGAGCATTTTTCACGTGTCCACTATAAAGGGAAAATGGTCTTAAAGATCCAGTTTGAGTATTACCATCCCTGCAGTATGGCCCAGGCAGAAGTACTTCCTCTTTCATGTGCCTTTGGCACATGTAAGCACATTTTCTGTAGAGAATGTGTGTTAAAGTAAGCTAATTGTTATAATAACCCTTAAATAACAATGGTTTTGGATGATGTATATTTATTGCTTACTCAGTAAGCATTCAGTGTATTTGGCAGACAGCCTGATGAGCAGAATTTCTAAGATATGCATTCCTTCCACCTTGTTACTTGGCCTTCCTTGAAGTTCTCTGAGTTCTATTTATCAGCATGTAGGGAAATGAGAGAGACTATCACCTGTGATTGATTTTCATGTGCCAGTCTTGAGGTGACAAACATCAAACATTATTTCTTTTCATATTCCATTGCCAAGAACTCAGTCACATGACTATACTTAACTGTAAGGGAGTCTGGAAGTGTAGTCTATGTTCCCAGAAGGGAAAGGAAATGGGCTTTTACACATACATAGCATTTTGTCACTTTTAACATCATATTATAGATATATAATAGATAAATAGATATATAATAGATAAATAGATAAATAGATATAGATATATAGGTATATCATAGATATATAATATCTATAAATATAGATATATAGACATATATCATATATTATAGAACTTTTTACATCATATTATAATTAAAATATTACTTGCTGCTGGGGTGCCTGGGTGGCTCAGTTGGTGATGCATCTGACTCTTGGTTTTGGCTCAGGTCATGATCTCATATTTTGTGAGATAAAGCCCTGCATTGGACTCCAGCACTGAGCCTACTTGGGATTCTCTCTTTCCTCTCTCTCTCTGCCGCTCCCCTGCTCGAGCTTGCACTCTCTCTCTACATAAATAAACTTAAAAAATTAAATAATATTTGCTCCTTTCTCCCACTCTTCTGTGAGCTCTATGAGGACAAGGACTACATCATTTTATAATTTGGTATCCTCAAAGCCTAGCAGCAAGTATTGGTACAGAGTAGTTATTGCCTAGTAAATATTGATAGAATGATTATGGTAGTCTTTAGACTGAAAAACTATTTGATATTTTTAGGTTATATAGAACCTACTAACTATATTTTCAAAATTCTTGGTGAATAAAAAAGTTGACTAAGAAATCACACTCAATGTGTATGCAATTCACCCACCCAACACATTCTAAAGCACAAATTAAAGCCTCTTTTATTCATGCTATCACACTGCTATTATTTGAGCCAGACCTGCATGCATGCTGTTATTATGGGATTAATTTCCTCACTTAAGTTTTACTGGAAACTGTTTTACTGACTACTATTAAGAGTAACGCCAAACACTTTCAACTTGCTCCATTAAGCAAAGCAACCATTGCTTTTAGCACTTTCCTTATGATTCTTAAATACATAGTGTTTTTCAAAAGGCTCATTCCAGTAAGACTCAGGTTTGCTCAAATTTTCACTTAAAACAAGTGGTTTTGATCCATAAATACTGTCTAGGAATATTTATGTGGAAAACATTCCATACTTGGGGAAATCGATATTAAGTTTCTGAGTAGGAATCTTGTTTCTAATGAATTTTCAGATTTAAAAAAATACCAAAAAGTATATATGTTTACTGCATTGTCCAATATTGTAATGAGCACAATTTGCATTATAATCATCAATAACATCTTATTTGATGCCACTCAATGTGGGTATATAAGGAGAAAGATATCATAGAAAAGTTTAGCAAATAGGTCTTTGAAGTTTGACATTGATGATTTACCTCTGAGCTTCGTTACTTGAGCTGTATGATCTTCAATCTTAAACATTCCTCAGCCTCTGTTACCCTCTGTTTAAAATGGAGATAAAAACGGTACCTCTTCCATAATTTGAAGGTGACAATTGGGAAGTTAATGATATAATGCATATGGATACATAGACTACATCAAGAAGTGCTCAATAAATTATTTAAAATGTCTTTATTAGTAAATTTATTGAGCTCCTATTGTGGCCCAGATATTATGCTAAATACTCTATGGACAATTGTGAACTTCTTTTGTCCTATCAATAATCTTGAGGCACAAGAATAGAGAAAAATCTGGTACTCTTAGTTAATGGTGGGTTCAGGGTTGGAGAATTTCCACACAATAGCTGCTGCTGTCATTTTCCCCAAATAATTTACAGCCCAAGTGAAGAGAAAAACAAAAACCCAGTGGCATGATAGTTAATTGAGTTCTTTCTACATATAAGATATTTTAAAAATCCTTGGTACACTATGAATTAAATGCTACCATTATCCTTATTTACAAATGAGGAAAGCAAGGCAAAACAAGTTTAAGTTACTTGCCCAAATATGTCTAATAAGTGTCCTTAAAAATCATAAAGGTGAGATTAAGAGACTGTGCTCACTGTAAGGACACACAAGTGCTATAGCAGATATGTAATTATCTACAGCATATTTCATGGAATCGCAAAAGGATGGGGCAGGCAGAATATATGAAAACAGTTTAGGAAGGAATAGAGGCAACAGTTGGCTAAAGAGAAAGATGCATAGTTCAGGAAGATGGACTAGCATGTTCAAACACTTTCATTCCATCACAGTAAACAGAACTGTATATTTACTGGTGAAAGTATCTGAACACTGAGGCACCAGCTTGGAAAGACAGAGCTGTTGAGCACAGCATCCCCAGAGCTTTTAAGTTGGAGGTGGAATTGAGTAGGCACATATTGAAAGAAAACATGGAAAACTGACAAGTACAGTTGGCTCAATCTATTAGTTTCTTGAAATCCTTTCAAGGGTCATCATTAAATGACGAGTTCATTGAACTTCATTTGAGAATTCATGGGGGGAAAATGAACTTATATCAAAAAATATATTTGAAGAGACACACAAAAAAACCCCTGATATGGAAATAGCAGTGCTCTTTAACAAACTTAAGGTTTTGAAATGGTTGTACAAAGTCATGAAACTAGTTGATAAGTTCAGTGATCATCTTATGCCATGAGCAGTTGAATGGGTAGTTAAATTTTATTTTCAATTTTAGTTTATTTACCTTTAAGACTGTGGTAGGTGTTTTTGATCTCCACTTAATTCCTATTTTAGAAGGAAATTTACCATAGTTGTAGTAACCTCAGCAGTGTTTTCTCTTATAATAATTTCCCAGTGAAAGTATCAGATACTAAGTCTTAGGTCTAGTTTACATCTACTCTTTGATGTATCTTCACAACTCTTTTCTCTGTCCACAGAATTCTTACCAGAGAACATCCTGGTGGTGAGTTGAGTAATAAGTTAATTCTCCTCCTATTCCTACAAGCCAAAACACTAACCAATACATAAATTCAATTTTTGAGAAATTAAAGACTAAGTAGTTGTGTTATCTTTGTTCCTGATAGTTTGCTATCTAGATTGGTGTCATAATTAGGGCATATTAAGGCATGGTGAAAATCATTATTACCATTACCATTAATTGTCATCATGACACCATCAAGGACACCACCACTACCACCATCATCTTCATCATTCATAATAGGCTTCCTAATTGTAGTTGCAACTATAATTGCCAGAATCTTTACAGGTCCTAATTTTTTCACAAGCATCATTAGAAGAAAAATTGTGATTATTTCCACATAACAAGCATGGAAAGGAGATTTGGGTACCTCATAAAAAGTTATGTTTCCTTACATAGGAGAAAATCTGGGATTTTTCCACTTTGTGGTGGAGAAAATCTGGGATTTTACGAAGGTTTACTTTTCCAAATCTTATTTTCCTCTTTTATTCTACATTTTAATCTTTTTCACCAGCCTTAATCTAGAACCCTGATCCATGTACCAGGGAAGGATATTTCTCATAGACATAAATTAAACTAACTCATCTGTACTTTTGATGTTTTAGTGTAGATGATGCCTTTTGAGGAAAGAGTGTGTATGCCTGAGAGTTGTCCTGTGCATTTTAAGATATTTAGCAGCATCCTTGGATTCTACCCACTAGATGCCAATAGTACCTCCCCAGTCATGACGATCACAAATGTCTCCAGACATTTCCAAGGCTCCCCCAGAAGGCAAAATCATCCTGGTTGAGAACCACTGAGTTAACACCTTGGCAAGTATTAGCTTCTCAGAAATAGAGGAATTTTTCCCCCCAGCGGTATGTCAAAATAACTGATTTCAGAATTATTGAAATTTTAGGCAATTCTAAAGACCAAAGAGAAGCTAGTTTTAGGTGGGAGATAAATGCAAGTACTTATTTCTGATGCTCTTAAAATAATTTGTTTTGTCTAAGCAGTCACAAGGTAAATGCTGATGCAGATATTAGTATAATGTAAAAGAAGTGAAAAAGCTAAACACAGTGGTTTTCCAAATATTATAACCTTGCTTGCTATGGACTTCTCTCATGTCACAAAAAAATTTATTGAAATTGACCTCATTTAACTAATTCAGTTTTGAAAACAACCATTTTAATGACCAATTATTACAAAAATTGAAAATCATATCACACATTAAAAATAATCACTCCTCTCCCAAAATAACTGTATTTTGCATTTTGGCCCATTTCCTTCTATGTAGGATTTTTGGTTTTGAGTGTAGCATAATAATAGTACCTTTCTCATATGGCTATTATAATTCTTACCCAGTATTTAGCATATTGCCTGGCACACAGTATGGACTCTATTTGTTCTTGCTGTTTCATTGTTATAATCTTTGTAATTATATATTTTATGACAATTTTACATCATGTGAATGTGTCATCATTTAACTTTCTTTCTGTTATAGCATTTAGATTAGATCAAAATATAATAAATTACTTTTGAACTCTAGGCATAACTATTAAATTAAGTTTATAAAATAATAGCTGCTTTATGGATACTTCCAGATTAAAAAGGGGAGATGCTGTTTTGAAAAACCAGGCAATTAATTAGTGAAACAATATCTTCTTGTATTACCATCTGTCCACTCTCCTTGAATATGACCTTATGGCAAAAATAACTTGAGACAGAAAGGTATTTGTTGATTAAGTTCAAGTAGGATGTGTTGTGCAGTCAAACTTTCCTTTAGGAATGACCAGATTACCTGTGAAGTATTTGGGTGTTTTATACATTTCTGTTGTTGTTTTTGTTCAAATGTGGCAATCACAGAGAAACAAAATGGTTGTTAACTGACCAATGTGGAAAATGAGAATAGCTCCAGGAGGTTATTCACTTTGAACTGTCAACAGCTTGGACATTTGGCAAGTGAGATGTGAAGTAGCACCCCAAACCAGCAGTTTCTCAACTCCAAGCTTACTGGGTTTTGCAATTTTTGAAAAATGTTTCTTTATTTTTGAGAGAGAGATAAGCAGGGGAGGGGAAGAGAAAGAGGGAGACAGGGAATCTGAAGCAGGCTCTGCACTGTCATTGTAAAGCTTGACATGAGGTTCGAATCCACGAACAGTGAGATCATGACCTAAACCACAGTCAGATGCTAAAATGACTGAGCCACTCAAGGTTACTGGGTTTTGATCACTAATGGCTGTGGTTCTGGAATGGTGTCTATTTGCCTACATTAATGACAACTATATTTGACCCTTGAACAATACCGGGGTTAGGGACACTGATGCCCCATGCAGTCGATAAACCACGTATAACTTGTGACTCCCCTAAAACTTAATCACTAATAGCCTAATGTTGACCAGACTTAACAATAACATATATGGTCAGTGACCACGTATTTTGTATATGTATTGTATACTGAATTCTTACAATAAAGCAAGCTATAGAAAAGAAATAAGAAAATCACGAGAACAGAAAATATATTTACAGTACTGTGGTGAATTTATAGATTAAAAAAATCCACATATAAATGGACCCATGCAGTTGAAACCCATGTTATTCAAGGGTCACCTACGTTTGCATTAAATTGTTTTGTTTTTCAATTTTAATTCTGATATAGTTAACATACAGTATATTAGTTTCAGGTGTACAATTTAGTGATTAAACAGTTCTTTATTACTCAGCACTCATTGTGATAAGTGTACTCTTAATCTCCTTAAAATATTTTACCCAGTCCTCTACTCACCTCCCTCTGGTAACCATCAGTTTGTTCTCTATAGCTAAGAGTCAGTGTTTTTGCTTGGTCTTACTTTTACTTTCTTGTTTGTCTTATTTCTCAATTCCACATGAGTGAAATCATATGGAATTTGTCTTTCTCTAACTAATATTTCACTTAACATTATACTCTCTAGCACCAAACATGTTGCAAATAGCAAGATTTCATTCTTTTTTATGGCTGAGTAATATTCTATTGTGCGTGTGGTATACGTGTGTATATGAATGTAGGTATATATGTGTATACACATAAACACAACACATCTTCTTTATCCATTCATGGACATGAGCAGTTTCTGTATTTGGCTATTGTAAATAGTGCTTCAATAAAATAGGAATAGATATATCTTTTCAAATTAGTGTTTTCATATTCTTTGTGTAAATACACAGTAGTAGAATTACTCACTCCAATGGTAGTTCTGCTTTCAATTTTTCAGGAACCTCCACACTGTTTTCGGCAGTGGTGGCACCAGTTCACAATCCCACCAAGAGTTCGCAGGGTTCCTTTTCTGCAGATCCTTGCCAACATTGTTGTTTTTCCTGTTTTTTATTTTAGCCATTCTGACAGGTGTGAGGTGATATCTCATTATGTTCTTCATATTAATTTTTATGATGATTAGTAATCTTGAACATCTTTTCATGTGTCGGTTGGTCTGTTGGCCATTTGTGTTTCTATTATGGAGAAATGTCTGTTTATATTTTATGTCTACTTTTATTTTTCTTATTTTTTAAACCAGGCAAGTACCCTAACCCTAACCCTAACTTCTGACTCTTAATCTTTAACTCTAAACCCTTAAATTTAACCTTAAACTCTAATTCTGCCCGTAATCATAACCTAACTCTCTGGAGAGGTCTCTGAACTGCAAAGTACCAGGCACATATCCTAACCCTCAACCAAATCATAACCCTAACCTTACCTTAGATGTGAGAAAGTGACTTCTGAACACACAATTCAAAAAGCTGAGAAGCAGCCCAGTTTTCCTGGAGAAGACCCCGCACAATTTGAGAATTGGTAGTATTTTGAAAATGAGTGTGAGGGTAGAGATAAAGACCAATTAAAGATAAAGATCAATTTATATAAAGACCAATGTGAAGGATCAATTGAATATATATTTAAAGAGTATTTAGAGCCCCAAATCCCCTCCTTGCCTCAGCTTAATAGATTCTTCTGCCTATTTTTTAATTGGATGATGATGGTGGTGGTGGTGGTGATGATGATGATGATGATTTTAGGGTTGAGTTTTATGAGTTCTTTATATATTTTGAATACTAACCCTTTATCAGATATGCCATTTGCAAATATCTTCTCCCATTCAGTAGGTTTTCAGTTTTGTTGATTATTTTCTTTCCTGTGCAGAAGTCTCAATATTTTATTTTTGCCTTCCCCCTCCCCCCCTTGCCTCTGGAGACATTTAGAAAAATGTTGCTACAGCCAATGTAAGAGAAATTACTGTCTGTGTTCTTCTCTAGGATTTTTATGGTTTCTGGAATCACATTTAGGTACTTAATCCATTTGGGTTTTATTTTTGTGTATGGTATAAGAAAGTGATCCAGTTGTATTCTTTTGCACGTAGCTGTCCAGTTTTTCCAATACCATTTGTTGAAGAGACATACTTTTTCCCTTTGGATATTCTCTCCTGCTTTGTGATTAATTGGCCATATAACTATGAGTTTATTTCAGGGCTCTTTCTTCTATTGGTCTATGTTTCTTTCTATTTTTTTCTTTTTTGCCAATACCATACAGTTTTGATTACTACAACTCTGTAGTCTATCTTGATAACTGGGATTGTGATACCTCCAGTTTTGCTTTTCAAGATTGCTTTGGCTGATTGGGGTCTTTTGTGGTTCTATAAAACTTTTAGGCTTATTTGTTTTAGTTCTGTGAAAAATGCTGTTGGTAGTTTTGATAAGGATTGCATTAAATCTGAAGATTGCTTTGTGAAGTATGGACATTTTAATCATATTTGTTCTTCTGATCCATGAGCATGGGATATTTTTTCATTTGTGTCATCTTCAATTTCTTTCATCAGTGTTTTATAGTTTTCAGAGTATAGTTCTTTCGCCTCTTGGGTTAAGTTTATTCCTAGGTATTTTATGATTTTTGGTGCAGTTGTAAATGGGATTGTTCTCTTAAATTCTCTTTCTGCCATTTCATTATTAGTGTATAGAAATGCAACAGATTTCTGTATATTGTTTGTATCCTGTGATGTTACTGAATTCATTTGTCAGTTCTAGTAGTATTTGGGTGGAGTCTTTTCAGTTTTCTATGTTGCTAAATTAGTATTTAGGTGATTTAGGATTAGGAATTTTGAGAATAGGAAGTAGGCCATCGGGGAGGGGGTGGTGCTTTCTCTGAGTGTCAGGGAATTGGGGCTTTTGACAATTTCTACAGCAAATATATTCTGGGACTTGGACTCTGTTTCTTTAACAGTGAAAGTTGAATTAGATCACTTTTAAGTCCTCTTAAACATTTTCTCATTTTGATTTTTAAGTTTCACTTAACAAGTGTTTTCAAGTCCTTGCTTATAGATTGATAGAAGTAGGTTATTGGTATGCAGTGTATTAAATCTGTCAGAAAAGAGATCAGAGAAAGCCTCAGTAAAGATCACTCAGCTTTTAAAGTAAGATTCAAGTGAGTCAAAGGATTTCAATCTATAAGACTGAGAGAAAAGACTGGACAGCAATAGTCTTCTACTTTGAGACACAGACACCAAATGCAAAAGTTACTTAATACAAAGACTATAAAGAATATATACTGGACGGTTGGAGAAACCTGATGGTTTGAAGTCTCAAAAAGCTTCTTTCCACATGGATTGTATATTCAATTGGAACAGTTTAAAGACTTCGAAATAGCAGAAGCTAATGAGGCCATTCTATATCTGCTTCTCAGATTATACTCCATAGGTTGTCGGAGAGCACATGCTACTGGTAACTACAGACCTGGTATCTTAAACACATGGTTAGGATATCACAGATATATGCTCAGTCCAGCTATTCTTTTTTTTCCTTTTTTTTGAAGTCTAATTTACATATAATATGTTAATTTCAGGTGTACAATATAATAATTCAATAGTTGTATATATTACAAAATAATCACAAGTTCATTTGACATCTGATACCATACATACAATTTTTTTCATATATTGCAAGCCTAGAAACTTTCAAATATTCAATACAGTATTGTTAACTATACTTATCATGCTGTCCAGCTATTTTTAACACCTATGAACATAGAAACAAAATCACATTTCCATTAATTTATGCATTAAAAATATCTATTGATGTCTCTTCTTTGCCAAATACTCTGTTGGACACTGGGGATGCCATAATGAAATCAATTTATTTGGTCTTCATGGATCTTAGACTGTGTTAAAAGAACCAAATAATCATTTAAACAAATGAATGCTGAATTGCAAGTATGAAAAATGTTCTAAATAATATGTTATTGCAAAAACATTAAATAGGGAGATAAGAAAACCTTTAACTTCCTCACTTGAGCCAACTAGAGGGATATCTCCAAGATGTGACTTGTTTGAAATGCTTTGTGGCTTCTTCCCCCTTTCCTTCACTCACAGCTCAAAGATTTTTGTGGGATGAGATATGTGCAAACTTAAATAATCATTGATTCCTTAAGCAGGATTTGATCTAACACTTTATTCTTTGGGATTTCCAACAAATTAAAGGTATACAAAATGATGAGAGCTGCAATATTGATTCTTATGCCAGCATACATTTCACTTCACCATATAGTGTATAGCTTTAAATTTGACCATAATTTAAAAACATAAACATGTGTAACTAAATTAATCTGGGCCACATCAAGAGTGAGTCCTGTATTTAGTCTATTTCAAGACTTATTGATATGTACCACATCCTTCAGAGAAGCAGAGGAAAGTTCCTTTAGTTTGTCAACTAGATTTCATCCATTTATTTGACCAGTATTTATGAAGTGTTTGCTTTTGGTAGATGTCAAGAGATCTAATATTGTGGAGATACACATTGTACCCACCCTCAAGCAACTTAATGTCAAATGCTTTCAGGGTGTGGTGACAAATTTCTCCAGTGGTTAATAAATAGATACTTGGCAGAAATGGTGATTTTTACAATATATTATTTTGTCCATAAGATTATAGCATCATGCAGAACTACCATATCATCAATTTCCCCAAACTTGAAGGTGCTCATAAAACTACCAGCAACTGAGTTTTCAATTTTTATTATAAATAATACAAAGGCATGGAAACTAGCCTGTTATCAAATGAACTCCTTACCGTTCTTCAAGTACTTTGCAATTTATTTTTATTCAACGACTATTAATATGGTGAGGACTTTAACTTTCTATGTAATAGTGTTCTCACATATCACTTCATTAAGACTGCTACAAAATGCCATTTAACTTTAGAATTTTGGGTTTGGGGTAGAATCAGTCAGTCAAAAGTAGTAATAATAGCAAATACATCAATAATAATGATACATGTATATTAGTTAAATATATATGCCAGATGTTACTTTGAATATTTTTTCCACATGATTTTTATCTTCACAGGAAGTCATATAGGAGGCCTAATTAACTAACCCAATATCATGCAGGTTGCCAATTGTGAAGCTAGACAAACTGAACTCTGTCAGATTTCGAAATCCATTCTAATTCCATTAGGCATGCTAACTATGACCAACAGGTAAAAGTGTTAAGAATTCTGACATTGCCATCTGTGCCTAGCCTAATTTTCTCATGGGCATGGCAAAGGTGACAGTTGGCAATCATGCCACCTCTGCAGGTGTTCTGTTTGCCTTTCACGACAGATGGAGAGGAATTTCCCACAACCAGAGGCATCATTCAGGCCAGAGTGTTCAAGCTCTTACTCTTGGTAGCAAGATATCTGGAGATATAAGCATAAATGTGTGTATTTAAAAAATTATGTTGGGGCACATGGGTGGCTCAATCAGTTAAAGCATCCTACTCTTGATTTCAGCTCAGTGGCCTGATCTCATAGTTCATGAGTTCAAACCCCACATTGGGCTCCAAGCTGACAGTGCAGAGTCTGCTTGGGATTCTGTCTCCCTTTCTCTCTTTCCCTCTCTGTCTCTCAAAAATAAGTAAATAAACATTAAAAAAATTTAACATTCAGTTTTGAGAGACAGAGACAGAGAATGAATGGGAGAGGGGCAGAGAGAGAGATACAGAATCCCAAGCAGGCTCCAAGGTTCTCAGCTGTTAGCACAGACTCTGATGTGGGGCTTGAACTCACGAATCGTGAGATCATGACCTCAGCTGAAGTCAGCTGCTTAACCAACTGAGCCACCTAGGTGCCCCAATAAATATTTTTTAAATGATGTTATTGTTAGCAAGATATTAGGATGTTTAAGCAGAAATGGTCTATTTAAAAATTCACAGTTTTACAGAGGGTAGATATTATCACCATATTTTTCAATGCATGTCATATACATGCTTCTTAAGTAATTGAGTTCAAAGTATTAAAAATATTCTATTTCAATTTTTCATTAAGCTTATTATATATGTATATTTAATAAACAAAATTATATACTGTAGAAAGTAAATCTCTATAATTTAGTAATTATCCAGTTCCCCTCCCTAGAATTACTGTTGCTAGTTTATATGTATCTATTTAAAGATAATTTATGGAAGGGTCACCAGGGTAGCTCAGTCGGTTGAGCATCTGACTCTTCATTTTGGGTCAGGTCATGATCTTGTCATTCATGGGTTCAAGCCCCATATTGGAATTTGTGCTGACAGTACGAAGCCTGCTTGGGATTCTTTCCATCTCTCTGCCCCTCCCCTGCTTGCACTGTCTCTCCCCAAATAAATAAATATTCTCCCCAAATTAATAAACAAACATGTAAAGTTAATCTATGGGTGTGCCTGGGTGGCTCAGTTGGTTAGGTTAAGTGTCCAGCTCTTGATTTCCGCTCAGGTCATGATCTCACAGTTTCATGGGTTCAAGCCCCGAATTGGCTCCACACTATCAGTGTGGATTCTGCTTGAGATCTCTCACTCCTGTCTCTCTGCCCCTCCCCCAATTGTGCTCTCTGTCAAAATAAAGATTAAAAAAAAATAAAGGTAACATGAATAAACAAGTCACTATAGCTATGTTGAAGTACATATTTTTCATTAGTAATCTGTATAATTGATATTAGTGTATGTTTATATCTCTTGAATTCATATTTTTAACATATTTACTGTATTCCATTGTACATGTACATTGTAATACACTAAACCTATCTTCTATCAATACATATTGTTCCCAGTCCTTTTGTACCCTTAATGGAATAAATGTTTTATATATATACTCTTTTCTGCACATAATGGTTTTTACTATATTCATAGGAAATATTCATAGAAATCATCAGTGAAAAGATAAGTGCATTTTAAAATCAGTAGTTTCACATGCCAACAAAAGAATATATCACTTCTTTCTCCATACTTTAACCAAAACTTTTCTTTGTGTTCAGAAATAATTTCCAACTTACAGATAAATTGCAAAAATAAAAATAATATAGATAACATCTGTATACCCTTTACTAGATTTACCTGTTGTTAACAATTTGCCTCATTTATTTGCTTCTCATTGTTCCTCTCTTTCTCTTTCTATATATGTATGTATGTATACACACACAAACACACACACACACACGTTTAAGGGTAATTACATACATTGTGGACTTTTAGTTTTAAATACTTCAGTGTTATTTTCTTAAGGCTACTGATATTCTATTACCATATAGTTGACTGCATTAAATTTAATATTGACCCATCTAACTAAAAGTGTTCAATATGGATAGGTAAAATCTTAATTTTTTAAAAAAAGAGTGAGTTTGAGTATTTGTTTATATATTTGAATTTCTATTTTTAATGAGTTTTCTGTTCATATTCTTTCACCTTTCTTGTATTGATTTGCAAATGCTCTCTCTATATTTGTGGCAAATATTGTGGCAAGTGTTTTTTCCCATTTTGTAATTTGTGTTTTGACTTAGTTTATGGTGCCCCTCACTTTGTAGAAATTGTTATATTTAAAAACATAAACTTTAGAGTGGTTTTAGGTTCACAGCAAAATTAAGAGGAAGGTACAGAGATTTCTCATACAGTCCACCCCTTTATGAATGCATAGCCTTTCTCATCATCACCACCTTTCAGAGTGTTACAATTGTTAAAATTGGTAAATCTACAATGATAAATCATTATCACTCAGTGTTGACAGTTTATATTAAAATTAACTCTTGGTGTTATAGGATATATAGGTTTAGGTAAACTTATAATGATATTTAGTCACCACTGAAACATCAGATGGAGTATTTCTGCAACCTTAAAAATCCTCATGTCTTCCCCATTTATTCCTCCCTCCCTGCTAACCACCATGGGTCTTTTATTGTCACCATTGTTTTGCCTTTTCTAGAATGTATAGTTTGAAGAGTCTGGTATGTAGCCTTTTCAGATTGGCTTCTTTTACTCAACAATATGCATTCATTTAAGATTTCTCTGTGACTTTCATGGCCTCATAGCCCATTTGTTTTTAGCATTGAATAGTATTCCATTGTCTGGATATGCCACTGTCTATCCATTCACCTACTAAAGGGCATCTTAGTTGCTTCCAAGTTTTGGTGATTATGAATGAAGGCACTGTAAATACACATGTGCAGCTTTTGTGTAGATATGTTTTCAAATCCTTTGAGTAAATATCAAGAAGGTGCAATCTCTGGATCATGTAGTAAGAGTATTTTTAATTTTGTACAAAATCACCAATCTGTCTTCCAAAGTGGTTGTATTATTTTGGCATTTCCACCGGCAGTTAATGAAAGTTCCTGTTGCTCCACATCCTACCAGCATTTGGTATTGTCAGTGTTCTGGATTTTGCACATTCTAATAGGTGTGTGTGGTATTTCATTGTTTTAATTTGCATTTCCCTGATGATGTATGATATGGGAACTCTTTTCATATACCTATCATTTGTGTATTTTCTATGGTCATGTGTTTGTAAAATTTTTACTTTTTATGAGCCAAATTTATCATTTTAATAATTTCTGTGTCCTATGTTATAAACAAAAAATCTCCAACTATGAGAGTATAAATACTCCCATATTTTTTCTTTATACTTTATGGTTTCATCTTACATACTTAAATATTTGATACATCTGTACATTATTTAAATGGCAGAGATGACATAAAAATCCAAGTTCATTTTTTCCAGATGGCTACACAGTTGTTTCAACACTAGTCTTTAAAAATTGCTCATTTGACTCATTTATTTAAATTGCTACATTTACCATGTATAGTAAATTCCCATATGTACTTGGGTCTCTGGATTCTTGCTTATTCCATTTACCTGCCTCTGTTCATGTGCTAAGTCCAAATATTTACATGACTGCATTTTTATACTATATTTTAAGTTTTGGTAAAGGAAGTACTAATTACCCCTCTTTTCAGGACTTAGAGGCTCTTTATAGCAAATTTGTTATGCAAATGAACTTTAAAATGATAGTATCTGTTTCTAATATTAGTCATATTTAAGAATTTTTAATGTAATTTTTTAATGTCTATTTTTGAGAGAGAAAGAGTGAGCAGGGAAGGGGCAGAGAGAGAGGGAGGCACAGCAGCTGAAGCAGACTGCAGGCTCCAAGCTGTCAGCACACAGCTGGACACGGAGCTCCAACCCACAAACCAGGAGATCGTGAACTGAGCCCAAGTCAAATGCTTGACCCACTGAGCTACCCAGGTGCCCCTAGCCATATTTTGTTGTTGTTGTTAAATGTTTTTATTTATTTTTGAAGGAGAGAGAGAGAGACAGAGCATGAGTCGGGGAGGAGCAGAGAGAGAGGGAGACACAGAATCCAAAGCAGCCTCCAGGCTCTGAGCGGTCAGCACTGAGCCCAATGAGGGGCTCAAACTCATAAACTGTGAGATCAGGACCTGAGCCGAAGTTGGACCCTTAACTGACTGAGCCATTCAGGTGCCCCTCCCGCCAGCCATATTTTTAATTATGGTGTATGTTACTTGTAATTTAAGGACAATTAGCATTTTTGCAATTAATTTACTTTTTTTTTCCCTTCCATATATTCAATTCTTCATTTATGTCCCTTGAGGGCGCTATTTTATTTTTAAGAATATATTTTTCAGTGTACTTTTTTTTTTGAATAGTTGATTGTCAGGTTGGTTTCTGTATAACACCCAGTGCTCATCCCCACAAGTGCCCTCCTCCATGCCCATCACCCCCTCCCGCTTCCCCCCAACCCATCTGCCCTCAGTTTGTTCTCAACATTCAAGAGTCTCTCATGGTTTACCTCCCTCCCTCTCCCCCACTATTTTTCCCCTTCTTCTCCCCCATGGTCCTCCATTAAGTTCCTCCTAATCCTCCTATACGTGTAAACATATGGTACTTGTCCTTCTCTGCCTGACTTATTTCACTCAGCATAACACCCTCAAGGTCCATCCATGTTGCTACACATGGCCACATTTCATTCTTTCTCATCGCCATGTAGTATTCCATGGTATAGATAAACCACATCTTGATCCATTCATCAGTTGTTGGACACCTAGGCTCTTTCCATGATTTGGCTATTGTTGAGAGTGCTGCTATGAACATTGGGGTACATGTGCCCCTATTCATCAGCACTCCTGTATCCATTGCGTAAATTCCTAGCAGTGCTATTGCTGGGTCATAGGAGAGATCTTTTGTTAATTTTTTGAGGAATCTCCACACTGTTTTCCAGAGGGGCTATACCAGTTTACTTTTTAACACATTTCTTATTTTTCTTTTATGACCTCAGTCTCCTCACACTTAATCTGCATCATTTATACACACCTATATTTAATATCTATTTATATTTTTTCCCTTTTGATCCATATTCAGTGATGATCATTTAAATGTTAGATTTACAAATGTAAAATCATATAATTAGCTTCTTTTCTGAATACTTTCTCAGTCTTCAAAACATTTTGGAAATCTCTTATCATCTGCTATAGTTTAAATTCATTCGCTGGTTGTATAATACTGCATCATGCAGAAAACCACACACTACTGATTCCTCGATTGCTGGGCAGTCTATTTCCAGTTCTAGGCCTCTGTGAGGAAGGTTGAAAAAACATCTTTATCCATATGCCTCTGTTGTCTTTATGAGTTGGTATTTCTGTATCTGTGGGGTACATTACCATAAGAGTTATTTTTGGGTGAATATTACTAAGTTGCCTTACAAGGGGCTGTAGTACTTCATTCTCAATAACCATATGAGACTACTTGCCTTCAGACTCTAGAATTTAGAGAATGTGTCACTGTCACTTAAATCCACATCTATTTGTGTTACAGATCACATTTTTATATATTTCTTCATTAGGATTTACTCTTCTGTGAATTATCTATTTTTAGAATTTGTACTTTTTTATATATTTTTTTAACTTGTAAGAGATATTGTGTATTATAGAAATTAACTCATGGTTTACCATCTACATCATATATTTTTAAGAACAATTATTTTTCTTTTAACTTTAATGATATTCTTTCTCATCCAAAAGTTTTAATCTGTTCATTCTATCTTCTTTTGTACTATCGAGATTTTAATTAGGAGAATCTCCCTGATTACTAGATAGTGTAGTTTCTTAGAGTTCTTTGCAAGTGTTTTGGGGGTTTTGTTGTTGACCATTTAATCCATCTGAAATTTATTTTAGGATATTAGAGGTTATTTTTCTTTTCTTCCAAATTGTTAGCCAGCTTTGCCAGAACTATTTATGAAATAGTTTATGAACTAAACTTTATATTTGTCATATATTAACATCCCACTAATAAAGACATTTAATTCTGAGTTCATTATTTATTTCAAAAATTCTGTATATATAACTGCAAAGCAATATGATATTGATTTTATTCCCATGGTCTTACCATAGATTTTCCTAGTTGAGGTTCTGCAAAATGTTGCTAGGGTTCCATGAGAGATAATTATTAGTGAAATAGTTGTTATTTAAATTTTAGATGCTTTGCAGTGCTAACCTTGCCAGTAGTGAATATTGACTGAGCAGCACCATTATAATTTTTATTATAAGCTTATCAGCCTAATACATCAGTATACATAGGAAGAGCCATTTCATTTGGTTCAATCTAGTCTCAGTTTCTGATAAGATAGGGGAGACTGCAGATTAGTAGTGTGGCTGCTATATTCGAGGGAGGGTAGAACAGTATGGTAACAATGCTAGACTCTCCCTCTAAATTACTGCTCTCAATCTTCCCTTGTGTGCTGCTGACTGACTCACAGGATTGAAGGAATTTTACCGGTATAACAAAACTTGAGGGAGATGTTCAATGTAAAAAAGGAATTCTTATCTACCTTGACTTAATAACCCCTCTGTATTTTGCTGTTACAAGCTTGGCAAAATGAGGGTTGTATTGTATTGTGAAATTTTACCTTCTTACAATTTTATCATATATTATACCATTCTCTTTTATATCTTGTTAGCCTTCGTGGGTTAAAATATGTCTGGCTATCCAATATAGTGACATTTAAAGATAAGGTAAGACATGGAAGAGGATTTTGGTCTGATGGCAATTCTGATAAGATAAATGATGAAGAGTCACAACTTAAAAATGCAGCAGAGGCTCCAACAAAACTTAAAAGTCCTTGTATACAACTCACAGCCATCTGACAGTTAAAACTACTGGCTATTTTACATAGCTATTATATTCTTAAAGCAGAGTAAAGTTGTATTTTTTAAAAGTCATAGTCAAAAGCTCAGGAATCAAGTTACGTAGTGACTGAACTTATTGCTCAGAAAAGGAAAAGTCATACAGCTGGTGAGGAACTAATAATGTCAGCATGTAAAATTATAATAAGTAAAATGTTTAGACAAGATGCAGTATGAGAAATTGAAAGCTCCAGTCTCAAAACAGTACAGTGAGTTGACATATTGATGACATGTCACATCATACTGAAAAGGTTTGTGTAACATACTGGAAAACAACAGTTTCACTACAGATTGATGAGTCAACAGATTTCACCAATAAATGTCATGATGTAGCATTTTAAGATTGGTAAATGATGGTGAAATTTAATAAAAAGGGTTTTTTTTTTCCTACAAAGAATTGCCTACAACCAGCAAATGCCCGGGTAAATTTAACGCTTTATCTGCATATCTAGAAATAAAAGTTTTTATCTTGAAAGAATTGAGAGCTAGACAGATGAATATAGGGGAAAGGGGAAAAAAGGAGAGAGATAAACCATAACAGACTCTTAAGAATAGAGAACAAACTGAGGGTTGATGGAGGGGAGGTGGGCAGGGGATAGACTAAACGGGTGATGGGTATTAAGGAGAGCACTTGTGATGAGGACTGGGTATTATAAGTAAGTGATGAATCACTAAGTTCTATCCCTGAAATCAATGTCACACTATGTTAACTAACTAGAATTTAAATAAAAACTTGAAACAAACAAAAAAAGAGATGCTGCACTAGGTCAGTTCTGGACTCTATGACAGGTTTTACCTGTCTTGTCAAAACAAAACAAAATAAAACAAAAACTGATGTTGTTACAACACAACTATTCTTCACAGAAGTGCTGGTTATCAGTCCCTGTAACAGATAAAATAAAAGATTCCTGATAATGTCACAAAAGAAATTCTCCTGAAAAATTAACCCTAATGTCACAGTTCCAAGTAGCTTCAGTGATTTTCTAGAGAGCTATATCTGGAATATATGCATCACATTTATTAAATTAAAAAGATATGGAAGTTTGGAATGGGTTTTAATATAACCCAATTAAAGAAAAGTGGTGACACCAATGATGAATATATTCCAAACTTTTTACATTCAGATTTTGAAATGATGGGGATCAATTCTGGATCTAGAAGCTGTAAGATTTAATTCCTATTATTTTATTTTAGAAATTTTTTTGCCTCATTCTCAGAATAATCCTGTAGTACACAATTTGAAATGTGGGTCACTTTTTTGTACAGAGAGCAGTGTCATATGATTTTGTGTAAACCTACTTGTGTTGTGATGCTAAGCTCTGTGCTATAATGCCACTTCATTATGGACTTTCTGACTCTAGATTTCCTATGTTCCCTTAGTAGAAATATTGAAGAGTTCATGATTGAAAGAAGAGCCTGCATTATCCTCTTAAAGTCATCAAAAGTAAAGTGAAATAAGACTTGTTATAGACCTTTTTAAAAAATATTTTTAAAAAATCAGAATACTAAGGTAAAATTTCTATAAATTTCCATAAAATAAATTTTTATCATATATATGGCATACATTTATATATTATAAATATGTTATAGGTATATATAGTTTTGAGTTTTGCACATATGTGCTACCATGTAACTGTTACTTTAACTAAGATGTAGAATACACCTGTCATATGAAATTTTTTTCATGGCCCATTGGAGTTTATATCTTCACTCAAACTATCTACTGTCAGTCTCTGATTTGACTTCTGTACCTACAGTTTTTCCTGTTCTAGAATGTCATATAAATTAAAACATAGCTTAGAAGCCTTTTGACTCTGACTTCTTTCAAGTAGTATAATGTATTTGAGATTCAACGATGTTGTTCAGTATATTTGTATTTTATTCCTTGGTGTACTGGTAGGTAGTATTTCATTGTAAGGGGGTGCCATAATTTGTTAATCTAGTCACTTGTTGATGAATGTTTGTTTCTAGGTTAGGTAAATATGAATGAATCTTCTATAAATATTCATATACAGACTTAGGGTAAACATATGTTTTCATTTATCTTTAATAAACACCAGGAGCAAGATTGCTGGGTTTGTATAGAAATTGTATGTTTAACTCTAAAGAAGCTGAATTGTGTCTCAAAGTGGTCATATTATTTTGTACTCCCAGCAGTAATGAAATGTAGCAGAATGCTAATTGCTCCATACCCATTCCAGTATTGTTGTTTTTTCTTGTGTTTATTTATTTTTATATCTTCTTTTGATATGAATATTCTGCCCATTTCTTAGGTCATCGGTTTTGTTATAATTGAGTTGTAAGGATTTTTGACACGTCCTTGGTAAAAGTCCTTTGTTGGATGTAGGTTGTGCCATTATTTTCTTATATCTTACTCCTTATCTTTTCATTTTAACTGCATATTTCAAAGGACAAATGTTTTAAATTTTGATAAAGTACCATTTATAAATATTTTCTTCTAGAGTTCATGTTTTCTTCATATGTAAAGAGTTTTTTATTTTAAAAAGGTCACAGATATTTTCTTTTGAACTTTGATAGTTTTGGATTTTAGGTATGGCTCTATGATTTAGTTTGAGATAAATTGTGTATTTGCTATGAGGCATGGGTCAAAGGTCACTTTTGTATATGACGACAGATCATTAAAGCAGAGTTTGTTGAAAATCCTCTCTGCATTGTTTTATTAGCTTTATCAAAATTCGGTTGAGCACATATGTTTATGTCTGGCTTTTCTCTTCTGTTTCATTTATCTATATGTTCATCTGCCAGTATTATTCTATCTTGGCTATTGTTGCTCTGTAGATAATCTTAAAATTTGGCTTTATGAGTCCTACACATATTATAGGCTTTATGAGTATTGCAAAGCAACTAGAAGTCTCATAATAAGTATTGTTGGAAGCAAGATAACTGTATTTCTTTTCTTAAAAATTTTCTAACTATTCTAAGTAATTTGCTTTTCCATATAAATGTAGAATGATATTTGAAATTTATATAAAACCTATCACACTTTAAAGGGGGGTTGTGGTAACTCTATAGATTAAGTTTGAGAGAATTAATATCTTAATAATATTAAGTATTTAAATGCATGAATGCAGTATATCTTTACCACATATTAGGTCTTGTTTTAATTTTACTTATCAATTATTCATTATTTCCATAATACAAATTTTACACATTTTGTTAGATATAATCCTAAGTATTTCACCTCTTTTCTGGGGCTATTATAAATGGCATTTTTAAAATTGAAGTATAGTCAGCAAACAGTGTTATATTTCAAGTGTACAATATAATTCAAGCATTCTATGCATTACTCTGTCTTCATCATAAGGTGTACTCTTAATCCCCTTTATCTCTTTCACCCTTTCTCCATATCCACCTCCCATCTAGCAACTGTCAGCCTGTTCCTTGTATTTTATAGTCTGGGTTTTGTCTCTTTGTTCTTTTGTTTCTTAAACTCCAAAAATGGTATTTTTCTTTCTCTGACTGACTTATATTTCACTTAACATTATATGCTCTAGGTCCATCTATGCTGTTCCAAATGGCAATATCTAATTTTAAATGGCTGAGTAATAACTCCATTGTATATATAGACAGCCTCTTTATTCATTTACCTGTTGGTAGACAGTTGGGTTGCTTTCATATCTTGGCTATTACAAATGATGCTGCAATAAACATGGCATGCATATTCATTTTCAAATTAGTGTTTTCATTTTCTTTGCTTAATTAACCAATCATGGAATTATTGGCAATTCTATTTTTAATTTCTTGAAGACCCTCCATACTGTTTACCACAGTGGCTGCACCAGTTTGGTTTCCCACCAACAGTGCTTGAGGGCTCCCTTTTTTCCATACTTATTTCTTGTCTTTTTTATTCTAGCCATTCTGACAGGTGTGAGGTGACATCTCCGTATGGTTTTGATTTGCATTTCCCTAATGGTGAGGGATGTTGAACATCATTCCATGTGTCTGTTGGCTATTTGTATGTCTTCTTTGGAAAAATAGCTATTCAGATCCTCTGTCCATTTCTTAATTTTATTGTTTCTTTTTTGATGTTGAGTCATGTAAGTCCTTTATGTATTACGGATATTAATGCCATATCCATTATATCATCTACAAATATATTCTCCAATTCAGTAGTTTGCCCTTTTTTTGTTGATGGTTTCATTTACTGTGCAAAATCTCTTTATTTTGTTATAGTCCTACTGTTTAATTTTGCTTTTGTTTCCCTCGACTTGGGAGACATATCTAGGATACTGTTGCTATGACCAATTTCAGAGAAATTACTTCCTGAGCTTTCTTCTAGAATTTTTAGGGTTTCAGGTCTCACATTTAAGTCTTTAACCCATTTGGAATTTTTTGTGTGTCTGATGTAAAAAAGTGGTCCAATGTCATTCTTTTCAGTGAAAATTTCCAGTTTTCCCAGCATCATTTGTTTCAAAGAGATTCTTTTCCTCATTGTATATTCTTGCCTCCTTTATCATCGATTAATTAACCATATAATCATAGTATATTTCTGAACTCCATTCTGTTCCACTGATCTGTGTGTCTGTTTTTGTCCCAGTACAATACTGTTTTGATTACACTAGCTTTGTAGTTTTGTTTGAAATCTAGGATGTGATACCTTCAGTTTTGTTCTTTCTTAAAATTGCTTTGACAATTTGACGTCTTCTGGTTCTATACAAATTTTGGGACTATTTGTTCTAGGCTTGTGAAAAATGATGCTGGTATTTTGATACAGATTGTAGTAACCTGTAAATTGCTTTTGGTAGTATTGATATTTTAATGATATTGGTTCTTCCAATCCATGAGCATGGAATAGCGTTCCATTTGTTTGTGTCATCTTCAATTTCTTTCATTAGTGTTTTAAAGTTTTCATAGTACAGGTCTTTAACTTCCTTGGTTAAGTTTATTCCTAGGTATTTTATTCTTTTGGGTGCAATTATAAATTCTATTGTTTTCTTAATTTCTCTTTCTATCATTTTATTATTAGTTAATAGGAATGCAATGGATTTCTGTATGCTGATTTTGTATTCTGTGATCTTACCGAATGCATTCATTAATTCCAGTAGGTTTTTAATTATTTTTTAATGTTTATTTATTTTTGAGAGACAGAGCAGGAGCAGGGCATGGGCAGAAAGAGAGGGAGACAGAATCCGAAGGAAGCTCCAGACTCTGGGCCATCAGCACAGTGGCCGAAGCACGGCTTGAAGTCACAAACTGTGAGATCACGACCTGAGCTGAAGTCAGACGCTTAGCCAACTGAGCCACCAAGACACCCCAGTTCCAATAGTTTTTTGGTAGAGTGTTAAGGGTTTTCTATTTATAGTATCATATCATCTGCAAATAATAGAAGTTTTACTTTTTCGTTCGTTCTTTTTATAAGGGAGAGAGACAGATAGAGACAGCAAGTGGGGGAAGGGAAAAGAGAGAGACAGAGAGAGACAGAGACAGAGAAAGAATCCCAGGCAGGCTCCATGCTGTCGGCATAGAGCCCAATGTGGGCTCGAACTCACAAACCATGAGATCATGACCTGAGCCGATATCAGGAGTCGGAAGCTTTAACCGACTGAGCCACCCAGGTGCCCCTACTTTTTCTTTACCAATGTGGATGGTTTTATTTATTTATTCATCTTTCTTATCTGATTGCTGTGGCTAGGACTTCCAGTACTATGTTGAATAAAGTGGTGAGAATGGGCATCCTTGTCCTGTTCCTGATCTTACCAGAAAAATTGAGTCTGTTGTTAGCTGTGGGCTTTTCATATATGGCCTTTCTTATGTTGAGCTATATTCCCCCTAATCCTATTTTGTTGAGAGTTTTTTATTTTGAATGGATGTTGTACTTTGTCAAAAGCTTTTTTCTGTATCTATTAAGAAAATCATATGGTTTTCATCCTTTCTATTGTTAATGCGATATATCACATTAATTGATTTGTGAAGGTTGAACTGCTTTTGTATCCCTGGAATAAATCTTACTTGATCATGACGAACGATTTTTTTAAATGTATTGTTGGATTTGGTTTGCAAATATTTTGTTGAGGAATTTGTATCTATGTTCATTAGAAGTATTGGTTCAAAGAAGTTTTCTTTGTAGTGTCTTTATCTAGTTTTGTCATTAGGATAAAGCTGGGCTTGTAGAATGAATTTGGAAGTTTTTTTTTCGCTCTTCTTTCTTTTCTCTTCTTCCTTTCTGCCTTCCTCCCTTCCTTACTTCCTTCTTTCCTTTAGACTAGTTTGAGAAGAATAGGTATTAACTCGTTTTTAAACATTTAGTAAAATTCACCTGTGAAGCCATTTGGTTCTGAACTTTTGTTTAGGAGATTTTTTATTACTGATTCAATTTCATTGCCAGTAATTAGTCTGTTCAAATTTTCTGCTTCTTCCTGATTCAGTCTTACCAGGTTGACTGGTATTTCTAGACATTTATCCATTTTTTAGGTTGTCTAATTTGTTGACATGTAATTTTTCATAATACTCTAATCATTTGTACTTTTGCAGTGTTAATTAGTATATCTCCTTAATTTGTGATTTTCTTTTTACTTGAGTTCTTTCTCACTCTCTCTTTTTATTTTCTGATGAGTCAGGCTAAAAGTTTATCAGTTTTTTTAATCTTTTCAAGGAACCAACTCCGGGTTCATTGATCTGTTTTTTTTTTTTGTCTCTACATTTATTTTGCTTTAATCTTTGTTTCCTTTCTTTCATTGGTTTTGGGCTTTTTTCTTCTTTTTCTAGCTTCTTTAGGTTTAGGTTGTTTGGAATTTTTATTGTTTCCTGAAGTAGGCCTGTGTTGTCATAAACTCCTTAAACTTAGAACAGTNGGCTAAAAGTTTATCAGTTTTTTTAATCTTTTCAAGGAACCAACTCTGGGTTCATTGATCTGTTTTTTTTTTTTTTGTCTCTACATTTATTTTGCTTTAATCTTTGTTTCCTTTCTTTCATTGGTTTTGGGCTTTTTTCTTCTTTTTCTAGCTTCTTTAGGTTTAGGTTGTTTGGAATTTTTATTGTTTCCTGAAGTAGGCCTGTGTTGTCATAAACTCCTTAAACTTAGAACAGTTTTTGTTGCATTCCAAAGATTTTGGACCATGTATTTTCATTTTTATTTGTATCCATGTATTTTTTATTTTCTCTTTGATTTTCTGTTTGACCCATTTATTGTTTAGCAGCAAATTATTAGCCCTCATGTATTTGTCCTTTTTCCAGGTTTTTTCTTGTGATCGATTCCTAGTTTCATATCATTGTGGTGGTTGCAAAAGATGTATGACATGATTTCAGTCTTTTTGAATTTATTGACACTTTTTATTCAGTTGAAGATGTGATCTACTCTGTAGAATGTTCCATGTGCACTTGAAAAGAAAGTACATTCTGCCATTTTTGGATGGGATGTTCTATATTTATATGTTAAGTATATCTGGTCCAGTGTGTCATTCAAAGCCACTGTTTACTTGTTGATTTTCAATCTGGATGATCTATTTGTTGATGTAAGTGGAGTGTTAAAGTTCCCTACCATAATGTATTACTGTCAATTTCTTCCTTTAGGGTTGTAAATAGTTGCTTTACGTATTTAGGTGTTCCTATATTGTATACATAGATATTTACAATTATGTCGTCTTCTTGGATTGTTCTCTTTATCATTCTTTGTTACTTATTCCAGTCTTTGTTTTAAAGTCTATTATTTTTCTAGTAAAGTATGGCTATCCTAGCTTTGTTTTTGCTTCCATTTTCATGGTATATGTTTTTTCTAGCACTTCACTTTTAATCTGCCTTTGTTTTTAGGTCTGAAGGAGGTCTCTTGCAGTCAGCATGTAGATGGGTCTTCAGTCATCCTATATCTTTTGATTGGAACATTTAATCCATTTAAATTTAATTATTGATGGATATGTACTTATTATCATTATGTTACTTGTTTTATGTTTCTGTAGTTCTCTCCTCCTTTCTTCCCTTATTCTCTTACCTGTGTTTTGATGACTTTCTTTAGTAATATACTTGGATTCCTTTCTCTTTATGTTTCCTGTGTCTATTAAAGGTTTTTGATTTGTGGTTACCATTAGATTCATATATAGTATCTTATGCATATAGCAGTCTATATTAAGTTGATGTTCACTTAAGTTTGAACCCATTCTAGAGGTACTAAATTTATACTCCTGTCCCTGACACACTTTATGTATATGATGTCATACTTTACATCCTTTTATTTTGTGAATACCTTGTTGGATTTTTGTAGATATAATTGATCTTACTGCTTTGTGCTTTAACTACTCTATTGATTTTCTAAGTGATTAATCTATTACTTTTATTACATATTTATAATTACCTGTGAAATCTTTCCTTTCATAGTTTCCTTCCGTTTGCTTCTTTTAGTTTTAATTTGCTCTCCTTATTCTAGTTTTTTTTTAAGGTGGGCATTTGTGTTATTGATGTTAAATCTTTCTTATTTTCTAATATAAGTGTATAGTACTATATACTTTCCCCTAAGCCCCATTTTTGCTTTATTCACTAATGATTGATATGTTGTGATTTAACAGAAAATATTTTCTAGTTTCTCTTGTGATTTCCTCTGTAAAATAACCTGTGGTTATTTGTTAATTTGCCATTTAACTTCGTCTTTAAATTTCTAGTTTATTTAATTTTGCTCACTTAGAAGCTTTTAGATTTATTGAAATTTATTTTTGCATTTATTTGGCCCAGAATGTGTTCTATTTCAGTGAATGTTTCTTGTGCATTTGGAAATACTGTCCTATGCTGTTATTTAAGTATAGTGTATTATAACTGTCAAGGAGATGAAGTTGGTTGATAGTATTCAGTTCTTCCACAACTGTATTGACTTTTTTTATTTTCCTGTTCATTACTGGAAAGAGTTCTGAAGTCTTCAACTATCATTTTGGCTTTGTCCATTTCCCCCATGAGTTCTGTGGGGTTTGCTTCATGTAATTTTTTAAAGTGCATGCTGATGTATCATTTTTACGTCTTTTTGATGAATTGACCCCTTTGTCATTCTGTAATATGTCTTATATACCTAGCAGGGTTCCTTGGTTTAAAATTTTTGTTTGATATTAATCTAGCTTTCTAGTTAAAAAAATTATTGATAGCATATCTCTCCTCTTCAATCATTTTGCTATTAACTTACCTATGTCTTTATCTTTAAAGTAAAATTTTTATAGAGGATCATGTAGTTCAATTTTGCTTTCTTCTGAGAATTTCTTCCTTTTAACTTCATGCCTTTTTCCTTTAATGTAGTCATTGATATAGTTGGCTTTAAATTGCAACTTGATAGCTATTTTATATTTGTCTTATCCTTTATTCCATTTTCTCTCCTTTTTCTGTCTTTTTCTATTTTCATTATTTTTTGTGTGATTTATTTTCCATTAAGTCATTAGATATGTTTCCATATTTTTAGTTTTTGTTCTAAAGTTTAAAATATGTTTTTAACTACATTTCTAACTTTTCACAGTCTGTCTTTAAATAATATACCACTTTATATGTAGTGTATAAATCTTACAGCAGTGTACCTCCTATTCTATTTTTCAACTCTTTAATTGTATTTTACTTTTAATTGTATTATACATAGCTGATAAAACAAAAATGGTGATAAAGCAAACCATTGAAAATATGCAAAAAATCTTTTTTTCCTTTTCTTTCTTTCTTTCTTTTCCTTCTTTCCTTCTTTCCTTTTCTTTCCTTTTCTTTCCTTTTCTTTTCTTTGGTGATCTCACAACCCTGGGATCATTACCTGAGACAAAACCAAGAGTCAGATGCTCAACCAACTGCGCCAGCCAGGAGCACCAGAAAATTCTTTTTGGTTTCCTTTTATTTTTACCATTTCTGATGCTCCTTATAATTTGGTTAGATTGAGTTTCTGTCTAACATCATACTTCTTCTACCTGAAGAACTTCTTAAATATTTGTGAGTTCTGCTATAAATGAATTCTGTAGGTTTTAACTGACAAAAAACTCTATTTTGCCTTCATTTAAAAAATATTTTTGCTGGGTATAGAATTTTGGGTTGGTATTATATTTTTCTTTATATATTTAAAAAACTACTTAATTTTTTTCTGGCTTGTATGATTTCTGACAAAACATATGCTATAATTCTTAGTTTTGTTTTCTCTATGAAATGTGTCTTCACAACTTTACCTTTGCTAGGAGGATTTTTTTGTATTTGTTGATAAATTTGACTAGAACATCTTTTTTTCCTATGTATTTATTTATTTATGTGTACATTTACCTTGATTAGGGCTCCTAGAATTCCTGAATGTGTAGTTTGATGGCTTTTTTTTACCTTTAATTTTCCACATTATATCTTTAACTGTTCACTTATATCACATTATATCTTCTGTTCACTTTCTCTTATATCCCTGGGATAAATATTATAGGTAACTTGACCTTCTAATATTGTCCCACAACTCTTGAAATGTATTTTATTTTCTTAATTCTTTTTTTCTTTGTTTCTTTGTTGGGTAATTTATATTAACCTATCTTTAAATTCATGTTTCCCCCACTTCTTAGTGTTGAATCTCTTAATGAGGCCATTAAAGGAAATAATTATTCCTGATAGCATGTTTCTTATTTCTAGCATTTAAATTTTTTTCTTATAGTTCTCATATCTCTTTTGATGTTCCACATGTGTTCATGCATTTTGTCAACATTTACTGCTATATCCTTTAATATATTAAACATAGCTATTTTAAAATCTCTGATAGTTTCAAAATCTGGCCCATCCTTGAGTCTGATGGTGTTAATTGTTTTGTTTCTTTACAGCTGAGTGGGTTTTTATTCTTTCTTTTCTGTGTCATAATTTTTGATTGAATGCCTATGTTCATGTGTAGAACAATAGATACGACAATAAATGGTAAATAACCCTTGAAGTGAGCACAACTTTCCTGTCAGACTCTGCATATAAAGAGTTAAATCTCTCAGCAGCTGCGCTAGTTGTGGTACTGTTTTATTGTTACTTTCAGTGATCTACAGGCTTCAAAGTCCTGTGATGGTGGGCTGCTTTTCCCTTGCATTTGAAGTATGGGCTGCATTGCTCAATGATATTTAGAGTATTCCTGTTCCCTCTCATCTTTCAGCAGTTCCTGTGTGCCTTTGCCATAGAGAGAGTTTGTCTCTGTGCTCTTACTCTTCGCTCATCCCAGTTGGAGCAGCCTCTGTGAATATAGGTCTTAGGAATGAGTCTTTTTCAATTTTCCTATTTTTCTTCCCCTTGGTAACCAGACTCTGCCTTTTGTCTGTATTCAGTCTTGGGAAGGACATTCCTTTCCTCCCCCCAGCAGTTACAGACTTCTGTTTGTTACGGTCCCAAGATAAATCACTGCTCCTTCCCCAGGGGTAGAGAGCTTTATAAATGCTACTGTTTTCCTAGTCATAATAGATCTGTGGGTCCTGACAAATTTATTACCCTTCCTCAAGTGGTTATACTGCTTTGTAGGAGAGAAGGGTTTATGGAGTGGGCAGGGCTTAATGTCTACCTACTAACAGCCATCATTTAATTTTTGCATGCTGCACCATTGAGGAGAACTCTATCAGGTCTACTGCCATACTCTGAATCTTTCTTCTGAGTTCTTAATGGAGATTCCTGGGAAAGGTCATGCAACTGAATGCAGATTTCACTTATATTTGGTGCCTCCATCTATTCTAAAATAGCAGGTTGGCCCACACTTGGCCATTTACAGTACATTGAATTTTTAAATAATTCCATCTTACTTGCTTATATGGTAGTCACCTATGCCCCCATGCTCTGCCAAAGGTGTAACTCTTTTTCTGCTCTGTTTATTCTTGGAAAGGTTTTTGTTTTGTTTTGTTTTTTTGTTTTTTTTGGGTTTTTTTTTTTTTCCTGTTTGGATTTCAAGTTACTTGGTTGCTTCCCAAACTTATCTCTCTGATCGGGCCAAAAAGTTATGATTTTATAGATTGTGCGCCTTTTTATCATTGTTAGGTTATGAATAATGTTCACTAGAACTTTGTATATCCTAAGTGGAAGATTTTGTTATAGTGACTTTGGCTGTAATTCTTGAATGATAACATCATATAAATAAGTTGTAAATTGATTTTGTCTAGATAAGCACCTGGAGAGCTATGTTGTTCTTACTAAGTTAAGACTCATACTTCCCCAAAATAATTGGTTTAATTGAGTTTTTAAGATTGGGAGGAAACAAAACTCCACACAGCCATTTGCATTTGCGATGTCCATACATACTAGAGATTTTCAATTGGGATTCAACAATATAAAACCATGTGTGAAAGAAACTGTTTTAGATAGTTATTTGTGAATTAATACCTAAATTTATTACAATTTATTACAATTAGCTCATCTATTGGAGTCAGGAAGACAGATGAGTGTGGGACAGTTGTTGGTTATGGCACAATGATTTGGGAAATCATCTTGACCTAATCTTGGTATTATGGATAGGCCTAAAGAAATACTACTGTATATGGAAGAAGCTGAGCCACCAGAGTCACAACCGTAAGCATGCAAGTGATTTTGCTGTTGGGCATTCTGAGTTTCAGTTTAAAAGGGGAAAATATGTGTTCTTATTGTAAGGAGACTACTTGGAATGATTGGCAGAAGTTGAGAGACAATCAGGAGGAAGATAAAAGTCATGAGTGAGACTTCAGTGCTAATAGGAACAATAGCTCTAGTCAGAATGACTTTTTTTTGAGAATACATTTTATTTTTTATTTTTTTTCTTAAATAGTTTATTGTCAAGCCGGTTTCCATATAAAACCCAGTGCTCATCTCAACAAATGCCCACCTCCATGCCCATCAACCCCCTTCCCTTCTGCCCCACCCCCATCAGCCCTCAGGTTTTTCTCAGCATTCAAGAGTCTCTCATGGTTTGCCTCCCAACCTCTCCCCAACTATTTTCCCCCTCCTCCTTCCCCATAGTCCTCTGTTAAGTTCCTCCTAATCCTCCTATACGTGCACACATATGATATTTGTCCTTCTCTGCCTGACTTATTTCGCTCAGTATAACACCCTCAAGGTCCATCCATGTTGCTACACATGGCCACATTTCATTCTTTCTCATTGCCATGTAGTATTCCATCGTATAGATAAACCACATCTTCTTGATCCATTGGTCAGTTGATGGACACTTAGGCTCTTTCCATGTTTTAGCTATTGTTGAGAGTGCAGCTATGAACATTGGGGTACACGTGCCCCTATTCATCAGCACTCTTGTATCCCTTGGGTAAATTCTTAGCAGTGCTATTGCTGGGTCATAGGGGAGATCTATTGTTAATTTTTTGAGGAACCTCCACAGTTTTCCAGAGGGGCTGCACCAGTTTACATTCCCACCAACAGTGTAGGAGGGTGCCCGTTTCTCCACATCCTCACCAGCATCTAGCGTCTCCTGATTTATTCATTTGAGCCACTCTGACCAGAGTGAGATGGTATCTCAGTGTGGTTTTGATTTGTATTTCCCTGATGATGAGGGGCACTGAGCATCATTTCATGTGTCTGTTGGCCATCTGGATGTCCTCTTTGGAGAAGTGTCTGTTCATGTCTTCTGACCATTCCTTCACTAGATTATTTATTTTTTGTGTGTGGAGTTTGGTGAGATCCTTATAGATTTTGGATACTATCCCTTTATCTGATATGTTATTTGCAGCTATCTTTTCCCATTTTGACAGTTGCTTATTAGTTTTATGGATTATTTCCTTTGCCGTGCAGAAGCTTTTTATCTTGATGTGGTCCCAATAGCTCATTTTTTGCTCTTGATTCCCTTGCCTTTGGGGATGTGTCAAGTTAGAAATTGCTGCAGTTGAGGTCAAGGAGGTTGTTTCTTGCTTTCTCCTCTAGGGTCTTGATGATATCCTGCTTCACATTCAGGCCCATTTTGAATTATTATCCATTGTGAATTCATTTTGCTGTATGGAGTGAGTAAATGATCTAGTTTCATTCTTCTGAATGTTTCTGTCCAGTTCTCCCAGCACTGTCTGTTAAAGAGGCTGTCTTTTTTCCATTGGATGCTCTTTCCCGCTTTGTCAAAGATAGTTGGCCATACATTTGTGGGTCCAGTTCTGAGTTTTCTATTCTGTTACATTGGTCTATGTGTCTGTTTTGGTGTCAATACCATACTGTCTTGATGATGACAGCTTTGTAGTAGAGGCTAAAGTCTGGGATGGTGATACCTCCCATTTGGGTTTTATTCTTCAATATTACTTTGGCTATTTGGGGTTCTTTTGTGGTTCCATACAAATTTTAGGATAGTTCTACTTTTGAGAAGAATGTCAGTGCAATTTTGATTGGGACTGCATTGAATGTGTAGATTGCTTTGGGTAGTAATGACATTTTAACAGTATTTATTCTTCTGACCCATGAGTATGGGATGTTTTTCCATTTCTTTGTGTCTTCTTCAATTTCCTTCATAAGTTTTCTATAGTTGTCATCATACAGATCTCCTATATCTTTGGTTAGGTTTATTCCTGGGTATTTTATGGGTTTTGTGCAATTGTGAATGGGATCAGTTTCTCAATTTCTCTTTCTGTTGCTTCATTGTTAGTGTATTACAATGCAACCAATTTCTGCACGTTGATTTTGTACCCTGCAACTTTTTGAATTCCTGGATCAGTTCTAGTAAGCTTTTGGTGGAGTCTCTCTGGGTTTCTATGTAGAGTATATGTCATCTGCAAAAAATGAGAGTTGACTTCTTTGCCAATTCTGATGCCTTTTATTCCCTATTGTTGTCTGATGGCTGAAGTTAGGATTTCCAGCACTATGTTAAACAACAGTGGTTAGAGGGGACATCCCTGTTGTGTTCCTGATTTCAGGGGGAAAGTTCTCTGTTTTTCCCGATTGAGGATGATGTTAGCCGAGGGCTTCTCATATGCGCTGTTAGATTTTGCACTTGCACTTTTTCTAATTTCTTGAAATAGGTCTGGAGTGCAATGTACTTTCCTTTTAGGACTGCCTTTGTGGCATCCCATAGAGTTTGAATCGTTATATTTTCATTTTCAATTGTTTCCATATATTTTTAAATTTCTTCTCTCATTGCCTGATTGGCCCATTCGTTCTTTAGTAGGGTGTTCTTTATCCTCCATGTTTTTAGAGATTTTCTAGACTTTTTCCTGTGGTTGAATTCAAGTTTCATAGCATTGTGAAATGAACGTGTGTATGGTATGATCTCAATTCTTTTATATTTATTGAGGGCTGCTTTATGACCCAGTATGTGATCTATGTTGGAGAATGTGCCATGCACACTTGAGAAGAAAATGAATTCCATGGCCTCGGGATGTAGAGTTCTAAATATATCTGTCAGATCCATCTGGTCCAATGTGTCATTCAAGTCCATTGTGTCTTTAGTGATTTTCTGTCTAGTTGATCTATCCATTGCTATAAGTGGAGTATTAAAGTCCTGTGCTCTTAGCACATTCTTATCCATAGGATGGTTTCTGTTTGTGATTGTTTTATGTATTTAGGTGCTTCTGTATTCGGGGCATAGATATATATAATTGTTTGCTCCTCCTGATGGATAGACCCTGTAATTGTTATATAATGCTCTTCTTCATCCCTTGTTACTGCCTTTACTTTAAAGTCCAGTTTGTCTAATATAAGCATAGCTACTCCAGCTTTCTTTTGACTTCTGGTAGCATGATATATATTTCTCCATCCCCTTACTTTTAATCTGAAGGTGTCCTCCAGTCTAAAATGTGTTTCTTGTAGACAGCAAATTTTGTTTTTTATCCATTCTGCTATCCTATGTCTTTTGATTGGAGTATTTAGTCCATTTATTTTCAGTGTTATTCTTGAAAAATATCAGTTTAGAATCATTGTGTTGTTTGTAGGATTCATGCTTGTGGTGGTGTCTCTGATATCTTGTGTTCCTTACAACATTTCCCTCATAGAGTCTCCCTCTGGATTTCCTGTAGGGCTTATTTAGTGATGACAAATTCTTTCAATTTTTGTTTATTTGAAAAGACTTTTATCTCTCCTTCTATTCTGAATGACAGGCTTTCTGGATAGAGGATTCTTGGCTGAAAATTTTTTCTGTCATCACATTGAAGATTTCCTGCCATTCCTTTCTGGCCTGCCAAGTTTCAGTGATAGGTCTCTAACCATTCTGATAGGTCTCCCTTTGTATGTTAGGGACTTTTTATCCCTTGCTGCTTTCAGAATTCTCTCTTTGTCCTTATATTTTGCCAGTTTCACTATGATATGTCATGTAAAAGATGGATTCATGTTACGTCTGAGGGGAATTCTCTGTGTCTCTTGGATTTCAGTGTCTGTTTCCTTCCCCAGATTGGGTCAGTTGTCAGCTCTAATTTGTTCAAGGACTCCTTCAACNATTTCCTGTAGGGCTTATTTAGTGATGACAAATTCTTTCAATTTTTGTTTATTTGAAAAGACTTTTATCTCTCCTTCTATTCTGAATGACAGGCTTTCTGGATAGAGGATTCTTGGCTGAAAATTTTTTCTGTCATCACATTGAAGATTTCCTGCCATTCCTTTCTGGCCTGCCAAGTTTCAGTGATAGGTCTCTAACCATTCTGATAGGTCTCCCTTTGTATGTTAGGGACTTTTTATCCCTTGCTGCTTTCAGAATTCTCTCTTTGTCCTTATATTTTGCCAGTTTCACTATGATATGTCATGTAAAAGATGGATTCATGTTACGTCTGAGGGGAATTCTCTGTGTCTCTTGGATTTCAGTGTCTGTTTCCTTCCCCAGATTGGGTCAGTTGTCAGCTCTAATTTGTTCAAGGACTCCTTCAACGCCTTTCCCTCTCTCTTCCTCTTCTGGAATACCTATGATACAGATATTGTTCCATTTGATTGTATCACTCAGCTCTCGAACTCTCCTTTTGGGCTTCTAGATCAGTTTATCTCTCTTTTTCTCGGCTTCCTCTTTTCCTATAATTGTGTCTTCTAATTCACCTATTCTCCCTGCCTCTTCAATCCGTGCATTGGATGCCTCCGTTTTATTATGCATCTTATTTATAGCATTTTTAAGTTCATCACAACTCTTTTTAAGTTCCATAGTCTTTGTAGCAATAGTTTCTCTGATATCTTCCATGCCTTTATCAAGGATTAATTTTATGACTATTGTTCTAAATTACTGTTCAGTTATGTTGCTTATATCTGTTTTGAGCAGTTCTTTAGTTGTCATTTATTTCTTGAATTTCTTTAGAGGAGAGTTCCGTTTTGTCATTTTGGCTAGCTTTATGTCTCTCATTAGTTTTTAAAGCTTGTTATGCACTTAGCACCTGCTAGTACTGCTATATTAAAGAAAGCTCTTTGACTGTCCAGGGCCTGTCCATTCAGGAAGTGGTCTTTGAACGGTGTCTCTTGGTCTCTCTTGTTGAGAATTTGGTTATTTTATTTCCCTACTAGTAGTGGTATTTGGGACTCTCCACCACGTGTACTTTGGCTTGTTTCTTGAGGTAGCCCTGACCCACAGCCATGACTTTTTCTGGGATAATACTGTTTTTTAAAAAAGGAACAGAACTTACAGTACAGGAAAAGGGCGAGCCACTCTCTCCAGTCTCTACCCACAGGTTCCCCAACCCAGAAGCCCAGAATGAGTTTATTGTGCAATTGTTAGGACTTTTGACACAGCCATTAACAACTGTGGATGCTGATCTCCTCAGTCAGTAGCACTGGAGATATCCACCAGGAGAGAGTTATTCAGAGATCTGCATTTACGGACTTTGACTCTAAAAGAAAGACTTCAGACTATTTTCTTCTATGATGCAAACAAAGATGACAAGAAATAGTGACTAATTCATGGTCATATTTAAGCAGCATTGAGGATTTGGGGGTGAGGAGATCCCTAGGAAATGCTGAAGTCTCTGTTAGTAAAGTCCACTGCTCCCTGAGTCATTTTAATTTGGTCGTAAAAACCACTTGAGCACTCAAGCTAGTGAGATACAAAGGGTGTTTGCATTTCAAAATTAAAGAACCTACACTGAGTCTAATAACCACCCTTGACATCCCTTTAAGACAGAGACTATGTGTTATTTATAATTGCATTTCAGTATCTAATCCAGAGCCTGACACCAATATTTTTTTCATTAAGGGTTTGCTGAATAAAGAATGATCATAAACTTAAAGAGAGTGTAATTTGATTTTTTGACAATATTTATTAATAAGGATTTGTTTTTCTATTTTTCCCAGTAAGAACATTCTATAAATTAGAATGCCATTATTTCTATCAATCACCTATGTATTTGCTTAAGCAGGGAAATGATTTAAAAGTATACAGATTGTAACATTTCTAAAGCTGGTCCAATAGTAATTACTATGTCCTGGAGTTTAATACATTTTCATGCTTGTTTATGGTCAGTGGAGTGTTGCTGTATTGGATTCAACAGTTCAGGACTATAGAATTATGTCAACAGATTCATTTTACGATTGGAGATTCATTTTACCATTGGAGATCATTTTACCATTGGGATCCATAGATTCTTCAGATAAGGGAACCACGGTTTCTAGGAACAACAAAAAATATTATGAAAACTATGCATTCCTAAGGCACATGGTATATAGTAGCAAAGATTTTCTCACTTGATTACCCCCAGGGTAGAAAGTGAGACTAAATCAATTCAGTCATAGTTTAAGACAGGAGTTGGCACACTACAGCTTTCAGGCTAACTCTCCCCCCAGCCTGTCTTTGTAAATAAAGATTTATTGGAATACAAGCATGTCTATTTGTTTATGTATGTTACAACAGAAGAAATAAGTTGCAACAGAGACTGTTTGGCTTCTAATACCTAAAATTTTTATCTGGCCATTTTCAGAAACTTTACCTATTTCTGCTCAAACATAAACCAACTATATTTCGTGTTTGTGTGTGTGTGTGTGTGTGTGTTTTGTTAACCTTAAAAATAAAAGTCAGTTNATAAAATAAAATAAAAAATAAAAAAACTAAAAAGCAAAAAAAAAAAAAGAATAAAAGTCAGTTAATGTACCAGCAAAATGAATTTATTCAAGAGAAATGCAGTTTGGGACATGCAAACTATGGGGAAACCATAGGCATAGTCCAGAGAACAAAGGAGAGGAATATTGCATTGTAGGGAAAAGGGAGAAAGTTGATAGGGGCTATTTTGAAGAAAGATGCACTGTAGGAAAGCAAGAGTTCAAGATAGTTCCTCATTCGCTGACTTGTGGCAGTTTCTCACTGGCTAGGCTGGCAAGGAGGAAATACTCCTTTCTTGTGCTGGACTAAAAAAAGTGAACTTCTTCCTGCCCAGGATATGAAGTAAGCTGCAATGGCAAATACATGTGTGAGATTTCCCCTTTCAGTGCTTCTGGGCTCCATTTCATATGAGGTTTCTTTTATTTATGTTTATGATTTCTTTGTGTTCATATAAGATTTCCAGAGAGAGTGGATGTCCAGAAATAATGGAGATAGACTTTCCAGGGAGGATTGGTGTGCATGTCCCAGAAGAAACTTTGACTCTTCTTTGATGATGTTTGAGTTAATTAATGTTCAAATTTAGGTTTGTTAACATGATCTGGTAAATACACACATGGTAATGCCTTGGGACATCTGAGTTTCATACTTGTGAATATCTTAACAATAGATTCTGCTTCACAATGTGGTCTTTAAGAGAATTTTACTATAATATTTATTATTTTATTTATTTACTATAGTATTTTATTTTTACCATGAATTAAGTTTCTAGAAGTTACAGTGTATTTGATCAAATATTAATAAATGTGCTTGAGAGAGTGAATGTCTATCAGCAAAATAGAAGGGAAATGTCATCTGGACCTAGCAGAGAAACTAGCAGAGAAACTTAAGAGGAAACCAGCAATGGAGGTTGCTCTAGGAGGCAGATGAGAGACAGTATTTTTCACAAGTACATTTGAGTGAAATGAAAATGCCTAGTTTTGTCCCACTATGGCAAAGTCTAGAGAACTATCAATTTTGTCAGCACCTGAATACCATGTTGCTGGCGGACTTTAATTACATAGGCAAGACAGCTTGCAAGGGGGAAAAAAAATTGAGAGTCTCTATTCTGGGGTAAATTTCCCAAGCAGTGTGTGAGAGGTGTACGCAGAAATCCTGTTGACAAAATATTTTGTGCAAGTGCCTCCCACACACAGCTTTAAAATGTTACCCCTATGTGTTTTCCATTCCTGCTGCTATTCAAGTAACAAATGTCTGCAGCTCCTTAATCTGTTTCTTTCTCTCCCTTGCCCCATGACTCCTCCAAGAAACATGAGCAACTATTGCATTTATCTCCTTGTGTCATTTCATGTAATTTTAAAATGACTTTACAATTAATTTGAGTCATAAGTTCTTCTAAGAAATTTTCAGGTAGGTAAGTTAAATTAAATGAGCTGTGAACATGTCACACTAGTTTAATATGTTTTTTAAGGTGTTGAAACTTACATTTTCACTGAAAAAGTTATAGATTTTCTCTTGTGTACTTCAGATATTTTCAGGGAGCATTGAGGAAATGCACAGCTTGAAATTATGAAATTACTAAAATATTTCTCCTATAAGAATCTAATATTTTAATGATGTAATCCTTCCTCAAAGCTTCAGTATTTTTCTTGTCTTCCCATTAAGTGAACCATTTGTGTTGGTCAAAGTGTCTTTGCAGTTTCGGGAAGCTATCTGGAAACTGTCCACTGAGAAAGCCCCTGAAAATACAGTAACAGGGAAATTCAGGTCATTCCTTCACTCATCATTCACCCAATACACTTTTATTGATCACATGTGATATACATATTAGAAGTGTATGATAATGAGGAACAAGTGTTCCAATGGAAAGAACACAGACTACAGATTCAAAAGAGTTAGAGTGGAATCCTGCCTCTGTCTTTGCTGTCTGTGTGGCTTCAGACCCTATGTTTAGTCTTCCTGAACCCCATACCCTTCCTATCTAAACTATACATACATGGATCTAAGGATTGGAAGTAATAGTATGTATAGAACTTAAGATACACTAGAAGCTCAGCTTAGGCAAGTTACTTCTACCTTTTCTTTGTTGAAAGAGTTATAATGGAATGTTGGGAGAGAAAGAGAGTGGCGTGTTGTGGAGTGCAGCCCTGTGTTAAGACATAACTATAATTGAATCCACACACAAACACTTTTGGGTCTAGTGGGGTCTCAAAATAACTAGCCCTAATTCTGTTGTGCAGAGAAAATATATGGGCACCACAGTGGCTCAGTTGGTTAAGTGTCCAACTTCAGCTCAGGTTATGATCTCGAGGTTCGTGAGTTTGAGTCCCGCATCAGGCTCTATGCTGACAGCCTGGAGCCTGCTTCAGATTCTGTGTCTCCCTTTCTCTCTGCCCCTCCCCCATCCATGCTCTGTCTCTCTTTCTCAAAAAATAAATAAACATTTAAAAGAAAGCAGAGAAAGTATAAGTTATTTATTTGGCTTATAACCAGTTAAGTTTCTCTGGTGGGTGGTCAGTGTTAAATGCCCAACACAATTTAGCCTCAAAGCTCAGGTTGTGCAATAACTTAAATAGTCTCATTGGATCAAACTAGGTCCCAAACTGGAATGCACATTGGAATCACAGGGAGGGCTTTAAAAATTACAGATTCCTTGGGTTGCCTGGGTGACTCAGTCTGTTGAGTATCCGACTCTTGATTTAGGCCCAGGGTCATGGGATTTAGTCCCACATTGGGCTGAATGTGCAGCCTCCTTAAGATTCTCTCTCTTCCTCTGTCCCTCTCCCCCACTCGCACTCTCTCTCTAAAAAAAAGAAAAAAAAAACACAAAAAATACAGATTGTTGAACATCATCTCTAGACTTTGTTCTTCAGTAGATCTGGGAATGGCCTGAGAATTTGCATTTTTAACCAGTCTCCAGGTGATGCTAATGCTACTGGTTAAGGGCTCACATTTTTGAGAACTCTGCTTTAGATAATTTCAGTCTTTAACACACTTTTTCTTTGATTTCTTTTTGCTCTCTCAAATCTTCCTATCCAATTTATTTAAAAATATTATCTACAAGTGACAAAAATATACGCATATTTGAGGTAATTTTGAATATATATGAACATTGTATGTTATTATATATTGATATATAAACATTTATATAAATAATATATAATGTGTTAATGTAAATTGTTTATTAANTACAAGTGACAAAAATATACGCATATTTGAGGTAATTTTGAATATATATGAACATTGTATGTTATTATATATTGATATATAAACATTTATATAAATAATATATAATGTGTTAATGTAAATTGTGTTTATTAATATAGAACATTTAAAATATCATTTTTTAATGTTTATTATTATTGAGACAGAAACACAGCATGAGTGGGAGAGGGACAGAGAGAGAGGAAGACACAGAATCTGAAACAGGCTCCAGGCCCTGTCAGCACAGATCCCGATGTGGGGCTCGAACCCAGGAACTGTGAAACCATGACCTGAGTCAAAGTCAGAAGTTCAACCGACTGAGCCCACCCAGGTGCCCCAAAATATCATTTTTGACTCATGAGTTTATTTGAAAATTTTTTACTTCTATTTATTTCTATTAAGATTTTTATTTTAATTCCAATATATTTAACATACAGTGTTATATTTGTTTCAGCTGTACAATATAGTAATTCAGCAATTCTACACATTAGTCAATGTGTATCATGATAAATGTACTCTTTAATCTCATCACCTATTTAACTCACCCGCCCCCCAACCCACCTCCTCTCTGGTAACTCTCAGTTTATTCTCCATAGTTAAGAGTCTGATTCTTGTTTTGTCTCATTCTCTCTCTCTCTCTCTCTCTCTCTCTCTCTCTCTCTCTTTCCCTTATGCTTATTTATTGTATTTCTTAAATTCTTCATATGAGTGAAATCATATGATATTTTTCTTTCTCTGATTTATTTTACCTAGCATTATACTCTTTGGCTCCATCCATGTTGTTGTAAATGACAAGATTTCCTTCTTTTTTATGGCTGAATGATATTCCATTGTATACATATACCACGTCTTCTTTATCTGTGTATCTATGATGGACACTTGCACTGCTTCCATAGTTTGGCCATTGTCAATAGGTTGAAATAAACATAAGGGTGAATTTATCTCTTTGAATTAGTGTTTTTATCTTTTTGGTAAATACACAGTAATGCAATTACTGGACCCTAGGTTAGTTCTATTTTTAACTTTTTAGGGAACCTCCATACTGTTTTCCACAGTGACTATACTAGTTTGAATTCCCCCAAAGCCAAAGATTTTTATTTCTCCACAGCTTTGCCAATTCTTGTCATTTCTTGTGTTTTTAATTTTAGCTAGTCTGACTGGTGTGACATGATATCTTATTGCTGTTTGATTTGCATTTCTCTGATGGTGAATGATGTTGAGTATCTTTTCATGTGTCTATTAGCCATTTGGATGTCTTCTTTGAAGAAATGTCTGTTCATGTCTTCTGTCCATATTTTTCAAGTTTATTTTGGTAGACAGAAAGAGCAGAAGAGAGGCAGAGAGTGGCAGAGAGAGAATTCCAAGCAGGCTCCATGTTATCATGAGGCTCAGTCTCATGAACAATGAGATCATGACCTGAGCCAAAATCAACAGTTGGACGCTTAATCAACTGAGCCACTCAGGTGGCCCTCTTCTGCTCATTTTTAATTGGATTATTTGTTTTGGAGATGTTGAGTTGTATGAGTTCTTTGTTTACTTTAGATACTAACTTTTTACTGGATATGTTATTTGCAAGTATCTTCTCCCATTCAGTTGGTTGCCTTTTGTTTATTGTTTCCTTTGCTGTATATGACTTTAAAATAGTATAATTTATATTTGCTCTTTTGATGACATTAAAGACCCATGACACTTTACTCAATTTTCTCCTGTGAAGTCTAATTATTATTATTTTTTATCCTTTTAGATTGGGACTCTTCTATTTAGCACCATTCCATATATTTTTGAAAGCATTCTTGCAGTTTAGCAACAGGATGTTCTAGGGATATTTTGGTTTACACATGTCCAAAACAGGGATTTCACTAATGTTAGTGAACAGTAGTACTAGAATAAAAATCGTGTGTTTTAGGAGTATTTTAGTATTTAGGTAATAGAACTGGCAACATTTATTGAAAATCATAAATTCTTAAAATGATATATCTATTTATTAAATCATCCTAAATTTTGAGGTAATCTACTTTTCTAATATTTTTTAAATGTTGGTTTTTCTGTTTTAAATACATAATTTTACATCTATCACAAAGTTTTAAATTAATTTTAGTCTGCTCTGCTGTATTCCATCACTGAAAATAACATTCATTTATAATATCATATTTCCTTGAATCTAAAATGCCTCATATTGCATCATAAAGATGAAAACCATGCAATAGTGTTATTATATTTTTAAAAACATTAGCTTCTCTCACACTGTACACAAACACATATGAAATGTAAAGTAATAGAGCTTCTAGAAGATAACCTTCAGATTTTGAGTTAGTAAAATATTTCTTAAGTATAATACAACAAAATTAAACATAAATGCCATTAATATATTGGACTACATTATAATTAGAATTATGATTAAGAAAATAAAAAGGCAGACCACAAAGTGGGAGAGACCATTTATATTACATATAACTGAAAAGTGTTCACAACCAGAATATATAACCAGTTTCCCAAATCAGCAAGAAAAAAGGCACATAGCCCAATTATAAAATTTTCTAAGAAGACAAAAGACTTGAACAGTTACTTTACTCATACACACAATCCACATAGCCGAGATATCTATGAAATGTTTTGACTCTTATTTGTAGTCAGGGAGGTGAAAACCATTGAATTTCAGTTCATACTCCTAAGAAAGGCTAAAATTGACTGAACTGCCTACTATTGATACAGATATGGAGCTACTAGAATTCTCATGCATTGCTGATAGGACTCTGTTTTGTACAAATTATTTTATAAAAGTGTTTGGTAGTACTGCTAAAGTTGACATATGTAAACTATATGACCCAGCAGTTCCTCTCCGAGGTATATACTTAAAAGAAATCTATACATATGTGCACCAAAAGCTATGCACAAAATTATTTATGGAAGTATTATTTTTAATTACTAAGGTCTGGAAATAGTCCAGTATCCATCAACACTAGATTAGATAAATTGTGGTATGTTTACACAATAGAATGCTAAACAACAAGGAAAATAAACTATTGGTACATAAAACAACCTGATAAATTTAACAAATACAGTACTTTCCTAAAGATACCGTACATGAAAGAATCCATACTGTGTATATAATGTTTATATAAATTCAAAAACAGGAAAGGCCAATCTATGGTGACCAAAGTTCATTACTAATTACTTTTGGAGAAGAGGAGAGGATAGTAACTAGAAGGGGACACAGAGGCCATTCTGGGTTTCTCAGAATGTTTTATTTTTTTATTTGGTTCCAAGTTTGTTCTCACTTTGTAGTAGAGTATCAAAATATATTCTTTAATTTTTGAACTTTTTGAATTATACTTCAATATAAAGTTTCATTGTGGAAAATCCGTATGCATAAAGTTATGTTGGAAGAGCAGAGACAAAATATCTGACTTGGGACATCAAGGAAATCTTCTCAGAGGGAGGATTTAAAGTCAGACTTTAGGGACGACTGAATGGCTCAGTCATTCGAGTGTCTGACTTTTGCTCAGGTCACAGTCTCATGGTTTGTGAATTCAAGCCCCCCAGTCGGGCCCTGTGCTGACAGCTCAGAGCCTGGAGCCTGTTTCTGATTCTGTGTCTCCTTCTCTCTCTGCCCCTCCCTCTCTCACGCTCACTCTCTCTCTCTCTCTCTCTCTCTCTCTCTCTCTCTCTCTCTCTCTCTCTCTCTCTCTCTCTCTCTCTCTCTCTCTCTCTCTCAAAAATAAAAAGCATTAAAGAATTTTTAAGTCAGACTTTATTCCATGATGCATTCAAATACAAGTACAGAAGTCCCTTTAACAGCTTAAAGAAGTAGGGGCTTTCTGTTCATCAGAAGAAAAACAATTTAGGAATATATGTATCTCAATAGCATCAACAGGTTAATTCAAACCCTACTATCTTTAATCTGTGTTTTTTTGTTTTGTTTTTGTTTTTGTCCTTTTGGCTACAAGATGGTTACTTAGTCTGTATTACAGGAATAGAGAAGGGAAAAGAGGGAAAAGGTTGTCCAGTAATCTCCTGCCTATGTGTCATTTATCAGAGCTGATCACTCTTAGGTTTGAGGAAGTCTGGAATGATAAAAGCAGAGGAAGGCAAGGGAAGGGGTTTTGAAATGGGTGTTTGGTGAACCAGTCTATATGACCTGCCATTCATACGTGAAAGATGTTTGTCCGATATGTTTTTGGAGGAGACTACAATGCAAATGAAAAGGTATGTGCAAATGTAGATTTTTGATACCCTCTTACTTTTAGCTTAAGGAAGCTCATGTGTTCTCAGAAACTTTCCCATCTCCTAATGGGTAGTAGGATTTAAGATACCTAGACAGTACTTAAAATTATGATGATTTTCAAGGAATAAAGGACCATGAAAGAGTTCACTGGTAGGCAGTTAATTAAGAAACAAAGAGAAGGCTCTGGGCTTATAAAGTAACAGTGTAGTCAATTTCTTTTTCTTTTAGTTTTTCTTCTTTAACAGTTTGACATAGATGAGATGATGGGAAACAATAATTTTAGGTATCAGTTTTCTGAAGCATTCAGTAGATAGGCAGCCAAACTGAAAGTTTCTTAAACAAAACACAAGATGAAAAATATCATGTAAGTAACTTCAGGAATAGCAAAACTATCTGATTGATCAGTTCACCTTCAGAATAGAAAGATTATGTTATTTCTTGAATTGCTAAGAATTATTTATTCAACAAATGATTATTATGCACCCCATATGTGTAGATGCTGTTTTACCTTCTTTAATATATGTTATTATATTTATCTTCACAAAAGCCCTTTCCCTTTGCAAACTATAAAACTGAGTCCAAGATGGGTTCAGAAATTAGTCAAGTGTTGTATACTTAGTAAATTCTGGAATTGGAGCCAAAGTAAAGTAAATGACTATTACTTTACAAACTGATTAGAATGATCTTGATCCTTATATTGATTTGTTACTTAGCTACATCCACTTAATTGTCCAAGTAAATAGCCAGTTAATACTAACAATATAGGGAGGTGATATATCTGATACAGTTTCACATGATTTTACATAATCCTCAGTTGTTGTCACTAGGTTCTAAGGTATATTATTTGCAAATTTTAAAAGGGAGAAATGCTCATGAAGAAAGTGATCTGATTTTTCCCTGGGGGGGCACACTGGATTATAGAATGTAGGTGTGGTTCTAGCTCAAGGTTCTGATTATTTAAGAGTGGGGTCTGGATATATCTTTGCAGTCTGATATTTTGAAACATCATTTTAGAAACAATTAGAAAAATCTTTAAGTATTCAATTCTTGTGATATAAAAAGAGAGAGAAAAAAATAAGAAAATTTCCAGAGATGACATACCAAAATAAAACATTCACTTTTCCAGATTTAGCCAATCATAAAATGGGTTCTAATCAGTGTTGGTATGAACAACCTCTAAGAAATGATGCTGTGCAGAGAGATGGAGCCACCATTTAACTTTGTACATGAAATTCTTTTTCTTGACATTGTTGTATTGTTTGAAGACTTAACTTTTCTTAAATTAACAGTTGAGAAAAAAGCATTCCAACTAATGCTAAAAGTGGAATCTTAAACAAAATAAAGCTCTATTGAGAATTCTAAAATAGAATCATTTTGTTCTAAGATGTTGATAATCTAATGGCAGTGACTCAAAGCCAAATTAGGCAAAGAGTACATTGGTACTGATCTTTACATAGATGAACCTGAGGCAGAATGTGCATCATCCATGAACATGTAGGAACACTAAGATTGGATTATAGTTTTGCCTTGTGTACTGTACAGAATATTTTTACTCTTTCACTGCCCTTGAGCAACTGATAAACATCTTATGACTATACTTAGCATATTGTGTTTTCATCCTTTTTTTTTTTTTAAGTTTGAGGCAAAATATCTGGCTTGCCATTTAATCATTGAAATAGGCCCATATATGTGAAAAGGAAGAAGCAAAGATAGAGATTTTTCTGTATAGCTTTTTCAGGTATAAACCACATTTAAAATAAATATAATCCCTTATCTGGGAAAGTAAAACTAATTTGAACACTTTGTAAAAAAGATTTTTTTCTTTTTGTCATTAAGCCATTGCTGAGGGTGGAAAATCCCTTCTAATAGCTCATGAAACTTGTCACAGGTAGGTGGCATTTGATGACTCACAAAAGAGGAACTGTGGAGCAGATTAATTATTTTTTTGGCTATAGAATGATGCTGGTTTATTTTGCACTAATAATAGGAAAGTTAATAAATGTCATTTAAGTCATTAAAACTGAAGTTTCTGATGTTATTGGAAACTACAATCCAAGAATGTTTTGAGAGAGCAAGCATTTATGGTAATCTACCAAAATTGCTAATATTCCTACCACTAATGTAATCTACCATTAATTATTAATATTCCTTAGCAATTCTGTCCTCCATCAAGCAATATATAACTTGTCTGTTAGTTTCACTCAAACAGTGAATAGTCTCAACATTTGCATTTAGTACTGAAGTTTCCTTCCTACACATAAGTATCCTGCCGTAAAATAGTTTTAAACTATGCCATTAACCAGGCCTAGCGTGGGTGAGACTGTTCGAAAATGGACATGTTCATATATTGCTTGTGGGAATAAAGTAGGACAACACTTGCAGAGGGCAATATGTATTAAAAGATGTCATACTCTTTGAACTACAGCCTAATTCTAGGAGTATGTTCCAAGGAATTAGAAACATGTCAAGGATGTTTATCATGATATCATTTACAATAGAAAAAGTGAAATAATTGAAATTTCTTATAAAAGAATTTTTAAGATGTTATTTTTATAAATTATTTTGTCACAATTAAAATTATGTTACTTTGGTTTTGATATGGAAAATGTTTATAATGTGTTACAAGGGAAAAGAAAGTTACAGAAAGCAGTATGTGGTATCTCTACTTTTGTAAAAATAAGTGTATTATGTGGGTAAACATATATATAGATGTGTGTATATTATACACATTAAAATATATTTGAAACAAATACATTTTACATAGAAAGAGTATAGAAATAGTATTAAAATAGTCTGTACAGAATATTTAAAATTTTTCTTGTGTTATCTGTGTTTTGTTCTAAGATAAATATGAATACCTGTATAATGAAAATTATGGTTAATAAAATATAGGTTATTCATTGACTTCCTTCTCTTTCTCTGGGATGGCTCTGTCCTCTTGTAAAATTGTAAGAGCAGCAAGAGCAATCTAAACAGTAAACTACCGGGGCGCCTGCGTGGCTCAGTCGGTTAAGCGATCTGCTTCTGCTCAGGTCATGATCTCACGGTTTGTGGGTTCGAGCCCCACGTCGGGCTCTGTGCTAATAGCTCAGAGCCGGGAGTCTGTTTCAGATTCTGTGTCTTCCTCTCTCTCTGACCCTCCGTTGCTCATGCTGTCTCTCTCTCTCTCAGAAATAAAATTTTTTAAAAAACATTAAAAAAACAAAATAAACAGTAAACTACCTATATCATGTCTCCTATCTTCCACCACACATAAAGCACCAGGATTTTTACCTCTCCACCCCTGCCGCTTATACACATTCTCATAAAACCTATTTAGGGCTTTGACTGGAGGCATAACGGTAGAACATTGAGCCTTTTATTAGTGACCTCTCTGAGTATATCTCTGCTTTTTCTCCTATCAGTTCACTAAATTTTCTCTTCCCTTTGAGTTTGAAAGCTGTTCTTTCAGTATTATCCATCTTTCTTCATGGGGGGAATTTATAGTCATAATGATCATCCATGTGAATTGTCATCAGATAGAGTCCATTTTAGGTAATAGAGGCAGAGAACTGAGTTAGAAAACACAACAGTAGCCCCTACAGTTATTCATATATAAGTGCAATCACAATACTTTATTGTTGCATATTTCCAAGTATAAATTCCTCATTCATAACTTATAAATCTAGTTATGCTATGTGTGTAAGTTGAGCCTTGGGTTCAAAAGTGAAACTACACAAGATAGAAACCCAATACATTTCTTTTTACTTCACTGTGTAAAGTGTTAGGCTGCTTGCACCAAATCAGGACAACTGACTCTCAGTTCATATTTCCCCTACTTGCAATTGGTATTTCATATTTTGTCTTTTTTATTCTGTCAGCTTTTATCCTCTAGGATGATAGCTGCATGGGTAATAAGAGTGCAGAATTAGTATTTAATTTAAGTGATAAATAACTGTAACAGCTATATCTTCTTACCTTGATCTAAAGGTTTTATTCTTGAAATTAGATTCATGTTTTTGTTGATATTTCTATTTCTCAGTTCTTCCATTTTTGTGATTGGTACATCCTTTTAACGTCCTTTTTACAATTTTCCTGTGCTAGAGTCTGCTGTCTCCTGGTCTCAACAGTAGCTGTAGGATTTGGGCCATCACAAAGCAGAGCACATAGACTTTTATTGTTATTCACTGTTAGAAATTGTTTAAATATCCCTACAGATTCCCCAAAGACCAGGCACTCTATGGGAGAGAGAAATTACTGTAACATAATTGAGTATAGTATCTATCCTAATAAGAATTGAAGTTATTTGGGCCTTTAACTGTATGTATTTAAAAAAGAAGTCTTTGTTTTTCAAGTATTTTATATGCATTTACTATATTTGAAAATAGATTTTATTGCAAAGATTTATACTTCTGTGTTTTTTTAATTTCATGTTTAGGAAAAACAAATATAAACACAGTGTTAATATAATTATTTTTCCAGAGGACTCGGCTGTAGCAATCACAAAATGTAAAAGATTTCAATTTAATGTTTATAAACTTTACTGACCATCCCAATCTGTTTCGTTTTTCCTGCAAAATGAAGCTACTTAAGTGATTCATCATAGTAGTTTCCCATTTTAACAAATTGTCACAAATCATGTAGTTTAAAACAACAGATATGTATTCTTTCTAGTTCTGGAGACTAGAAGTCTGAAATCAAGATGTCAACAGGGCCATGGTTCCCCTGAAGGTTCCAGGAAAGAATCAGTCCCCTCCTCTGTCTTTACATGGCCTTCTTCCATCTGTATTCCTCTCTCTATGACTCTCTCTTATACCTTACATAGGAATATGAATACTAGTCATTGGATTTAGGATCCACCCTAATCCAGTATGATTTCGTTTCAATTTATTAATTCTGCTAAGACCCAATTCCCAAATAAAGTCACATTCATAAGTACCAGAGATTAGAGATTTAGTCACATCTCTCTGGGAGACACAATTCATCCCACAACACTCACATAACACTTCATACTTGAACTACAACACTTAAAGTATAATTACTAGTTTAGAAGGCATGTACTCCTTTTTTCCTTTTGTCACTAACTCCTGCTGCCCAACCTTTAAGGGCAAGCTTAATTTCTTAATGTTTTATATATCTCTGTGCAGTTAGCATGTTGCTGAACACATTACCTTAATGAATGTAAATGGAATGAAAGATAGAAAGGAGGGAGGCAAAGAATAATATGAGGTATAAAAGAAGGAAGTGTTGGTCTACAGCAGTGCTTGCTTTGCACAAACTTGCTGGTCATTAGCAATGCTTTTCCACCTTTGAATAAAAGTTGTGGGTTTCTCCACTAGAAAATCTGATTCACTGAATAATTGTGGGGTCCAGGAATCTATATTATAGATAATTTGCTGAGATGATTCTACCTTTTGATCCATCATGAAAAATACTCTATCGTGTGTGTGTGTGTGTGTGTGTGTGTGTGAGAGAGAGAGAGAGAGAGAGATTATAGAAAAATGAGAGAAACTATGCATGGAGCTATCATCCATCTTTTATGCGAAAGCAAGTTGTTTTACATAGCAAGTCATTTAATTATCCTGGACTCATTGCTTCATTGGTAAAATGAGTGTTAAGCACTTCTAAAATTCTGATTCTCCTGTTCAAAGTCATTGTCATTGCTTGTTCTTAAAATGTGTGGGTGTGGTTGGAGAATTTCCACTTTTGGTCTTTATAAAGAAGACAGTATGTTTGAAATGACTTCTTAAATATCTTCTTGGTCTAGTTACTCTGAAATTGTAAGAAAATGGTCAGTGGTGGTTATCTTTGAGTGCTGGAAGAATAGATGGCTTCTTTCTACCACTTTCCTTTATATTTTTTATTTGTATGATGAGCATATATTATTTTTACAATGGAAAGTTACTCATACATGTTCTCTTTTTAATAAGCACAGGTTAAATAACAAGAAAAATGCATGGAATAAGTTATACTAAACTAAAGGGGAAAATTCAAGAGGCTGATAGAAGCAAAAGAAATGCATGCACAGTTCAAACTAGGGGAGAAATTTTTATATAAAAGTAGGGGTATTAGGCTTTCAATGTCAGTATTGTTGGTCTTTTGATTTTACGTCATGCATAAGAACTTTGTTTTGAATTTTTACCATAAAATGATGTTTTCTCTTTAAAAGTTTTTGAGGTCAAGTTTGTTTAAAATTAGAATATTTTGGATTTGTCCGACTCACAGATAATGGATAAGATAATGAAACTGTCATAGTGGGGGGAACATTGTCAGCAGCACTGACAGAAGGTGGGTGTTCTCAGATGAAGACACAGATATAAGAAAGCTGGAATAGAATTGCTTACATCTTATTCTTTTAAGACTAACAAGTGGGAAATGTCTGTTTAAAAAGCATATACTTCTCTATCTTTACACACATATCTCTAAACTGATAGTTGAAAACCTTGCAATAAGAATTTAGCTTTTCTGTTTCTGTTTCAAAATTAAAAACTTGAAATTTCTTCTTTAGAAGAAATCAAAGCCAGGAAAAGGGACACTGGGGAATGGTTGACAAGAAAGCCACTTTGACATCTGACAGTTTTATTATTTCCTATGATTTTGTAAGAGGCTTTGTCTTGAGAGGAAAAGTCAAAATGAACAACTTCAAAATGAATGGGAAAACTTATCTTTGTGAATTCAGAGACAGTTCTTTAGTACTTAGACCATTCATACAAAAGTGATTAAAGCCCTAAATTTGACTGTGTGGAAAAATAGATCATTTATATGATATGACTAATTGAGATCATGCCTTAAATTATTTGGGTAACAATTATTTTGTTAAGAGGAGTTAATTCAAACTTTGTTTGAATTACAAACTTAGGTTGATTCAAATATTGGAAAAGTTACTGGGCTCATTATGTTATCTTCTTAGTAATTGTGAGTAGATTTATATCTCAAATCAGAATTCCTCATTATTGACCAGAATTCCCTTGTAAACACACACACACACACACACACACACACACACACACACACACGGCTTTTAGGTCATGCTTAAATATATGACCACTTGAGAAGGCAAGTGTGCACAGTCTACTTTCTAAGAATTTCTGCTCTACTTTTCTGGGTTGCCCAGCAACCAGAAATCTTCAACATTCAAGGGTTGTCTTCCCCTGGTGAAATGTCATTCCCCTTATGAATAAGACCTAAGTGATGTCCTTCAAATTAGGGATAATTTTCACTCAGGAAGTGAAATAGTTTCTAAAGAAGTAGACTTAAATAAAAATTCAGAGACAAAATTATAGACTGACACTACAAACCAAGGGAAGACCTGGAGACAACAAAAGCAGCATTGTAATGAACCAGGAAAATGATATTGATATTTGGAGCCCTTATACGTTTGGAAATATCAATACTGAAGAATTATTTATCTATGTTTTAGGGTGCTTATTTCCTCAGCAGGAAAGCTGGAGAAGTTTCTATACCATAACCTGAGTAGATATTTCTTTTTCTTTAGCTACCTTAGCACTGATATTACAATCTTTTATAGCAGCAAATCTATTTTTATTGTTTCTACACCACCTGTCTACCACCAGATTCTGTTAATTTTCTATTTCTCCCCACATTTATCATAAATCTCTAAGTCTGTGTAATAAGTCTTCTCCTTTGGATCTCTAGAATAACTTTCTGACTAGTCTGCCTGTATCCAAACTTTATTCCACTAATCTATTCTTCAGACTATACATATTTTCAAAGTTCAAATTTGATTACATCAGTTCTCTACTTACATAAACTCCTTAAGTTTTTTCCATTATTCTTAGGATAAAGGTAAATTTAGGATAAACAGAGCATGAGCAGGGGAGGACCGGGGTGTGTGTGTGCAGAGAATCCGAAGCAAGCTGTCAACACAGACCCCAGAGCAGGGCTTGAACTTGTGGACCGTGAGATCTTGACCTCAACCTAAGTCCAATGCTCAACCAACTGAGCTACCCAGGTGCCCTCCAAAGAATACAAATTTTCTTTGTTTCCCATCCATCACAAAGGTAATATTAAAAGTCCTCAATGAAATACCATGCAGCCTTGGAAAGAAACACTATTAAAAAGCTGTCCACTATAGATACCTCTGTAACTCCATTTTTACTAATAGAGATCAAACTGATTTATTTTAAGAAAGTACAGAGTAGAGAGAGATGCTATCATGAATAAAATATTTTATCCATGTTACCTCATGGAATATTTAGAGATAAATTTTGGGGGGTGGGCTGGGAAATCAATGATCCAAGGCTAAACATAATCACTAGTACAGGGTGGATCACTAATTAAATTTCTAAAATTACCTTCTCTATTAATATTTAGAAATTCTCCTCTGAGTTAGGTGGCATTACATAAAATGAGGAAACTGAAGTGCTAAACCAAAGACCCAAATTAGCAGCAGGCTTTACTGGTATTTGGAACTTGTAAATTAAAAATCACAAACATTAATTGCATCTTTGTAGTATATAAATTAAAAATATAATGATGACTTCATCTTGATGTTTGATCATACCATTCTAAAATCACTTTCTGATTAATTCGGTTATTTTAAGAGCTATTGGCTTTTCTCATGAATCAAAATTACTTTCATAAAGTGTCAGCTTAAGATATAATTATCTTTGGAGCCATATTTTAGCATATATTCCACAACCACAAGAAAATAACTGTAGCCATAAACTGCCCAAAAGTAGCACATGTTTCTAATTGATATATTAATTAATTCAAGGCCATCATAGAATTTGCAAGTTCACAATTTCCTTTATGCTTAAAGCTCTCTTCTTTGGTGATTAGCAGCAAATTTTGGAGCAACTTAGATTTCCAGATCAGGGTGCCAGCCTAGTTGGGTTCTGGTGAGAGCTTTCTTCCTGGCTTGCAGATGGTCACCTTCTGGTTATGTGCTCAAAGGGCCTTTCCTAGGTGCATGTGAAGGCATGCATGTGAAAAAAGAGAGTACTTCCTCTCTCTTCCACTTCTTATAAAGCCACAAATCCTATCAAATAAAGACCTGATCCATATGACTTTATTTAACCTTAATTTTGTACTAAAAGCCCCATCTTCAAATACAATCACAGCAGAGGTTACAGAATGTAAAATTCAATCCACAGAATACAGTTTAAAACTTGTAACAAGTCTGTTACATCCCAAATTTTTATGTGATAAAGATTTCCTGCTATAGTTAATGGGCTGCCTGTTTGGAGCAATATTCTATACAAAGCAAGGACATTTAAAGAACATAAAATACATCTCTCTGAAATCAGTTTTTAAAGAGATTTGATCTGTAGCTTCAGTGTGATGCACTCAATCATTTTTCGCCATCTTTACAGGTTAACACAATTGGTGAAGATATGATTCACACAGGACAAGTTTCCTGTCTTGCTGTGTTCCTACAAAGATCTGACTCAAGTGTGAGGATCCAATTTAGAACAAGCTCCTTGCTTGGATAAAGATTGAAAAGGGAGAGGGGGTGGTGGTAGATTTGAGCTTTCTTCAGTACAAATGACTTTTATGAAATAAGTCATGCCCTCTTTGAAGAGAGCTGAATCTAAGTTTGATTTAGTAGGAACTTGAAAATACCTATGTAAATTGTCAATTAATAAAATAATGAAACCCTGATGTAGGGAGAAGTTTACAGTGTATTTTGCTATATTCTGTTGCTTTCTTCTATGGAAGCATAACCAGTATTTTCCATTTCCTCAACCTGTCATACTTGAAAGCCAAAGAGACTTGATTTTGGTTTTCCTCAAATGCTTCATGGAAATATGTGATTGGGAAATATAAAATTAGAATGCTCAAAGAAGTAGATTATTAGCTTTCTCAAAAAGGATGTGCACTCTGTCTTTAAGTTTATATATTCCCAGTTTTTTGTGATGATTTTTATTATCAGAAAAATGCAGAGCAACATATTATAATACCCTAATCTGGTTCCTCCAGCTGAACATAAAACATAATGTATATATGGAAAACCTTTTAGTTGATGCTGTGTGGACTATCTGCTCAAGAATGTATTNTGTGGGGATGCGCACTGGGTGTTATGTGGAAACTAATTTGACAATAAACTATTTTTAAAAAAAGGAATGTATTTGCTTAAAAGACTGGAAGCAGTTGCTCTATTGAGACATGGCCTGAAATACATATTCTTGGTGAAGTTCTGGACTGTCCTACTGGAGATGATAAATGCTTTCTTCACCTAACCCCTTCCTGAGGAAACTGTCTCTCCACAATCCTGGAATCAATTGGAAGATCTCTCCTAGCTACAGAAAGAATGTGAATTAGTTAACTGGGAAGCTGGTGTTCTGCTCATTATTGACTATATTCAAGAATATAAAAAACTGGCCAATGGTGATATAAAAAAGATTGGAAGACAAACAGAAAATAAGCAGCAAGAAGCAGAAATAGGAAATAATTCTGAGAGAAAGGAACAAATGTTCAATAGTGAATTTCCAGGTCCCTTACTTAGTCCCTATGATGTTCAAGTCCTTCCATTTTTTGGTGATAGAAGGGTGTGTATTTGCCATTGTACGCCTCCAAGAACATCCATTTTTTTTACTTATTTTTGTGCTTTTATTATTTGCCACCAAGTATGTCTAACTGAGAGAGCTACCAAGAACATAACTCTATCTTCTCTCCTCAGATATTTCATTTCTTCTTCCCACAGAGTGGAAATTTTTTATGTAGGTTGGGAGTGAAGTAAACAAGGCCTACAGAGCAATTCTGCCTTTTAATATGGGAGACCCTATTAGTATGATAGGTCTCCCTACTCCTGACCTTATCACTGAGGATTCTGGCTGTGGCTTCTCCTCAGAAAGACATGCAGCAAAAGCCAAGTTATGATACCAAGGCCCATTTTAGGCTTTTGATACTTGATCAGTCATTTTTGTCTGTTTTTAGCCACATAGTCAGTTGTCCTATGAGAAATAAGGCAGGTGTTTAACAAGAATAGGTATGAGCTCTTAAACATAAGTTATTTATATTACTTCCCAAGTTCTATATTGAATCACACGCCAGATTCATACCAGAAATGACTCACTGAGATTTATACCATAATCTTATCTTTAGTATTTGCTATTGATGCCAATTAGCTATACAATTAGTCTTTAAGCCAAATCACTTACAGGGCTAATACTGCTACCCTTTGTGTGTGTAATCCAACTTTATGTCACTATGTCTGCTTTTTAATCTTCAAAGATGTTGCTGCTTCTCCAAACATCATTCCTCAAACATCTATTATCCCCACTGCTTACTCTGTTTTGGCTGTCAGGCCATGGATGCTGATGAAAAAAAAATGCATAAGAGTTGTGACAATTATAGATTCATTCTGTGGAGTTTCATCGTGATCATGCCTGTCATCACATCAACCCTTTATTCCACCTCTCAAATGTCACAAAACTATTCTCTCACTTATTATTCTTTTCTCCTTGAAACATCCAACCATCTTCCATTTTTCTGCCCCTCATTCTTAGTGAAAATATTGCTACTTACATTGCAAACTCAATTTTGCTGAAAATTCTCTCAAATTCCTTGATCTTCAGCTTAATATTCTCTCATGTTTCTGTTCAGCCTTTTTGGAGAAGAGTCCACTAGTGTGTGAGCAGCTTGAGGATAGTCATCACAATTTATTCACCCTTGTATCTTTGATGCCCAACTAATTTTCTTTAATGTAAAGACTACTTCCAAACATATCCCAATATATCCATTATTAAATCATCAAAATACATCTATTTATAGCTGCTTTAAAATTTTCCCAGTTATCACTAAAGTTTTGATGCAAGAGACTTCCTCCTTCTACTTCCTATCTACTCACTTATTTTTACTATGAGAAATAAGATTCCTCTTTCTTCCAATCCCATGAACTCTTGAAAATACTATAAAAAGGTTATAGGTGACCTTTAATGTCCTTACAGTCAGTAAGTATACCTTTGCTCTTATGTTCCTAGGATGCACTTAGATATTTGATATTTGAGAACACCTCCTTCTTGAATCTTCTACCTGAGCCTTTGCTGTTTTACAGCATATTCATGGATTCATTTCTGATCTCGAGGCAGATAATTCCTAAAAGACATCTTGAACCCTCATCTTCTGCCTGCATTCTTCCTGTGTTTTCTCCCAATCAGCAATAGTAGAGATTGAATTGGATTGTGGATAACATGTTAATTCAATGCATACTAAATGAACTCAGAATCTTGCTCCCCAAACTGTCATTCCTTTCCAGATAAAACTGTACAGCAGGCCTCACATTTCTAGGTACGTGAACTCAATCATAGAATCACCCTTCCTCTCCCTCCCTCCCTCCCTCCTCCTCTCTCTGTCTCATTCACAGCATCCAATATGTCACTATGTCTTTTAATTCTTCTTTCGAAAAATGTGTGGGGTTCTTTTTTCCTCTTCTCCTTGTTCACTAAAATGAAGAGCCCAGACTTTCAACACCCAGACTTAAATAATGTCACACTAATTTTACTGTCTATTCCACTGTTTTTCATACCATTACATTATCACCGTATCACTAATATTAAATACAACTTTTAATCTCTCACTCCCCTAGTTGACTTGTCTAGGGCATCAAGTTCATACTTTCTGGTTTAGATTAATATTCTAGTAAGCTCACCTCTCTTAGTTAGTATTTTCTTTTTAAATACACATTTTTAACCTCTGTCCCAGATAAATTTGTGTTCTCACATTTCCTGTGTGAACTTTTCAAATGTATACCAACTTCTTTTCCTGACTGCTAGATTTTGCTCATTCATTTTCCCTGTGTAATCTTACATTTCCTGTACTAGGGTACATATTAAATTTCAATTTCCTGTTTACTCATCAGTCCTATCAGACCCACTGTGCATGAGGACTTTGTTATTATGTTTCCTGCTATATACTCAGTACTTAGCTCCCTGTCATTTAGCTAGTGATCAGTATATATTGAAAAATAAATATCCTAGTTGTGAATCACCTACAAGATCTAGTCAACTGAGTGCCGCATACAATGCCCTCTATTCATCCTGGCTGTTTAATTAATATACAAACTTTCCTTCTTAATCATAGTGAATAATATCTGTTATTGGTATCACTTTGTAGGGTAGATTTATAACAAACACGCTTATACTCCTCTTTCTTTTCAAAATGTCTGTAATGTCATGTCTGCATAACCAATTGCCAAAAATAACTTTAGTAATGTTTAGTTTATTAAGCATTTACCTTTAATGGTTTCATATGAAATAGATATATTATGGTGACTATAAGAAGGACAGCAATATTACCCATTTAATTCTCCATCCTTGCCCTTATTAAAAGAGTAGAAATGATATTTCATAATTGTTCCTGTCTACACTTTATATAGTCTTATGTTAGTTGACCTTGCATCCTATTCCATGATTATATTGTTAACTTATGATTCTTATGCTTGAAAATGAATGAGGCTTTTGTTCAATGAATTAAGATTAAACAAGGAGGTTTGTTTTATTTGTTATTATTAATATTATTACTAGTATCACTACTCAGACTTTTCAGACTTTCAAATGAAGTTATTAGACTTAGATGTATTATTCGGATAATTTGTGTTTCTGAAATGCATTTCATGCAATTTACAACAGTTAAGACAATCCATACCTGATATTTCTCCATATCAGCAATGAGACTATTTCACTTTCTTATCAGTTGTGTGTTCACTGGAATAACACTTTTAATGTCCTAAATATCTTAAAATCAAGAAAAAATGACTGTTCTTTATAACAGAGAATCTTGAATATAAAGCCAAATTTGTAAAATTTCATAGTTCTTGATAAGGCAAGAGGCAGATGATTTTTGCCTGGGTGGCTCAGTTGGTTAAGCATCGGATTTCACCTCAGGTCATGATCTCGAGGTCCATGGGTTCCAGCTCCGCATCAGGCTCTGTGCTGACAGCTCAGAGCCTGAAGCCTATTTAAGATTCTGTGTCTCCCTCTCTCTCTGCCCCTCCCCAGCACGTGCTCTGTATCTCTCTGTCTCAAAAATAAATAAACGTTAAAAAAAATTGTAAAAAGAGGCAGCTGATTCTTTAAGAATCCATAAATACATAGATTATGCTTAAAACTCTTAAATTTTTACTTAACCTTTGGTTTTGTTAGATTTTAGGGATGCTTGACAAGTTTTCTTTTAAAAAATTCTCTAAACAAATAGTTTCATGGAAAGAAATGTGGGAAAATGTGACTTATGCATCAACCGTAGGTTAAAATAACAGAAGAAATAATACCTCGTAGCATTTTGAATGGGAAATTGGTACTGAAAGTCTCTCTTCTGCCTGAGGCCCTGTCTTCTGTCCCTGCCACCCACTTCTGACCTATGAGTCACTGACTATTCCAACTTCATTTAAAATCTTTATTAAATTAGTTTGAATCCTAAGCCTTCTGTACTAAGAAAAATTGTGTTGGATTTTATGCCTCTAAAATAAAGAATTGTAGTAGAGACTGCAGAATACTTGGCATGTTTGTATATTTAGAAATCTTGGTATACATATACTTGTGTCTGTATGTTAAGTGTGTGTGTGCACAGGCTCATATGAATGCAGCTGAATTGACACCCTCCCCTATCTTTCCTTTAGTCTATTGATGGCGTGCTCTATTACTTCCTTGAGATGGAATTATAACACTAGTAATGATTAGCATTTTTTGAGTGTTTATTATGTGCAAAGCTATGCTAAGTGCTTTGTCACACTCACTAACAAAATCTTCTCCTTTCAGTGGTAAGCTTAGTGTGGTAACCTGTGTGTATCTTGTTCCTTACCTATAATGTCTATTACATAATGGGCACTCAATAAACTTTAGTTGCGTGAAGGCCTGAATCCCAGTATATCCTTACAAAATAGGCATAATTGTTTGTTATGCAAATGAGAAAAAATGAGACATTGAGAGATTGAGAACTCCCAAAGTTCACCCTTACTCAAAACTCTATGAGTTTAATTACATTATAATTAGATGGAAATATTTATCAGAGGCAAACTTTGGGCAGGGTTTTAAATTTGATTTACTATTTTTGGGGGGTGGGGGGCAGTTCTACTAACATGTAAATCTTCTCTTGTTATGAAACAGTAACCTACTAAAATTTTTTCCTTGAGTAAAAGCATCCACAGTGCTTTGCAACTGTTCCAGATTAACTCTGTGTTAATAAATGGTTTAAAAAGTTGTGGTTTCTTGGTATTGTTTTGAGCATATTTATGTTGTTTTTAAGTTATTTTCATTGTCAATATATGGAGGTCCATATGACTATATATATGTAATAAACATGTTTATACATACATATAATCAAATTTTAGAGTTACTTAATTTTGTAATTTTCTCCTGAATAAAGCTACCTGGAAAGTGAATACTCTTTAACTTGAATGAGTAGAAGATAAATACCAATAAAGTCATTTTTTGCCTCTACAAATATGAAGAATTGAATACTTAAAAATTCAGATATAATTGTTTTCTAGAATTCTCCAAGAAATCATGCCTTCCACTATTAACTCTGGAAATGTCTTATGGTACATTCTTCAGATTCTCTCAAATTTTATTCTATTTTCCTTATTTTGGATGATGTTGAAAGCTTATCAGCAAGATGAATTTCCATGAAAAGGAGAGAAAGTTACTTCTGGGGCTTCAAAGAAGAGAAACTACATGTGCGAAGGCAGAGCTAGCAGCTACAGAAAAACTGGGGAAAGGCAAAAAAAAAAAACGAAAAAAAAAACAAATGGCAAGAAATCTGCCTTCAGGCATAACATAATGAGTGAGACAAGATGTGGAAGTGATAAGGTGGAAGAGATGGGCAAGGTCCTTCTCCAAGGGGATATGTCCTGTAGACATATGGAGAGACAGGTTGGAAATATTTCCAACCTGGGGCTAGTGAGGATGGTTCTGGGGCATATGGATTTGGGAGCCTTCAGCATGTAGTCACAACAAAAAGAACAAGAATTCATGAACTCACACTGGAAGAGAGTGTAGAGCAATAAGATGAGAAGGACAAAAGAGATTCCTGGAAAACACTAATAATAACATCTGTTGTGGTTTATATAGAAGTCTAATTCCCATTTCAAAAAGAATGAGCTCACAACCAGACCTTGTGGTCCTCCATAAAATGGCTCAATTTTCTGAATTATTAAAGAAATGATTTTTATTATAAAAATAGTAAATTCTCATTTTGGAAAATTTCAAAAATGAAGAAAATTAAAACAAACAGACCGAAAACCCAGAATCCTACAAGTCAGAGTTAAGGGATATTAAAATGTTGACAAGTTTACTACCAATACTTTAATTTTTTCATGCCTGTTTATGTCTAGGGATTCTGGACTTGGCCATATGATCTGTTTTGTTAATGAAACAGTGGGAAATATGGTATGAACAGAGGCATGAAAAATGTTTGTATTTTGAGGATTGCTCACTTCCTACTCTGGCTCCCTGAGACCACCAGATGAAAAAGCCCCAGTTAGCATGCTAGTTGATGAGGCAGAGATGACTCATCTTAGCTGAGACCCTCTAAACCAACCAGACTTCCAACTTGTGAGTGAGGCTATCCAAAATCATCTAGCCCGAGTCAAAGTTACTCAGATCAGAAGAACCTCACAATCATAAGAGAAAGCAACACACTTGTTTCTTTAAGCCTCTAAGTTTTGGAATGATTGTTACACAGCAAAAGTCAACTGATATGATTGCTATTAAATGAACTAGCAAATAAAGGATATTTTACACGTAGTTAGAAGGCTTGGTTTATCTCAGCCTTGTATGGCCTTGGATAATTAACTTCACCTTTCTGAACTTCAATTTCTTTATCTGTAGAATATTTCTCCAGATGAAGTGTAATAATAAACACAAAATTATAAGTTGTGAAACATTAGCTGTAACTCTTTTGCTTTTATGGTATTAAAGCATAACTTGTTCTAAGCCAATTTTCCTATTATCAATTTAATATAATAAGAATCTTAGTGGTTTATATTGTTATGATATCCATTGCAATTCAGCCAAAACATGACCTGGAGTCCAGTGGGCCGAAATATCATTATTTCTATTAATAAGAATAAATGTAAAAGCTTATATTAATTGAGGGGATTTGGATTTGATATGAATTGTGTTTTGCCCCCTTTAGCTCATAGAAAGTTCCCAGCCACTCTGTGAAATAAGTTAATAGTTTAACTGGCACTACTTGTCGTGTGAGGAAGCTACCAGGAATTAGCCTCTCAAAACCTGTGTTATGAACCACTAGCCTGCTGTGTACCAGAAATAGAGTCCCACATTTAAAAGAACAAACAAACTGAGGAAGCCCTTGTATAATTTTCAGATCACTTGGGGCATTAATCTGGCAACACTATTCACTTAGGAATCTTTGTAGAGTGATTCCAGATTCTCAGATCTCCTCTATAGAGAGTGCCTGGAACAATTTACGAAGCTTTATTGTCCGTAACTTAGAATCTGTGACAGATGCGAGGTACTCCCAACTCACCTCCAGTTAAGCAACATAACTTTTTGGAAAACACATGTTTTTTCCTGCAAGGATTTATCAGTTCTTCTTAAGTCGTCTTTTCTCTCCACTTTATATAAGGTGGCTTGCACCTGTGTTAAAGTGTAAGCTTCAAAAAATTCTGATTATATCAGGCTTACTACCTTTCTTTTTACATAAAATTTCAAACTGACCTCTGTCCTGACACTTGCTGTAAAGTCGGGTGCTACTGACTCAGTTGATAGCAGATCAAAAAAATGTAAATATGACAGCAGCTAAAGGGTTATCTGAGGTTGTGTTTAAAAAAAAATTACAGATTTTTCTCCTTGCCAACATAAATACTTTTGGTCTTAATAATTTCAGTTCAAGCCAAAATAAGACAACATAACTCCTGATAATCCAGAGCCAGAAAAAAACAAAATCATATTAGCCTCCAGAAAGTTATTTCTATTATTCTTTTCTCTTTTTGTACCACTAGCCCCTCCAAGTCAGTCCAGGGGCAAAATTACTATGAACACTCAAAATTTTAAATAGTTTGAGATGGCTTTTGCTTTAGTTTGGTTGTGGTGTTACATCTGTCATAGAAGTATACTTCATTTCTTGATTCATAAATTACCTACAGGTTAGTGCCAGTAGCAAAAAGTACGTTTCCTTTCTAAAGTGCAGCCCTCAAAACAATGCATCTTTCCTGGCTCTTGCCTATAACAGATGCCACCTGATGTAATGTAAGTGGGAATGCCACAATAAAGTACCATTTGAAAATCTGTTAATTAAGTGATAGTTGTATGCATTCCAGACTTACATTTAAGAATAAACTGTAGTTTAAAAAAGTTCTGACTTTGATATATTGCCTTAGTACACATCTTTTCATAAACTAAAAGCAAGCAAAATCTGACATAATATTTACTGAAAAAACACAAACCTTGCATATTATCATCCATAAGCTATCAGATTTTATTTTTCTTGAACAATTCTTAATTCAAATACATCAGATTTTCTGGTCATTTTATTTTTTTGTTTGTTTCATGTCCCAGTACTCACAACAGTTGTCTGTTTTTTGCTATTTAAGCCTTGGTCCCACATCAGTTTGTATGAAACTTCTCTGTTTTGCTAGCTTGCTTGTCTTCTAGGGCTTAAATTCCTCAAAGGTAGAGATTTTAATTGGCTATCTGCCACCAGTGCCTAATTTAGGGATTTATATGTGGTGGGTCTTGAAAAATACTTTGAGTAAATGCATCATTTTCTCATGTGTCTGACTCCCCCTCTCACTTCATATTTTTCTATTGCTTTTTGTCTACATTTCTCTTCTCATCTTGCTTTTCAGTCTTTAAACCTGTCTAGGAGATTTACATGCCTGGGGTCTAATGTTGGGTCCTCATATAAGGAGCCCAATGTCTCTGTTCTTGGGGCTCCCTGAAGATTTATTATTGTTTGCTCAGGTCCTTGCACAACAACTTAAGTATTACATTTCCTTCTTCTCCAGCTAGTACCTCCAGAACTTTAAATAGCTCTATTCCTTTATTTTATACCAGATCCCAAAACACAAGTGAGATGAGATGGAAGAACCAAAGCTGAAGTTAAGCAATATGATGGCCATCCCAGCAGAGTAAGTTTCTTATTTCCTATCATTTGTTGGAGCAAAGTTTATGGTCTGCAGGTAGTTTCTCTATCAGGGGATTAACTTTTGGCCTTGAGCCCAAAGAACAATCAAAAGTGTAAATGTTCATCAGCTGTTAGTTACTCTTTCCCTTGTATATCTGCAGTCTTTCTATTGTTCTATATGTCCAGCTGCTGGTCTCCACTTGGCAGGCTCACACCCACATGGTGTTAACCAATTTGCTTCCCCCTCATCTGGTTCTGGAAATTGATCCATGCATATCTGATTCATTGCTTCAAACAAACCTCTGATCAAGGGGCTTGAGAACCACAGGTGGCCTTTTAAGCTGGGGGGAAACCAAAGACCTTGTGGAGATGATTTCCTCAGAATCAGCAAACAACCCAATTTAATAGTACTTGCATCTGATTTCTTGCATACAGCAAGTGTTAATTCAGATTTTACCATAATTAGTTTTACCTTACTAAGACTGAATGTATGCATTTTTGGTATTGTGATAAACATTTTATCACTTACTTTTCAAAATAAGCCTATGAAGAAAAGAGATGCACAGTTCCACATTATATACAAGAAACAGACTTTTGTATGGTTAATCCACTTGCTGGTGGTCACACGCTATTAAGTCATAGAACCAAGAAAAAGACTGATTTCATTTAGTGTTAAAGTCTCTATTTCTTTAACCCTATGCTAGTGTGTCTCGGGGGCCTAAGAAAACTGGTTGGTTCATGGGGCATTTTAGAAAGAGTTTCAGATTTGCAACTGAAAATTGCATTTTCTTTTCTTTTTAGTTTATACTTAGTTGCCTAATTATACTTAGAACAGGTTACTTTGCCTCCCTGGAATTCTACTGTAACATACCATTTGGTGCTTTTTATGAAATGAAATATGGATGCAAATCAGTTTTATTTTTTAAGAACTCTAGTTATGAGAAATTTTGGTTGGTTTAATGGCTACATTTGTATATTGTTATTGAGTAGAAATGGACTCAGAGTTACTGTTAACAGAGCATATGTAATTATTTGCAATCTGCAACAGTGTACTTCACTCTCATATCTACTTTTTTTTTTTTAAATAATTTTCCCAGTAAGCGTCCTATTGAAGAGACTGACCTGGTCACTATATACCTCAAACATGCTGTTATCTTTTACACCTCTAAGTTTTTGCACAAACTCTTCCTTAATATAGGCAAGTCCCTTAGAACTGTGTTCATAGTGCTGCAGAAAGTAAGCACTAATAATAATAACAACAGTGTTTTATATATATATAATATAACA
>NW_027531873.1:5225594-5334551 GCF_008692635.1 Crocuta crocuta | reverse complement strand
ATATATAATATAACAACTATAATAATAACAGTGTTATTATTAATATTGTTTTATTCTTGCCAAACTGCTCTTCACCTTTTAGGAGCCAGTTAAGATATTGTTTTATCTATGACTCTATGTATTAGTAAGAAATACCATTGCGTGTCACAGAAAACCCAAATCAAACTGACTTAATGCAGTGAACAAAAAATACAGAAATGGGATAGAGTCATTTTTGACTCATATAACTGAAACATTCAGGAGTAGATTAAATATATCAGTATTAGGGGGCTCAAACGTTCTCTCTTTATTTCTTAGTTTCTCTTTCCCTCGTTTGCTTTATTCCCTTAATCTCCTGAGGTGACAGTAAGACTGGCTACAGCACTAGGCCTGAGCAGTTCATAATGAGCAGAAAAAGAGTGTTCTTTCTTGTAGCTCTTACACAGGCACTTAAGTTTACTGTGATCACATCCATTTGCAGCCTCTGTCCATTCCTGAAGCAATAGTTGTGGCCTGTGAGAAGTAAGGATATATACTGACCAGGCCTAGGTAAAGTGTCTACTTTTGAGCACGTTATTCTACCAAGCATCACACTATTTTACACTCTCACCTACCCTGTCTGTGAATTTCTTCAGTACTGGGGCTGTGTTTCATGCCTTTTTGCATTCCTGGAGATTATGATTATGGTGGGCACATAGCTGATTCTCAATAAAGGTTAGATGCATGGATTCATGAAGTCAAGTGTCTGATTGAAAGACATTGACAATGAAGTGAAGTAGTAAATTTGATTTAGCTAATATTAATAAACCACCTCTAATGTGCCAAGCAACATACCAGTTGTCAGGAAAAGAGCAGTGGATAAGAGAAATCACCTCTGTTCTCATAGAGTTTACATCCTGCTGGAGAAAGCCAACAAGCAATTATAAACAAATAGCATTATAATAGAGACTGAAAGGGCCTTTGGGAATTTGGGAGCAAATTGACTTAACATAGATTAAGGACCTAGAGAAACTTCTTTTCAGGTTCCCCTTTAAACTGAGCTCTGTGGGGATGAGTAGGTTAAGGTAAGAGACAGTTGAGAACCAGCAATGTATGTTCAAAGAAATGAACAAAATTCCAAATGTGTGGTCAGGATGAGGGTAGTTTAGGCTAAAGAGGGACTTAAAAATAATTTCTAGAATTATGTGTCTGATCCTAGGAGAAATTGAAACCCTTTCAATACATGATCATATCTGAACTTTATGGTAATGACTGTATCAAAGGCAGATATATACAAAGTTGTATTTTGTCTAGAGAATCACTGAGAAGAATTTACAAAAGTTACATGTTTTCTGCGCTTTGAGGAATGAACAGAAGATTTAATCACAAAATGAGTAACAGTAAGACATCAGTGCAGTACCACACTGACACAAAGGGCCTCGTAGTGTTCTGGTATGGTAGGCTTTGGATGTGTGTTTGCAGAATACTACATGTTGAGAGCAGTAGAGATGAGCCTAGAAAGGTAATTAGCTGTCAGTTTGTGAATGTATTAAGGTTTTCTACCTTAAGGAATCTGAATTTTATCCTGCAGTCAGTGGGGAATCTTTTAAATAATGGTAATTCTCTTCAGATCCTCTCCATGGTGTCTTATAGTCAATTCTGGAACTTCCAAGGATAAGGATTAATAAATATGGGCCTAAACTATTTTTTAAACTTAGATGCAAAGACCAACAAAATAATTTACACACAAAAATATCATTCAGATTAAGATATTGCAATGCTCCTTGAAATTTCTAATAACATAGATCATGAAATTGCTGACCTTCAAAAGACCACATTTGACGTCACCCAGTAATCCTAAAATAACTCTTTGCTTCGTGGTTTTATTGCACAATACATTTTCTTTTTGCTCACACCGTAGAGGCTCACTGTTGTTTTGTAGACAGCTGCCCTTTCGTTTTACAAGGGAAAGTAGCATTTTATCATCTACCAAAGATCATTGTTGAGGAAATAAGTAATATCACTCTGCCAATGGCCTATTTTAACTATCTTCCTCAGGTAGTAATCAGAAACAGGCTGAATAAAAAGAATGGAAAGTATTTCAAACAAATCTGTTTATAGTACATAGAAAGCAAGAAAAGTAATCATCTTGACTCTGCTGGTTTATTATTATATAGTAGAATAACATGTTCTTGAGAAGTTCTTGAAAAGGAGTCAATTGCAAATATCACTTGCTAAATCATCCAGAAGCAGAGAAACTATATTGGTTGATTTTAGTTTTTTTCATGTGTACAATTTATTAGATACATTTACAAAAATCCCATTTCTTAGAGACAGCTGTGTTAAAAATAGCTCACTTAGGAATAAAAGTTTGCCTTTAGGCATCAACTTCTTTCTGCCTTAAGTCCTGATTACCTATTCCTGGTTGTTTTCTTGATCCCATTCAGGCATCACTCTTTATCTGTCCTTTCTCAAACAACCTCATTTATACCAATCATAAAATGTTACCTGTCTGTACCATTTCCCCTGATTCCTGGGTAGGGAACTGTTTTAATAAATGAAAGAATGCTAAGGCGTGATACAATAATTTTAAGCAAAATATTTTATGTTTTGGTTTCAGAAACACAGTTCTAATGAAAGTGGGCTGAATGCATTAAACAGCATAACTCGTGGGTTTCTGTTATAATATGGGTAAGAGATGGTGAAGGCATTAGCCAGGAGGCAATAAGAACATTATAGGTTACACACACACACACACACACACACACACACACACACACACACACACACACACACAGTGATTTGTAGAGCTGATTTCTATAGTAAATGAGGATGAAGAAATAACAAGTGGCAATAATAGGTAAGAATGTGGACATCAGGAGGATATTGACTCAAAAATACATAGAAAAAGGGAAGTGTATTTGGGAAAGAGAAATATAATTACTAGAGTCATACACATGCAGATTAAGATGCCTTTGGGAATGTCTAAGTGGGATAAACAATAGGCAATAAAAGTATGTGTCTACAACCCTAGAATTACAGAAGGAGATTTGATAATCATCAGTATATGGATAGATAACTGTTGAGCCCATGAAAGTGGATATAACAAGGAGAGTTTATGGAACATGAAGCATGGAGACCCAAGAACAGATGCAAGAGTACTTGTCACATCTGAATATTTATTACTGATCAGTTTTGGGCTAAGCTTAAAGATGCTGTTATGAAAATTATAGGCATGATCTCTCCCTCATAGAACTTGGTAACTAGTGCAGGAGACAAGTTCTCAAAATTACATTCATCATAACTTAGTCACAATTATGATCAGCGTTACAAAGGAAAATTGCAGCATGCTCTGAGAGCAGGTAGCTGGAGAAAGTCACATAGGTAGAAGAGAGTGAAAGATAATCAAATAATAATAGATGCACATTTGTCTGTTCCTCAGCAGTGCCTGTTCCTTTTTCCTAATATGGACCCATTGCTTTTGGGTCATTTGTACTCCCTTTACTTTATGGCATTCATTTTAATGTGCTTAAATATATCTTCAATTAAATAAAATGAGTGAATTATAATTTTATATTGTCCACATCTTTTTTTTTTTCNCCCAACACCATCTGTTAAAAAGGCTGTCTTTTTTCCATTGGATATTCTTTTCTGCTTTGTCAAAGATCAGTTGGCTATATACTTTTGGTCCACTTCTGAGTTCTCAATTCTGTTCCATTGGTCTATGTGTCTGTTTTTGTGCCATATATTGTCCACATCTTAATTGAAAGTCTGACTACATAATGTTTCTAAGTCAAAACCGTTTGCTCTCAGAACTCTATGACCACTTTTGAATTCAGTTCAGCTAATGATAATTTCAATGCTAATATGATTCTCACTCCATTACATGTATTCTTTATCTATTTCTCCCTTTCCCTGCTCTATTGCAAATCTTTAATGGTTTCTCTTTATTTGTGGTACACTTAAATTTTACAATAATGGAGTGAGAGTATTTGACATTTGCCTCTTTTAACAATCTATGTGTTTGGATGTTTTGATGCTTTAAATTTGTAGTGTTATTTTTTTTCAACTGTGGGAAAATTTTTTAACTCTTCCTATTGTATTATTTTCCATTTTTCTTCTATTTATTTGTGCAATACCTTTGGGATGGATGTCCTTCACTGATTCTCCCTCTTCACACTTCTCTGTTTTATGTCTTTTGTGACTATTTTTATGATTTTCTTTAATCTTATAACTTTTTTCAACCTGTTGAATATTTGATGCATTCAACACTGCATGTACTACAGAGAGATATATAGAGGCATAATAATCACCTATGACCAAACTTAAAAATTAAGCCATTATCTATACTGGTGAAGTTTTCTGTGGTCTTTGCTCATGTCTGTTGTCCCTGTAGAGGTGATGACTTCTAATTTTTAAAAATAAACCTCTTGCTTGTATTTGCAGCTTTACTAAGTGCATATTCTAAGTGATGTGTGGTTTAGTTGTGCATGTTTTTAGACTCTTAAGCGATGGAGTCCATGATGGCAGCATAGGTAAAATCTTGAACTCACCTCCTCCCACGGGCACACCAAATCTCCAGCTACATCTGGAAATTAGCTTGGGGAAATACCTGTAAAATAGCTGAACAACAACTTCACAACAAATGATAAAAAGAAGGAACATGTTGAGATGGGTGAGAGAGGCAGAGATGATGTCATCTTGTCCCCAGATCCCCACCCTGGCATGTGATTCACAATTAGAAGGAATCTCACAAATATATGGAGCTCTACATCATGCACCCTACTCCTTGGGACCTATACTAGAGAGATTAGCACCCAAAATTTCTAGCTTTAAAAACAATTAGGGATATATCTAGGAGATTTAAAGGACTGTAGGGAACTGAGATACTGCTCTTAAAGGGCTTGCATGCAGACTCATTTGACCCAGTGCACAGGGCAAAGGAAACAGTTTGAAATGTGTCTGGGCAATATGTGAAGGACATTAATTTCTTAATTTCAAAGCATCTGCCTAAGGGAAGGGGACTGTTGGGACACTCTTCAGGGATGGAGGCCCTGGCAAGTGCCATTTTTGTGCTCTCTCTCTACCTTGCTAGCACAGGCAGGCATTCAGATTCCCTGCATTTTCCTGTTGCCCTGCTAAAGCCAGTAGGCCTGCCCTGCCCCTGAACACTCTTCCTGCCTCCATAAAGCCAGTGGGCACACTCCAACCTCTGTACTCCCCTGCTGCTTCCCCCAAACCAGTGGGCACATCCTTATGGAGGATGCTCCTTGACTGCCTGGCTCTGGAGGCTCAGGAGGCTTGCATTTCTTGGTCTCATGGGACTGGAATAAGCAGAGACATTGTGGTAGGCTTCCACCCCCAAGGCACTGCACAGATAGCAGGCTCAAACACCCCCAGTCTTCTTTTGGCCATCCTTAAAGACTGGGAGAGATAGCTGTTTTGCCCAATACATAAAGACAAACACAAAGCCAAGAAAAATGAGGCAACAGACAAATACATTCCAAAAGAAAGAAAAAGATAAAACTCCTGCAAAAAAAAAAAAACCCAGAAACAAAAAGAAAAAACCTTAAAGAAACAGAGGTAAATAATTTGCTTGATAAAGAGTTCAAAGTAATAGTCATAAAGGTCTTAGGAGAAGAATGGATTAGCATAGAGAACATTAATAGTAATAGAGAGGTAGAAAATATAAGAAAGTACTGAACAGGAGTAAGTCACAAAGCTGAAGAATACAATAGCTACACTGAATAATACGCTAGAGGGGTTCAACAGTAAACTAGAGAGAAACATGAGAAGGAATCGAAGACCTGGAAGACCAGGCAGTGGAACTCAGCCAAACAGAATAGCAAAAAGAAAAAAAGAATTAAAAAAAAAGTGAAGATTACTTTTTCACTAAGGGATCTAAAGGATCCCATCAGGTAGGATATCATGCACATAATAGGTGTTCAAGAAGAAGAGAAGAGCAAGGGACAGACAACTATTTGAAGAAATAACGACTGGAACTTAACCTGTTGAAGGAATAGGTATTCAGATCCAGAAAGCCTAGAGAGTTCCAATAAATGAACCCAAAGAGATCCAGACCAAAGCATGTTACAATTTTAAAATGTGAAAAGTTAAAGATCCTTTTCTAAAATTTTTAGTTATTTATTTTGAGGGAGAGAGAAGTGGAGAGAATCCCAAGCAGGCTCTGTACTGTCAGAACAGAGCTCAGTGCAAGGCTTGGACTCATAAACTGTGAGATCATGACCTGAGCTGGAATCAAGACTTGGACCCTTAACCACCATCCAGGCACCCCCAGAAGTTAAAGACTCTTAAAATCAGCAAGATTCTTAATAATAATTTGTTACATGCAAGAGACTCCCCTCTCTCCCACCATAAGACTATCACCAGATTTTTCCATTGAAAATGGGCAGATCTGCGGCACCTGGGTGGCTCAGTCAGTTAAGCAGGGATGGTTCAACATTTGCAAATCAGTTAAGGTGATATACCACATTAACAAAATGAAAGATAAAAGTCATATAAAGATCTCAGTATATACAAAAATACATTTGACACAATTAAACATCCGTTTATGATAAAGCCTCTCAACAAAATGTGTATAAATGCAGCAAACTTCAATATAATGAAGGCCATATGTTATAAGCCCACAGATAAACATCATACCCAACTCTGAAAAGCTGAAAGTTTTTACTCTAAGATCAGGAACAAGACAAGGATGCTCATTCTCACCACTTTTATTCATTCTCACCACTTTCATTCAATGCAATAATGAAAATTTTAGTCATACCAACAAAGGAAGTAAAATGTATCCAACCTGGAAAGGAAGAAGTAAAACTGTCACTATTTGTGGATGGCATGATGTTATATGTAGAAAACTCTAAAGACTCCACGAAAAACTATTAGAGCTAATAAATGAACTCAGTAAAGTTACAGGGTACAAAGTCAATATACAAAAATCTGTTGTTTCTATACATTAACAATGACTGTTAGAGAAATTAAGAAAATTCCATTTATAAATGCATAAAAATGAAATACCTTTGGATAAATTTAACTAAGGAGGTGGAAGATCTGTACACTGAAAACTGACACTGATGGAAGAAACTGAAGGAGATACAAATAAATGGAAGACTCTTCTGTGCCCATGGTTGTAAGAATAAATATTGTTGAAGAATGCACTCTACCCAAAGCAGTCTTCATGTTCAGTGCAGTCCCTATAAAAATTCCAATGACATGTTCACAGAAATAGAATAAACAATCCTAAAATTTTTATGGAACCACAAAAATTCCTGAATAAGCAATGCAATATTGAGAAGGAAGAATAAAGCTTGAGATATTATGCTTCCTGATTTCATACTATATTACAAAGCTATAATAATCAAAATAGTATAGAGGGCGCCTGAGTGGCTCAGTCAGCTAAGGGTCTGACTTTGGCTCAGGTCATGATCTCACGGTTTGTAGGTTTGAGCCCCGCTGACAACTCAAAGCCTGGAGCCTACTTCAGATTCTGTGTCTCCCTCTCTCATGGCCCCTTCCCCCACTTGTGCTCTGTCTCTGTCTCTCAAAAATAAGTAAATGTAAAAACATTTTAAAAATAATCAAAATGTATAGTATTCACATGAAAACAGACACAGAGATCAATGGAATAGAATAGAGAGATCCTATAGATACATGATCAGTTAATTTATGAAAAAGGAGTCAAGAACATAAAATGGGGAAAGAACACCCTCTTCAGTAATGGTATTGGGTAACCGTGTAGCCACCATGCAAAAGAATGAAACCAGACTACTATCTTACACCACACAGAAGAATTAACTCAAAATGTATTAAAGACTTGAATGTGAGACCTAAAACTATAAAATTCCTAGAAGAAAAACAGAGGTGATAAGCTCCTTTTTATTAGTCTTGCTGGTGACTTATTGGATCTGACTCCAAAAGCAAAGACAACAAAAGAAAAAAAATGGATGGAACTACATCAAAGCTTCTGTACAGCAAAGGAAACCATCAACAAAATGAAAAAGCAACCTATAAAATGGGAAAAATATTTGTAAGTCATATATTTGTATATTTTGGATATACTTGGATATACATACTAGTATGCTCAATAGCCAAAACAATAAATTAAAAGTGGGCAGAAAACCCAAATGGACATTTTACCAAATATGACATGCAGATGGCAAATAGGCACAAGAACAATGCTCAATATCACACTAATCATTAGGGAAATGCAAATCAAAATCACAATGAGATATCATCATACACCTATCGAAATGGCTGCTATCAAAAAGATCATTACACTGTTGGGAATGTAAACTGGTGCAGCCACTTTGGAAAACTGTATGGAAGTTTCTCAGAAAATTAAAAACAGAACTATCATACAATCCAGCAATTCCACTTTTGGATCTTTATCCAAAAAAACAAAAGCACTAATTAAAAAGGTTATATGCACCCCTGCTTTCATCACAGCACTATTTACAAAAACCAAGATATAGAGACAGTCTAAGTACCTACTGGTGGATGAATAAAGAAGATATGGTGTGTATGTATGTATGTATGTATATATGTATGTATGTGTATACACACAGTGGAATATACTCAGCTATATAAAGGAAATCCTACCATTTACAACATGAATGTACCTTGAAGGCATTATGTTAAGTGAAATTAGTCAGCCAGAGAAAGACAAATACTACATGATTTCACATATCTGTTGAATCTAAAAAATAAAACAGAACTCATGGATACAGAGAACAGAATAGTGGTTGCCAGAGGAGAAGGGGTTTAAGGATAGGTGAAATGAGTAAAAGGAGTCAGGAAATACAAACTTGCAGCTATAAAATAAATGAGGCTTAAGGATATTACTTACAGCATGGTGACTACAGTCCATAGTATGTGTGCATGTTTGAAAGCTGCCAAGAGAGTAAATCTTAAAATTTCTTTTCATGAGAGGGAAAAAATTGTAACTGTGTGGTGGTGGATGGTAACCAGACAGTTTGTGAGGATCACCTCACATCTCATAGGGTGTACAAATATTGAATCATTGTTATACACATGAAACTAATGTAATATGTGAAATATACCTCAATATAGTCAGCAATATATTCTTAATATCTGTTAATTTTGCCACATATGACTATGGTTTCTTTTAATTCATGTGAGGCATTCCTTTATGAATATATATGGTTGTCAGGCACAGAAATCCCTCTTTTGGACTGATGCTTGGACTTGATGAGAAGTAGCTTGGGTGGATTTTAAGCTCTACTCCTGCTAGGAGGGATATTTTTGTTATTGTCTGCCCAGAAGAAGGTTCTTGAATTTTATGCTCAGGTGTCATAAGAGGTATGAAATGAATGGGGGCTGATTTCCACAATTGGCTTATTTATTCTCCTGTCCGTGAAGTTTTTAAATTACTGGGTTTTGCCAGGTTTTTACTTTTGTTTTGAGAAACTGGTTTTATGAAATATCTTATACAGGTGTCCATATACATGTATTCTTTCTATGTGTAAACATATGTAGGGTGCAATTGCTGGGCAATAAGGTATGCAGATATTCAATATTACAAGAAAATATCAAATTTAATTTTACTAGTTTATATTTCCATCAACAGTTTGTAAACGTCCTGTTGTTCTGGAACTTTGCTAGCTGTGATTCTGTCAATGCTTTTAAATTTTGCCAACTATTCAATCAGACCATGTTTTTATAAATTGATTGGTCATTTTGTTAATCCATGAAAAACACATTGAAATTTTATTAGAACACCATTTAGTGTAGAGATCATTTGACAGAGAATCAATAATGCTATGATATTTAGCCAATCAGTTCAAGAAAGGAACAGATTTTTTTTTTTTTTTTTTTGGTATCCTTTTNTTTATCGTTACTGCTCTAAAGTGTTAGGACTTTTCTCCATGAAGATCCCACATACCAATGTACTTAGTATTTAGTTATATTCATATGCATTTTTGCACTTTTAAGAATTGCATTTTAACTTTTTTGCTCTTATATGGATATATAGTTGACTTGGGAAAATGTTCTTACATTCATCATCTTTGCTAAACTCTTATACATTCTGGAATCTTCAGAGTTTTCTAAATACACAGCCAAAAAAATCTTACTAGCTAACAATATTAATCCTGTCTAGATTTTTAATATATTCAAATTTATTTTTCTTTTTATCATATAGACAGGTGCATTTGTAGTACAAGATTAAACAGAAGTGGTAAAATTGGTATTTTTATCTTGATTTGAATTTTCAGATGAAGTGTTTCTATTCTTTTGACTACGGAGCATTAGTTTATTTAATATACTTGACCAGCTCTTGTTTAGTTTTGTAGTTGTTTTATAAATATAAATATAATGCTACTATGTGCCAATCACTTTTATAAGTTTTTACATGTATTGATTATTTCAATAGATTTATAGGATAAGTGCTGGTTTGGTAAAAGCTTTTTATTATAATACATGTGGCATTTTTTAAAACTTTATCTCACTCATTTGAAAACTATATCCTTTACTCCTTAATCTGTTAATAAGTTAAATTATATTTATAGATCTTTTTAAGTGAAAGAATCCTTACAAATGACATAAACTTCAGTTGGTCATGATATATTACGTATAATATATAATGATATACCATATATAGAAATACTGTTCCTTAATAATTCCAACATAGAAATTTTTTCCTCTGTATTGAAAATGACCACTGATTCTTCATTTGAACCACAGATAAATTGGCTTATGTTTACAAATGAAGTTACATAAAAAATTTGTGCTTTTAAAGTCTATACTAGGGTGTCTAGCTGGCTCAGTCAGTAAAGCATGCAGCTCTTGATGTCAGGGTCAGGAGTTCAAGCCCCACGTTGGACATAGAGCCTACTTAATTAAAAAATAAAACTAGAAGTAAATACAGACTATAACTAGCCTACTCCGATCTCATTGTTATGAGATGAATACAGGCAGTGAAACTGAAGAAGAGAAAATGTATATTTTTGTCTGCCAAATTGTGTTCTCTCTGGACTCATGTTGATTAAGTAGAATAAGGACAGAACATTTTGGCATTTATGTTGCTAACATCTCCTTCGTTTTATTATTTTTTTTTAATTTAAATTGCTGAATAAATGCATTTGATTTTGAGCAAATATTAAAATTTACCTCATTTTTGTGCTGCTGTTATGATTAAACAAGATTGATCTTGTGATATGTTGCAAGTTTCAGCACTAGGTACTTACTGAGTGTTGATTTTTCTTTTGGTATCAATAAAGTTTAAATTTCTCATTGAACCAGAATACCAAATATAAATTTATCAATTCAAATAAGTTTATTACTTTACCATAATATTCTTCAGTATTTGATTTGTGAACTTACATTATTTAAGACCTTCATCTTCGATATAAATGCTCTAATTTTCATTTTATAAATAAGGAATGTTACATTTATAGATAATGAAGCAAAGTCAGTTACCGTGTTCCTACATGGATAGACTATATTAAATCCACATTATTGAAGCCTCTTATTCCTGATTTAAAAAACACAGTTGCTGTGAATAATCTATCTACTCAAGATGTAGTTCTACCATTGTGATTAAGAACACTTGGACTGCCTGTGTTTAAATCTTGGCTCTAGTCCTTACAAGCTTGATAATATGCAACTTGCTGAGTTGCATAATAACCAAAATATGGTGCCACATAAAATAAAGTAACAAATTATTACATATCAGTAAAGTGAAGAATTGAAGGTTTTTTCATAGACATGGAAAGCTAGTTTGTCTATGCCTCCACTTAAAGAAGAGAAAAACATTCATGTTGTAATATGAGATTATTAACTAAAAGATAAGGGGGTTTTATTAATGTAAAGAATTGTTTATATTGGAATGGGCTTATTCCACAAAAAATGTGGACTCTTTCTAGAAGAATTGGTAGAGGATTCAATTTTATTTGTATTAGTTTAATACTGATACTAATATTAGTTTAATATTAGTTAATACCTAAGTCTTTTCCTCTAAAAAGATTTAGGTTAAGTGATGATGCTATTACTTAAAGCTTTTTGTTTTTGGGCTGTTCATGTAACCTCTGAATCTCAAGTTTTCATTGAGAAATTGCACATGATAATATCATCCTTCATCGTTGTAGTAATTGAAAGAATTAAATATCTCAGTAATGTGCCTGGCATAAAATAATATTAGAGAAAATATTCCCTTATTTTCATAAAGGACGGGAGAGAGAGACTGTTTCTGGTCTCTTCTACTTCTTTAATACTGTGATGTAGTTTTAAGAAAATTCAGTGTGTTTGTGTTAAGTAAGCTGGCTAAATAAATACATACTATATATATCAATAAGTTATGATTATGGAAAATTTTGAATGTTTTAAGCTAAGTTCCCATTAATCTGTATTTCCATTGTCTAATATCAAATACAAACACATAACCCACAAAACAAACAAAAGTCCCTAAAGACTCTATGAAAACAAGTCAAATCTCTTAATCATTATTATCACTAACTTGGTATTATTGTTAGACATCCAAGTTAAAATGTTTCATAATAATAGCTAAGAGTATAGTCTCTGGAATCAGACTATTTGGGCTTGAATTCTGTCTTCCCCTCACATACATATTGTGTGTTTTGCTCACATACTAACTGTGTGTCCTTGGGAAATTACCCTGTCTCTGTTACTAATTTCCTTTTGGGTAAAATTGAGATAATAATGAAATGTATCCCATACAGTTATTTTGGGATTTAATTTGATTATACATCTCCAGTGTTTGGCCTAATCTGGACACTTAGTAAGTGCTCAAAAAATATAATAGCTATAAGTTTTATAAAATAGGAACAATAGGTGTACCGAGTTACCTTACAGAGTTGTCCTGAAATTTAAATTAAATATATATTTAAGCCACTTTAAGAACTGAGGACTAAGTAAAAGGAAATATTACCATTTTAACATTGCTTTGCATAAAACTATTCTCAGATTGGAAACTTTATTAATTTATCTTTGTGTGATAAATTCATTCCTAGGACAGCATCTTTAGCATACATAGTCATATGGTTTCTACTTAGCTGCTTCCAGTGTCAAGAATCTCCCTACCTTTCACAGAAACATATTCCATTATAGAATATAATAGAAAACTTTTCTTCATATTGAATTATTATATGCCTATTCATAACTTGCACTAATTATTCTTTCAGTGCCACAGAAAATAGCAGTTAATGTATGTTCTGGTTACTATTAATGCTTAACAAACCATGTTAAGACTTAGCAGTGTGAAACAGACATTAATTTTTGCATGCAATTTTGTGAGTCAGGAATTCAAGGATGTTCACTGGGCATGTTGTTGTTGTTGTTGTTCCCTCTGGCATCTGCTGAGGTCAGAGATATCCAGATGGTGGGTGGGCTGGCTGGGGGAGCTTGAGATGGCGTTATTTACATGTCAGGTATACTAGTGGGGATGAATTGGGTTGGCATCCTGAGCATATGTATGCGGCCTCTCTAGCATGGTGGTCTCAGGGTGTAGTTGGACTTCTCACAGGGTAACTAGCTTTACTCAGAGGAAGCATCCAAACAGCTTCAAGTTACATGGCTTTTTCTGACTTTCAAAAGCCACTTAACACTATACTCTATTGGTCAAAACAGTCACAAACCCACACAGATTAAGAGGTGGGGGGATATTGCCTTTGCTTTTCAATGAGAGGAGTATAAAACGATGGGAGGGGAACATATTTTAATACTACCACATTTGATCTGTTGGTATGCTTCTGCATATGCAGAAAAGGCTCTGCATATGGCAAAGAGGTTTAAAAAAACACCATTTAGAATGAATTTCAAGTCATAACCTATGCACCTAGAGATGACTACACATCAGCTGGTCCTCTCTGGAATGTATCATTCCTTGTCAGGTGAGACTCTGGTCAGTGGCAGCCATAATTGTTTTCTGTATTGTAAAAGAATTAAATATTCAGAGAAAAACAGTTTTGGTATTGTTTTGCATGTAAATAACATAAAAAACTAATTAGGAACAACACAATCTTAAGATTACTTATAATAACCAAATAAAAACAGGAAGTAGAGCCACAGACTCATTTTTTCTAATTATAATTAGCAAATACATGTGCATAGGATTTTGTTTATGATGTCCAGAATTTAGGAATCTCAGCAATCAAAACTGGAAACATCTGTGTCCTAAAATGTAAATGTTTTATTGTTGCTGTTATCCCATAACATAAATGACTAACAATTGTGACATCATCTCCCCATTTCTCCCTACATTTCCATCAAGGCAGACTAATTACCTAAAATAGATTCGTTCCCTATATTGTTAGTTTGGCCAGAATCTGAAAAGAAGTTATGTTGATCACCATACAGGCATAAGAGCCCACGTTAACAGATAATCAGGTTTTTTTTTTTTCTTGAGAAGCTAAATGAGAGCCTTTTATATGACTCTTCTCATTATTAAATTGTGGCTTAATTAAAAGAAAAAAACCACTATTGTACTGGCTGAAATAAATCTGTGGCTTGATGGAGTTTGTGGGCTTCAACTTTGTGACTTTATTCTAGAACATCATGTTTGTAAAATGAACCAAGAAGGAAATAAACACCTCTTTTTTTTCAAGGTTACATGACGAATATCTAGGTTTTCTGCCCCCACACATATATAAGCTTGCCTTCCCACCCATGGGATGGAGAAAAGTTCACAATATTTACCAGCTTTTCTAACTACATGTATCTCAGTAGGGCCACATAATAGCAAGTCTCAATGGGAGACTGTGGAAGTCAAGTTGTATATGGAATATAAACATCTGTCTAGTTAGAGAGAGAGCACACTCACTTCACTTATGACCCTCATTAACTTTCTGAGGTAGGGTTTATTGTTTTGGAAACTCTGGGTTAATGTGAATATTGTACATGATGATTTCATTTATACAGAGTGTAATATAATATACCCATATACAGACTATGATGTTGTAATTTCCAACCCGTACACAAACATTTAATCCATGTGTGTGGCTGTGTGTTTGGTGGTCTAGACAGGAAACATGGGAAGTACAAAGAACTCACATTAATTGAACGCTTAGTATATTCCAAGATTTATTTTCTTTTCAACTCATTTTATAAGTAGAAAACAATTAAACCCCATAATTTGAGTAGCTTGAAAATACACATGAAGGGGTGCCTGGGTGGCTCAGTTGCCTAAGCATCCAACTCTTGATTTTAGCTCAGGTCTTGATCTCACAGTTTGTGCATTGGACTCTATATGTTGACAGCACAGAGCCTGCCTGTGATTCTCTGTTTCTCTGTCTCTCTGTCTCTCTCTGCCTCTCCCCTGCACTCTCTAACTCTCTCACATGCATGTTCTCTCTCTTGCTCTCTTAAAATAAACTTAAAAATTACACATGCAAAAACTGGGGCAATATAGTGCATTGAATACTCTATACCATGAGTGGTACAAATAGCAATGACAACAGGAGCCTGAAGCAAAAAGATATTACCTCACACAGCAGTGGTTTTGGATGACTTCGTGGAGTAAATGACTTGGATGATGGGGTAGAAGTAAATCTGCTATTGACAATGTGATCATCCCAGTAAGAACTAAAGAAATATTTTCTCCTAAGAGATATCTTCACCAAATGACTATATAAATGAACTCCCAGGACATCTGGTATTACAAATTATAATATGTAAAAATGCATGTTCTTGTGCAGTAGTAGTTTGTTTTTGAGGTGTAGGGGTAGGAGAGGAGGATGGAGGACCTGTGGACATTTTTTCTTGCTTCACAGTCCTTTTCAAAATTGTGTCTAAAATCATGTGAGTCATGGAGGGAAGCTTTGCCCCCTTTCTCTGCTCTGTGTAAGTCATTGTAAAGCTCAACCGTGCAGGATGTAGGACAATAGGAGAGATTATTTCCAGGGAGTACTAGTGATGATACTGAGCATGAAAATAGTTAAACAGGACAAAAGAAAAACCTCAAACAGATCAATTGGGCAGAGAGCTGATGTGCATATAAAAGAATTCCCATCTGGAAACCAGAGGGTTGAAGTTCTGAAGAAAACTTCAGGGCCCCAGCCAGACAGTGTCTGTCATGCAAAAGGCCTCAGTGATGGAAGGAACAGGAAATGTCATCAAAAAACTAATGAGACTGTCAAGTTTCAGCTAGAATTAGATGAAAGCCTGCTTCACTTGCAGGGGACAGTCCTAGTTAGAAGATGAGGAGCCAGAACAGAGCTTGAAGAATTGGATGTTTAAGATAGATTTTTAAATCTCCTCTTATTCGCCTACACCCTCTATACTACATTTAAGAATAATAACTTCAAAGTATCTGGCAACCCAGAATAGTTGGCATTTCTCTTTGGAGAATGACTGTTCAAAAAGGTACCTGGGACCTCCAGTATCAAGGGGGAAAATATACTTGCATCATGTATAATTTGGGAAACTGGGGCCTTTATAGGGCATAATTGTGGAGTATAATTTCAAACAGAAACAAATCAAAGTGTGTGTGTAAGTGTACATGTATTTATGTGTAAATTTGACCCAAATGTCAGCTTTGTAAGCACACTTGAAAATGTTAATGGCACAGCTTCCTGTGTACATCTTCTTTAGATTGCAGGTTAAAAAGCACTTATCTATGGGATGGAGCAAACCTCATTAACTACTCATTATGCTGTATATGGACTACATATGGTATACCTTACATAAGTGTATATAAGAAACATTATAGGTATTAAAAGTATCACAGATACTAGGCTAGAAAAATATTGCTAAAATCACTTTATACATGGGTGACTGGGTGGCTCAGTCAGTTAAGCTCTCAACTCTTGATTTCGGCTCCGGTTTCTGAGATCAAGCACTGTATCAGGCTCACACTCCCTCATTCTCTCTCAAAAATAAACTTTTTAAAAAAGTATGTTAATTGGCCACGTTTCTCCTTTTTTAAAATTTATTTATTTTGAGAGAGACAGAGGGTGTGAGTAGGGGAGGGGCAGAGAGAGAGAGACTCAAAAGTAGGTTTCACACTCAACAGAGAGCTGAATGCGAAGCTTGAACTCACTAATCATGAGATCATGACCTGAGTCAAAATCAAGAGTTGGTTGCTTAACTGACTGAGACACTCAGGCGCCCCCATGTTCCTCCTTTTATGATTTATTTATAAGTGTCCTCAGATACCTTCTCAAGGTATTTATGTTGCTCACTATATATATATAGTTATATTTTTATATAGATGTAGTTTTATATATATAGTTGTAGTTTTATATATAGTTATATATATAACATGCATATAAATTACATGTTATATATATGTGTATGTGCTTGATACCAATAAATCACATTTTCAGAGAGCTTTAGGCTAGGTCAGTTAAAGCTTAAAATATTGAAGGGTATTATAGTCTTTCCATAAAAATCCCTGAGGTCAAGCCGTGATGGAGACCACACTTGTCTTTGATCCTCTTTGGTCCGCTTTCTACATCCATAGCTTTCGGCTCTGCCCTGCATCTCATTCCTCTTCAAGTATGTTCTGCTACTGATATCCTCATTATGATGTCTGTGCTTTAATACAGCCATTTTCCCTTGTTAGAATGAAAATTATTTTGATCCATCACTACCTCTCAGTTTTTGTGGGAGGTATGAATTTTCATTTTTTGTTTCTTTTGTCCTGTTTGTTGTTTTAGTGTGAAGTTGGAGGAAAATGCATTGTAGGCTTCTCTCCATTTGCTCCTTTAACCTTGAGAACTTACAGTTTTTGAAATCCATTTTCTTTCTCTTTGTACCAACTTTTGAAGTCTTTGTTCTGGCCTTCATCATCTCTCACCTAGATATGGTATAGCTTCTAAATTTATCTACTTCACTCTAGATTCTGTTCTTCTCAAAACTATCTTATATCACAGTTCCCAAAGGGTAATCATTGTAAAACTCAAATATGATTGTGATATTCAGTTCAAATCTTCCATAGTTCCACATTACCTACATTATAAATATAAATGAAATAGGTAGGTATATAAAGCCGTTTACAGTCTGTTCTGAACCTCTTTCATCACACTCCTCTTCTTTCATTCCTTATAGACTTCTCTTTCTCCTTCCCCTCTGTTTCCAGATACTTGAAGGACTCTCTCCATGTGTAAGACAACTTTTGACCCCAAATCCGTACTCTGTTTTTAAGAAATCAACACAGTAAGATAAAAGGAAGGAGAAACCTTTACCTGTCCTTTATTATATATGCCTTTACTTAGAGTACCTTATACTCTGGCAGTCTGAGAACTGGCAGAATCCCTTTGCTAAGTAAGTGAGGAGTAACTTGATAGAGCAACTATTGTATGGTCAATCCATGCCTTCTCTTTCTCTTTTTCTGGTCAAATTTCTAACTCCAAAGATCACAACTTCCAGGGCACAACTAGGAAGAAAGCAGGTAGAAATGATTGCAGTTGTGGAGATGGATTTGATTGGTGTCATTTCCAGGCTGGTGAACTCTTCACAATTAAAATATTGTTGGTATGATAGAAACAAGAAAAACTCTTGGTGATGGTTTATTTAGAAATTTTGATTTGATTTTTTTAAAAAATTTATATTTATTATTGAAACAGAAAGAAACAGAGCATGAGTAGGGGAGGAGCAGAAAGAGAGGGAAACACAGAATCTGAAGCAGACTCCAGGCTCTGAGTTGTCAGCACAGAGCCTGATATGGGGCTCGAACCCACAAACCATGAGATCATGACCTGAGCTGAAGTCCCACGTTTAACTGACTGAGCCACCCAGGCGCCCCTAGTTTTATTTTGAACTTTTCCAAAAATTCATATATCAAAGAACCAGGTAGTAAGTATGAGTTATCTAACAGATCAGAATTGCAATAGAAAACTATATTCTAGAAGCAGATAATTGCATTGTCTAGCCCTCAAGCTGTAGAACTGAGAAAGAGATTCAAACAATACCCAAAGGCACAGGAAGTAGAGACAAGTAATCCTATAAGCAAACACAAGTTTTTCATCTGGGGAGAACTTATTTTACTGAAAGAGAAGATTAAGAAAATAAAACAACTAAAAATATGGGACTTGGAGGGAAAGTAATGCCATATAAGGAATATAAAATTATATCTTACCTTAAAAAGAAGAGGAAATATATGCTTTTGAAAACAGTATATTTCAGGTAGCAGAAGAAAATATGTTTTACAGACTCAGGGAAGTTCAATAACAGAAGTATAACACACATGAAGAACAAAAAAAGGTGAAATAAAGAGTTGGGATGAATAGAAAAATGAATAGGTAAGAAAGAACTGTTAGCAAATTTACAATGAAAGTATTTTATTAAGTGTCACATTGGAACAAGGAAGAACACATAATACTAGACAGAATGAATTTGGACATATGTAGAGAAATTTGAGCTAGACTCAACAAAACTATGAGGTAGAAGGTCTGTGTTTGAATAGATGGAAAACTTACTACATGCCTTGGTTTTATATAGCATTTACCTATTAGATCTAATTTACACATATTATAATAGTTAATCCCAGGAGCCCCTGAGTGGCTCAGTCAATTGGGCATCTGACTGTGACTTAGGTCATGATCTCATAGTTCCTGGGTTCGAACCCTGCGTTGGGCTCTGGGCTGACAGCTCAGAGCCTGGAGGCTGCTTCAAATTCTCTGTCTCCCTCTCACTCTGTCCCTCCCCAACTTGCGCTCTGCCTCTCTCTATCAAAAATAAATAAACGTTAAAACACTTAGTAGTTAATTCCAATAACAACTATGTGAGATAGGCACTATTATCTTCTTTTATTTACAAATGAGAAAAATATTAGAGGTGAGGCTGTTAACCTGCCCGAGTTTAGACAGTAGAAAAGTTGTTGACTCCAGGTTAAAGAAAATGTCATTAACTATTTTCTTATAAAAATAAAAATGTCTGTCATAAAAAATAAAACCACATTTGAAAGGCAAATAACAGAGCAATGTATGTTAAGACGTATGACAACTATATATGCATAATTAGTTTATTTCAACTATAAAAGAAAAACATAAGCAACATGAATACCATAAGATAGATGATGTTTGGAGGACATTTATAGACAAATCATAAAAGAAGAAACATGACCAATTACATACTTTTCATAAAAAGCAAGTTTACTAGTTATAAAATAATTTCAAAATAAGGCAATGGAATACATTTTTTCGTGTTTTATATCAACAAGAGGGAAAATGATAGAGTGTCAGTGATGAATGAAGACACCACTTTGATTTACTGATGATGCTAATGGGCAGAAGTTTGCTGGAGAATAATTTAACAATATGAGTTAAAAACCTTAAAAACTAATATGACTTTTAAGCTAAAAGTCTACTATCAAGAATTCACCATAGATAATTTTACAGATGCACAATAACACATTTATCACAGAATGCATTTATCATAATATTTTTTATAAGAGGGAAAAAGTTAAGTGTTCTAATAAGGGATATTAAATACATTATTGAATATACAGTAAATCACCCTTTAATGAAACAATTTCCGGATATTCATAATATTACATCTGCATGTTTAAAAGTTTCTTTTTCCATGTTTCTGCATGGAAAAAGCTGTTTCAATTATAATTTGAGAAAAATATAGAAAAACATGTATACTCTATGACACTCCTTTTGCTTATTTATATTTTGAATTTTTTCCATAAAGAACATTGATTATTCATGTTAAAGTAAATAAAATACTTGGAAGAAGATTCTTTGTTTTTCATAACATTAATGTAATAAAGATCCTGTTCCAAAGGTAGCCTCTTCGTTTTCTGACAACATCACTCAAAGTCCATCATACCAAAGGACAATTACAAAAGAAAGACTGTAGCAGGATTGTCTGGAAGGAACTGGAACCATTTATAGAACGCATTCCCTAGCAGACTTACCACCTGATGCTGAAAGGGAAGAGTAGAGATCGCAGAGCCTCCCCACCCCCTTTTTCTGTCCCCAGCTTACTTTGCCTAGGATTCCTAGAAGTCTAATGCAGTCAGAAGCCAGGTAATGTGGAAATTTCAGTAACAGAAGAAAGATGAGAACTGACTCTAAGGACAGAAGGACACCAACCCCATGGGTAGATGCTACTTGGAGTTCTCTGTAAGTCACCATCATTGAGAAGTACCTGGGCTCAGAAGTTCAAGGTTAAGACTAATGCAAAAATAAGAGAGCCACCGGGCTATAGGCAGGCTTATTCTGGTTTGCCCTGCGACAACCTTATTTTATGTTAGTTGTTTTAGGACAATTTTTAATAATGTTCTTTGTCACTCTTATAAATATCTCATTTAAGTGACAAATTACAGCATTGCCCTAACTATAGGACTTTCTCCCTTTCTCAAATTCTCTTTGGTTATTGTCTAGATTTCTTCTACAGAATTAATAAAGGCAATAGCAAGAAAAAGGATATATACAACTACACTATTTATACATATTGAGGGCCAAACAAAATGGAATCCCTTGGAATAGCAAATTCAACAAACACAGAAAAGAATTTATGTGAAAATGAAGTTTACAATTCCAGCAACCATTTGAATCCTCACAGGCTGCTGCGAGAATATTAATATGGAGATGAACTTTTATTTAAATATCTTGATCTTTAGATCTGAGATTAAGAAATATCTTAAGATCTGAGATTTTAAAATCTAAGTAAATGATAAGAAAATCAAATGACAATACCTTTTTTTTTTTGTAGGGAGGTTCTCTTATTCAGTAGTAACCAAAATAGAAATTACAAACAAGAAATTTTAAGAAGGATAATGGATGAACAAAAGGAAACTTTAGAACTTTCTATGATTCATAAAACAAACAAAAATGCTTTATTCCTGAATAGAAAACTCAATATTTAAATATTTTTCTTTATTATATAATTAATTTGTGATTTTAATCAATGCTAATTATAATTAATGACAATATTCTAAAGTTTGTTTGGAAGAATATACTGAAAATGCTTGGAAAATAGAAGTAATGGGGAGGAATGACGGAAGAGGCTTATAGCAGTAGACTTCACAGCATGTTAACAAAAGTTATCATAATTAAAGTAGGGTGAACTAGGTACAGAAATAAATTAAAAAATTTGAAATGCATTTTATCATATATGAATGTGTGTTACCTTAGAAAGTTGGCAAACCAAATCCATTGAGGAATGGAATTCTTGTTGAATAAATGATGTTTTGAAAATAATGGCTAATCACAAAATAAATAACAAATATAGTATACTAGTCTGCTTTGGGCTGCTTTAACAAAATACCACAGACTCGGTGGTTTAGCCAACAGAGATTTACTTCTCATAGTTCTTGAGGCTAGGAAGTCTAAGATCAAAGCGCAGGCCAATTCCGTTTCTGGTGAGAGCTCTCTTCCTGGTTTCAGACAGCCACCTACTCACTGTATCCTCACATGATGGAGAGAGTGCTCTGGTGTCTCCTCCTTTTCATATAAGGACATCAGCCCAATTATATGAAGGTCTCACATTTAGATGTCATTTAACCATTATCAACGCCTCACAAGCCCTATCTCCAAATATAGTTACATTGAGGGCTTTAAGATACAAATTTTGAGTAGACACAAATATTCAATACATAACATGTAGTTAAGTGGTAAGTAAAGCAAAAATCATGTACTAAAATAGAAAAAAAAATGTACCTAACCTCACAGTATGAAAGGCCTAAATCATGTTAAGAATGGAGCATAAATAAAAGTTCAATACTCTAATAAGTTAACAGGTTTCTAGGTGCTAAAATTTTTCTTGTTAATTTTATTCTTTCCACCTTTGTATAATTTCCGTTTTCTCTACTGGATTTGAATAAATTTTATAATCTAACTGAGATTAGGGTTGTTATAGGATTTACATGAATGAATTAATCTAAATGCGTTAAGAAACGCCTAGCAGATGGTAAGGAGCTCAATACATTGATAAACATATTTGTTGGTATAAAATAATTTTATTTTTTTAAGACTTTAATTTTTCCCAAAATATAAAAGGGCCATTTTGGTGAAAATTTCACCAGCATTTTGNTGTCCTTCTCTGCCTGACTTATTTCGCTCAGCATAACACCCTCAAGGAAAATGTTAACATTTTTTTAATAAGACTTTTTTAGAGCAGTTTTAGAATTACAGCAAGACTGAAAGGGAGGTACAGAGATTTCCCATATACTCCCACTCACACATGCATAGCCTCCCCCATATCAACAACACTTATCAGTATGGTACTTTTTTTTTTTTTTTTTTAAGAGTGAGCCTACATTGGGGCACTTAGGTGACTCAGTCAGTTAAGTGTCCAACTTCAGCTCAGGTTATGTCTCACAGTTCATGGGTTCGAGCCCTATATCGGACTCTGTGCTGACAGCTCAGAGCCTAGAGCCTGCTTCAGATTCTGTGTCTCCTCTCTCTCTCTCTGTCCCTCCCCCACTCATGCTCTGTTTCTGTCTCTCAAAGTAAATAAAAATGTAAAAAAAAATTAAAAATAAAAAGAGTGAACCTACACTGACACATCATAACCACTCAAAGTCTATAATTTACCTTAAAGTAACTTACCTTACCTTACCTTCTTGGTGCTGTACATTCTATGCTTTTGGACAAATATATGATGACATATATTTATCATTATAATATCATACACAGTATTTTCACTGCTCTAAAGCTCCTCTCTGCTTTGCCTATTTATCCCTACACTCCCACTGCACCCCTGACAACCACTGATATTTTTATTATCTTTATAATTTTGTCTACTCTAGAATGTTGGGTAGTTGGAATCACAGCATATGTATCCTTTTCATATTAGCTTCCTTTCACTTAGTAAAATGCATTTACATTTCCTCCATGTCTTTTCATGGCTTGATATCTCATTTTATTTAGCACTGAATGATATTTCATTATCTAGATATACAAATTTATTTACCCATTCACCTACTGAAGGACATCTTGGTTTCTTCCAAGTTTTGGCAATTATGAATAAAGCTATAAACATCTGTCAGCAGGTTGGTTTTGTTTATTTGATGTTGTTTTGCTTTAGTGAATATATGTTTTCAGCTCCTTTTGGTAAACACCAAGGATTTCTGGGTTGTATGGTACAGAGTGTGTTTGGTTTTTAAAGAAATCACCAAACTTTCTTCTAAAGTAGCTATACCATTTGTATTTCCATCTACCCTGTGAGTGTCCCTTTTGGTCCACATCCTCAATAGCATTTCGTGGTATCAGTATTTCAGGTTTTGGGCACTATAACCGGCATATAGTGCTATCTTGATGTTTTAATTTGCATTTCCCTGATAACATATGATGCATAGCACCTATTCATATGCTTCTTTGCCAACTCTCTGTCTTCTTCATTAAGATGTCACAATGAACTCTTTTTAGTGGAGTTGATTCATTTTTGGTTTTCTAAATCCTCAGTCTTCAAATTGAGATCCAAATAATTTTTATTAGAGAATGGCAATGTAAAAAAAAAAAAAAGAAGAACACTTCTGTATTTAAATATTTTGTTAGAAATAATAAAGTAAAATACATGAAGTTTAGGGGCTTTTTGTTTTTGTTTTTTTAATGTTTTATTTATCCTTGAGGGAGAGAGAGACAGCATGAGCAAGGGAGGGGCAGAACAAGAAGGGGACATAGAGTCTGAAGCAGGTTCCAGGCTCTGAGCTGTCAGCACAGAGGCCAACGCGGGGCTTGAGCCCTCAAATCATGAGATCGCGACCTGAGCTGAAGTCAGACACTTAACCAACTGAGTCACCCACGCAGCCTGAAGTTTTTAAAACATTGTAAACTAATACAGGCATTTCTGGAAAAATATTCTGGGGGCACATGGTGGCTCAGTCAGTTAAGTGTCTTACTTCAGCTCAGGCCATGATCTCACAATTTGTGGGTTCAAGCCCCATGTTGACCTTTGTGCTGACAACTCAGAGCCTGGAGCCTGCTTCGGATTCTGTGTCTCCCTCTCCCTCTGCCCCTCCCCCAGTTGTGCTCTGTGTATCTGCCTTTCAAAAATAAATAAATGTTTAAACAATTTTTTAAAAATAGAAAAATATTATGCTTTTTGAGGAAAACAATGAAGAATAAAAGAATATTCTTCATTCTTTCCAAAGGAGGCCAACAGTCTTATTTGAAGATCGCTAAAATTGCCTTGAATTATCGGAGGTTCAGGTTGGAATGGTTTCATTTTATCAATAGGTAAATGTCAAAAAGAAAGGAAATAGATTGGGAAATGAAAAGTGTAAGTAAACTGTATGCAAAATGGTGATTGTTTTAATAGAGCTAAATTTTTTAAGAGAGGCTTTTTTTTAAATTTTGCCATGGTATCACCAATACTAACACATTAGTTATTATTTTGGGTATGGGTTGGCCTCACAGTCTGTGATATATTCTTTGAAACATCATCACTGGCAGAAAATCTTCATCTTTCAAAGTTATATGTTGATAAATTCTTCCTGGATGAATAAAGAGATAAAGCCTGGGAATACTAGTTTTGAGATGAATGTATGGTGGACTCTTAAGAATATTGATTTCGTTATGTATGGCAGGAAAATTGGTTTGAGACATAATTCTGAAAAATTCATATGGTAGGTTGAATTATGAGCTTATAAAGATTTATTTCCTCTTCACCCTTTCCTTCCTTCCCTGTAGGCATTGCTTTTGAGCTTGGTCATATGACATGTCCTGGCTAGTTCCATATAAGCAGAAATAACATTTGCCATACCTAAGCAGAATCTTTAAATGTGCTTTCATGGTTGGGCTGTGCCTGTTTTATTCCTGTCCTTTGTCAGAGAAAACTGCATTTTCAGATAGTGGCTGGTCCCTTCAGTCTGTGTTCCAGAATGAGGAGAAACATGAAACCTAATTGAGTCCAGATATGCCCAGGAGAAAGGGTGAGAACTACAGTCAACCCATTGCTCTTATGTTACATGGACAAGAAATTATTATTATTTTGTAAGCCTCCAAGATATAGGAGTTGTAAATTACTACAAAAATTATCCAGTAAAATAAATGGTTTAAGAAGTGGCATTATGCAAAAAATAAAAATAAAAACAATAAGATGTAGAATGGGAAGTATATAGTAAGAAAACTGTTATAGGAGTCAGGAAAAATAACAATTTTTACATTGGTAAAATATTTTATAAAATGATTGCCTGCAGTATGTTGAGAGCATAAAATGCATCTAATAATCTTATGACTTTAGGCAAAGAGATATTGAGAAGAATTTTCATAGCACGATTTGGTTGTTATTAAGCTATATGTGGTTAGATGTTATAAAAATATATTGGCCTGTTTCTGAGGCTGAAGACAGAGAAGAGGGATGACTCCAACATTTTAGGTCTAGTGGGTTAAAGATGCCATGCTTTCTCATCTCCTACCAGCAAAATACCCTCAAGTTAAGATCTCAGGACATAAAGATACTCAGTGTTGTTATTTGACACTCTAAGACCTTTTACTGGATTAAGATGGAACCAGAAAATCCTTTCAGTTGGACAAAAGGTCTTAAAGACCCTGTAAGGGTTGCTATCCCAAGGAATAATGTTAATCTCAAAGCAACCAAAATTAGCAATAGAATAGCACTGTCCAAAAGAAATTTAAATTTAGTGTTTAAAAGTAAAAAGCAGACAAAATTAATTTCAATAAATTTACTAATTTTAAGAAGTACATTTTATTTGAATATAATATGTAGAAAATAATATAGTATCCATATGAAATCCATGTAGAAATATTAATGAAACATTTTCCATTCTTTTGTACTTAGTGTCGAAAAGCAGGTGTGTGCTTTACATTTATATCACGTTTCAATTTAAATAAGTCACATTTCAAATACTCAATAGCTATATGTGACTGCTGGTTCCTGTACTGGGAAGCAGAGTTTTAGTGAAGAATGGCAGAAAAATGTTTGTTAGTGTGGTTTCAGGTAAAGGAGATGAATAGAATAAAATTTACTAAAAAACTTTTTGAGAGGAATTTTATTGCTAGAGTGAATTAAAGGAGACCATGACTCCTTGAGATATAAATTGACCCTTTAGATTTTGTATCATATTCTGAGAACTATCTGAGAACTGTAATAACTATTCTCTTAAAATGGTAGAGTTTGTTGCCATAGCAAAGCTAAAAAATGCAAGGAATATTAAATATATTTTTAAAAACAACAGACCTTTAATGAGATGGGCTGTTACTACTGCCAAACCATGCACAAGCTATCCTTCTTAACCATGGTCTCTGCAACATTTATTGAAACGTCACTTACAGTATGAGACATTGGAAAGAGCAGAAAGATTATTATCAGAAGAATTTGGATTTCAGTCAAAATCTTACCACTCTCTAAATGTGTAATACTTATACTAGATACTGTTACAGCAAACATAACACAAGTAGAATCTTGATAAGCATTTGCATATTGGAGCTTCCTCTCTTGGACTATAGCCACTATATCAAGAAGTTTAAGATAGCCTGATAAAAAATGTGGCCTGGCCAATAGCCGTTCCCACCAATCAAACACGGGAGTTAGCTACCTTAGCCCATTCAGCCTAGACAAGCCATCTGATGACCAGTCACATGAGTGACCCCAGTCATAACTACTGGAAGACCTGCCCCTCTGAGCCCATCCCAAATTGCTAATCCAGAGAGCTATGAGCAAATATGTTATTTAACCTTCTTGATAAGTTTTCTTATCTATAAAACAAGGCTAGTAATACCTGTCTCACTGTTGTTATGAGGCAGTGCCTGGTATGTAGCTACTAATCCTTGAAAAAGAATAATATTCTGTTCCCTTTCTCTTCACCCTTCCTTCTTTCCTTTTTTTTTTTTTTTCTTCCTTGCCCTGTTGCTTCTTCCTCACTCTCTCCTCCTCCCAGTAGCATTGTAAAAGCAGTATGGTTGGAATCTATGTGTAGCCTACCAAGATGGCTGCTTCAAAGAGGCCAGCTTCATCTGGGTAAGTCAATACTAAAAAGCTGGTATAAAATTAGCTGTATTACATTATAGACACATATCATAAAAAAACTCATTAAATGCAGGAGAAATGTATATATCCCAAGAGAAGTATAAATTTTCCTATAAATATTGCACCGAAAGCTTCTACTAAGTGATAAATTTCTCTACTGTCATGTTTCTCATCAGTAGAATGAGATTTGTATACTTCTGTTTCTAGTCTTGTTTTTATGCCAGAAAAAAAAAAAAAACTGTCTTTGGCAAGACCAATAGACTAACAGGCATTCTTTATTCATCCAACTTAATCAAAACTTATAATTAGTGAATAAGAATCATTTGCCTCAAAGAAAAAAAAACTGGGTCTAGGCTTGAGTGACTCATGCAGGAACTTTATGATTTTGCTCTGTGCTTTATGAAGTAATTTCATAATCATATGTAATTATTTTAAATATTTTATAAACTACAGTGACTTTTTAATACGGGTTTCTAATTATCCATACAGTTTCTAGAAAGATTTGCCAAATATGTAGTATATGTGTGATGAGTCATTTGTCATCCAAAAGCTTGTGAAGAAACCCTCATTCCTAAAAATAGGGCCCCCGTAGATCTGATACCAGCTGTAATTTTTCACTTCAGACATTTTCCTTTTATATCTGACTCCACTTTTGGTAAATCATGATACATAACTATATAAAACATCACATAATCTAAAAAAAGGGAATAAAGGTGCCAACTGTACTATTTCACACACAGTACACTAAGCACCAAAAAATTAAACTAGCAAGTGAATTTCAGGATAGGGAGGATTAAATTTTTAGTGGTCTTTACCCTTTTCTTCACTGTCTCCCACCTTAATGCACCCCCATTTCTTGCAAATTTATGAGATCCGGAGTATTCAATTAGTAGGAGAAAATCAGTTATTAACACAATGAAAATAACAAAAATTTCTTAGGATAAAGCTTTTACATCAGTACAAGAACTCATTCATTCTGTGTATCCAAAGGATAGGGCCTTAGCAAAGTATCTTAACTTTAATATTTCATATTTAGGAGACATGATCGATTGAATTAAAAGGGACAGAAATATCTCTTAGACCAGCTGTTCAAGTGTGGGAATCTGAATTGATATGATTATATCATAAAATCCAGATTAAAAAGCTGTATGTGTTTCAAATTGTGTCATTTACACGAACCTAAAGAATAATATTGCAAAGTAATGAGATCCATAGATTTGATCTATCTTAGACTCTGATAGGTTTCCTCATTATGCTTTCACCAAAACTGTTATCATCCAATCTAATTAAGTCAGTATTTTAAAATACTTTATTTTTAAAAACTCGGTTCTTGTCCTCCTTGACACAGTTCTTTCAAGTTAACTGTGATATTTTTGCAAGACTTGCTGGGTAACAGAGCACATGCTTTAGGTTTATACTTTATCCTGAAATGCTTGTTCCTGCCCAAGGAATGTTTTTGTCTGTCAACACAATAGTATCATAGATATGGTTTGAAGGCTTTCAAAATAATCCAAATTATCTCTGGTCCAACCTCATTTGATAGATGGGAAACTAGTTTCTAAGAAGTTAGTGTATTTTCTCAAGGTCAAGGGACTTTGAGAACCCAAAATTAAAGAAACAAACAAACATGACAGTATGTCTCTTGTTATAGTGATTAATTCAGGGTAGGCACACGACCAAAGTTTGGCCAGTTGGGATAATTTTGCTAGCCACAGAGATTGCTTCAGGAATGTTTCACTGAAATAATATGGTATAATAAGAATAAATTCCAGAACCCATGTAAAATCCACAAGAGTTCCTTTTATTTCTTGTACAGAATGTACTTGCGTTCTGTAATTCTAGTACAGCCATGTTGATACTTCAAGAAAACAAGCCACATGGATGAGGCTGAACAGAAAGGTTGTTTTTGCTCTCCAAGTACTTACAGGTCTTTCTGGGATATCCCTAATGATTTCAGCCGTGTCAACTGATAGATTTCTTTCACGGATGTACGTATTTTGTTTTTAGTTTAAGTAAATTTGAATTGGGTTTTCCGTCATATGGAAAAGTGCCCTGATACATGAACTCAATATAGTCAATTATTAAAATAATAATAATGTAAGACTTTTAGGTATTTCTAATATATTGATAATGTCAGAATGTCTTTATGTAGAAGTCATTATTTGTATTTCAGGATTATTTCCCTAGGAGAGATATATGAGATTCTTAATAATGGAATTCTTAAGTGTGGGAGAAAAATTCTTAAATATGGAATTAGCAGGACAAGAAAAATGAATACTTTTAAGAAACTTGATACTCATTTCCCAATTACCTTCTAAAAATGAGTATGCTTTAGGGGTGCCTGGGTGGCTCAATCGCTTCAGTATCTGACTTTGGTTCAGATTGTGATCTTGCGGTTTGTCAGTTCAAGCCCCGCATTGGGCTCTGTACTGACAGTTCAGAGCCTGGAGCCTGCTTCAGATTCTGTGTCTCCCTCAGTCTCAGTTCCTCCCCTTCTCATACTCTGTCTGTCTGTCTGTCTCTCTCTCAAAAATCAATAAGCATTAAAAAATGTTTTAAAAAATTAGAAAAACAAAAATGAGCAAGCTTTATTTCTATTGGAAAGAGCTAGAGCTGATCTTTCTTATGCAAATATTTTAGATTTGAATAATTTTATTTTTTAAAAATCCTTGTTTCTATCTTGTGGCAAAGCTGGTGTCTCATTTTCAGAAATAAAAGTTATTTGTTTTACTAGTGTGTTAGGTTTTTTAGAATGGGTAATGTGAAAGTTATAGCAAAGCCATTCAATCCTAAACAGTTAAAGGTGGGACAACTGCTCTGACTTTGCAACCAAAGTATTCCTTACTGCAGGAAGAGGAACACCCAGTCCACTTGGGATGTTGTGAGGTGGGGCAAAGAGCTCTAAAACTCATCAAAAATAGGAGATTTCTTGAAAATTAAATTTTATTTTGAAAAGCTGATTGACATGTTCTTTCTACTTAGGATCAGAGCTATATATATTTGCAATCTGAAGGTAATGATTCAAATTTTTCTTCTACTTTTGCTTTAAGTTATTTACAGTCAAAAAGTATAATTCAAAAGGAATGTAACTAGATTAGCAACTATTTTGACATGTAGAAATAATATAAATCATTCAAGAAATACAAAGATGTCTTCTGGAAATTTTAGCCATTTGAAAGAGCAAATAAGTTAGAATCCAATATTCTTTTTCATTTTGACACAGATTTATATGCTGATCAATAAAGGTATATTATATAACTGATAACAAACCTTAGTGGTACAGAAGTAGCCAAATTGTAGGGCTCCCCCATTGTTTCTATGTGTATATCTCATTTGGTAATTTTAAGTGGATATCTTGAATAACCATATATGGCAGCCTTGCCCATTGATAAGAGAAGATATAATTAATGACAGAAACATGAGAGAAGATACGATTATTCACAATTTTAATATATGTTGTAGGTAGCACAAACATCTGTGAGACAGGTTAACAATTATTTCCCTCAATTTAGAGGGAAAAAGTCTCAGGTTATGCCTCTATATACATGCTCAAAGTAGCAAAACAAAGCTCAGAAACCCCTAGGTTGTTGTTGATGTTTTTAATCCTATTGTCTGCTTGCTACATACTATATACTTCATTTTATACAGTTAACTTATTTATGGAAAAAAGAAATACATTCTTAATCCTATAATCATAATTTTAAGAGTCAATTATTCTTTTAAAAATGTTTTAATGTTCTATTTATTTCTGAGAGAGAGAGAGCGAGCGAGCGCCAGTGTGAGCAGGGGAGGGTCAGAGAGAGAGGGAGACATAGAATCCGAAGCAGGCTCCAGGCTCTGAGCTGTCAGCACAGAGCCCAACGCCAGGCCTGAACCCATGAACTGTGAGATCATGACCTGAGCCGAAGTCAGACACTTAACCAACTGAGCCACCCAGGCGCCCCAAGAGTCAATTATTCTTGGTGATGCTGTTTCTGTTGAAATGCTCTTTTTGTGACACTGTCACAGTAGGTAATTTTCATGAACAGAAGACATTGTCCTTCTATAGGGAACAGAGCTGGTGTATCGCCTGATCTAAGTGGGTTTTTTGTGACATTTGAATAAATTAGTAGTATTGTGCTTTTTTGGGAAAAAAATCTATCTTTCCTAAAATGTAATTTTAAAAATCTCATTTAAGAAAAGCTCAGAATGGATATATTCTTTTTTTTTAGATGCACTGATTTAATTGAGTAGGATCATTCTCTGATAATTCTGCACTGAATAATACTCATACTAATATCCTGATCATCCTCAAACAATAACCATTGTCATGGTAACTACTTATCTTGGGAAAACAAACTGTGCAAATGAGTTTCTTCCATAGCTTTAATTATGCAAATAGAAAATTGAAAGAGTACATTTTAAGGAGTCAGCTTCCTATTTAAGTACTGACTAAAGTAAATGACTCAAGCAGTTCTGTGTATCTGACTGTTGATATGTTGAAGATGTTAACATGATTACGTCTCTCTGGATTTGTGTTGACGTCCAGTGAAATAAAAAAATTTATGCTTAATATTTTACTTTAAAGCACAGTAATGGAGTCCAATTTAGTTGTTTTAATCAGTTATTCTGATTGCTATTTTTGAATTTAGTGCATGTGAATTAGTAAGTGACCACTATGAAGTGAACTACTGATTTTTCATTTCTAATACAATCAATTTGATAGTTGGACAGGAAATTTTAGGGCTACTATTACAGATATATTTATTCATTTGGTTTGTAACTACAGAGCATGTAGAATATGTACTGGCTACTGTTAAGGGTACTCAGGTGGAAACTAGATGTATACCCCTCAGAACTTCGACTCAGTAGGTGATGTAAGATAAAACAAGTGAAACATAAGGTAATATGAGCTTTGTGCACCTCACTGGTATGAATGTGGTGAATGGAACACGTTCAATAACATGTTACAAATGTGAGGTCTTGCAAATTGCATAAATGGTTCAGAGTGGAAAGAAGTGGGAAATTAAGAAAGAAAAGACATATGAAGGAAGCCAGTGACAGAAAGGCTCATTAAAAGGCATTATGATTCCCCATGAATGATCGGGATAATTATGGATAATTACAAATCAATGCACTGGCTTTATTTTCCTTCTTCAAATGGAGATTTTTCTAGAGTGGTTTAGAAAATCAGAAAACCATGGAAAATAAGATATTACTAAAGAAATAAAATGAGGGGCTGATTGTGGCCAGCAATTCAAGTAATTTTTCATAACCCTCTTTGGAATTCTGAACACCTAAGAGTAATATAGCTGATGCACACACATGAATCAGGATGAAAAGAAAGACACAAAGATGGCATTGTTATGGAAGTGATTTATAGCCTACTTGATCAGATGGTTGATAAGTTCAAGGCTTTTCTAATAAGGATTGCAGACAGCATCACAGGTGTAAGATATAGTAGGGATGAAAATATGCTGTATGTATGTATCATTATCTGAAAACAGAGGATTGATAAATGCTTAACTTCTCTGGAAAAATAATAAGAATATTGAGAAAATAGCTGCTTTGTGGTAATTATGATAACCAGGAACAAAATGAGTAAAAATGTAGATGTGACACGGCTTTCAGTAGAAAAGAGTCATATTATATTAAAGAAACATGTAGCAAAGAAGAAACTATTAAACATTACTGAAGTTATTTTCATCTTCCTGAAACTACGCTGTGATAATATGAAGTATAAAAGCACGACTATGTTCTGATTAGGGGAGTCCTAAATGGGTTCAGCTGTATTTAGAAGTTTGGTAAATTTATTAATGTAAGTATACATAATCTAATGCAAGGAGAGGTAAGATCTTATAATATATATATGTATGTATATATGTGTGTATATACATGTATGTATATACATGTATGTATATACATGTATATATACACACATATACACACATGTATATACACATATATACATACACACATATATATACATACATACATATATATATATATACACACACACACATACATATATATATATACACACACACACCTGGAGTTGAAAGGAGTCAACTATAATTTAAAAATATGGGAATAGTTTGAATGAAAAGTATCTAGATGGCAAAAAACAGAAGAATTTGACATTTTCTTAGTATGATACAGATAAGATATTTTGAACTCATGTTTTAACTGAAAAGAGTAACAAACATGGGATGGGTATATTGCCTCTAGGAAGATAGAATAGTACTGAAAAATGGGAAGAAGAAAGCAGAACACACTAGTTCTTACTCTATCATTGACAATAATTTTCAAACCAGAAGAGCAAAGAATATTTCATTAAGAAATGAATGAAGCTTAAGTTAACATCAGATATATTGATAAAATATTCTAGGACCTAGGGCTTGTAAGAACTCATTGAAGACATAGAGGAAACTTGCCAGTAATCCCTGAAAAAAACTACAGAGGAGAGAAGTGGTACATAAATTTGGGAATAAGAAAATATGCATATGTTGACATACAAGACATACATTTTTGAAATTTCTGTAAGGTTGAAACTGTTTCCTGTTGATATTCTCCTTCAACTTATTAAAGTGTAATTGATACACTTTAGGAAAGATGGCAGTGATCATTATGCATTTATGTTGGGAATGACTATAGTTGTAAGAAGGTATAGAGAGCTATGGTTCCTAACCCTGGTTTATGCCTGCTGGACATCTTTCCACCTCAAACTCAGCACATTCAAAATTGAACTCTTGATCCTGTCCCCTGCTTCTCTCTATCTTCTTGATGGCACTGGCTGCCTACCTAATCCATGAGGCTACAAAACAGTCCTTTCTCTTCTATTTTATATTTCTTCTATCCTAGCATTAAGATTTCCAAATTGCATATTTTAATAATTGCTCATATTATTTTATTCCTTCTTACCCTATTGCTCTCATAACCACTCCGTTTGAAAACTACTGAAGTTTCTAAACAGATATTCTTAGTTCTAGGTTTTATTTAAATCTCTCAAGGCCATGATCTCACTGACTGCCAAAGGAATCAGACTAATACACAAATCTGTCCTCATCTTCCTCTTGGATATCATCATTCGAGAGATCTTCATTGCTGCAAGGAGAAACTCAGCTCCTTAATTTGACACCAGTGTCCTCAATCACACAACCATTGCTTAAGTCTCTGGATTCAACTTTCACTACTCTCTGACTCCCATATATTTTTTAAAGTTTTTATTTAAATTTCAGTTAGTTAACATACCGTGTAATATTAGTTTCAGGTATACAATATAGTGATTCAACAATTACATACATTACCCAGCACTCATTACAAGTGCACTCCTTAATCCCCATCACCTATTTAACCATCCCAACCATCCATCTCCCCTCTGGTAACCATCAGTCTATTCTCTATAGTTAAGAGTCTGGTTCTGGGTATGCCTCTCTCTCTCTCTTTCCTTTTTCCTTTGCTCATTTTTTCTTAAATTCAACATATGAGTGACATCATATTGTATTTGTGTTTCTCTGACTGACTTATTTCACTTAGCATAATACTATTTAGCTCTATCTATGGAATTGTAAATAGCAAGATTTCATTCTTTGTTATGACTAGGTAATATCCGTGTGTGTGTGTGTGTGTGTGTGTGTGCACACCAACTTCCTTATACATTCATCAATTGAAAAACATTTGGGCTGTTTCCATAATTTGGCTGTTGTAGGTAATGCTGCTACAAACAATGGGGTGCATGTATCCCCTTGAATTAGTATTTTTGTATTCTTTGGGTAAATATCTAGTAGTGCAATTGCTAGATCTTAGGGTAGGTCTATTTTTAACTTTCTGAGGAACTTCCATACCATTTTCTACAGTGGATGCACCAGTTTGCATTCCCTCCAACAATAGAAGAACATTCTCCTTTCTCTACCTCCTTGCCAACACTTGTCATTTCTTGTGTTTTTTATTTTAGCCATTCTGATTGGTGTGGGGTAATATTTCATTGAAGCTTTTATTTGCATCTCCCTGATGATAAGTGATGTTGAACATCTTTTCATGTGTATGTTGGTCATCTGTATGTCTTCTTTGAAAAAGTGTCTATTCACATCTTCTGCCCATTTTTAATTGGATTATTCATCTGGGCATTCAGTTTTATAAGTTTTGAAAAGGGTGCATTAAAGGTATAGATTGCTTTCGGTAGTGTAGACAATTTAAGGACATTTGTTCTTTCAATCCATGAGCACAGAATGTCTTTCCATTTGTTTGTGTCATCTTCAATTTCTTTCATCAGTGTTTTATAGTTTTCAGAGTACAGACCTTTTACCTCTTTAGTTAGGTTTATTCCTACATATGCTATTATTTTTGGTGCTATGGTAAATGGGATTTTTTTTTTAAATTTCTCTATCTACTGGTTCATTAATGGTGTCTACAAATTCAACAGATTTCTATATGTTGTTCTATATGTTCATATTCTGTGACTTTACTGAACTTTTTAAAAATCAGTTCTAACAGTTTCTTTGTGAAGTCTTTGGATTTTCTACATATAGTATCATGTCATCTGTAAATACTGAAACTTTTATTTCTTCCTTGCTGATTTGGATGTCTTTTATTTCTTTTTGTTGTTTGATTGCTTTGGCTAGAACTTTCAGTACTATGTTGAATAAAAGTGGTGAGAGTGGACATTCATGTCTTGTTCCTTACCACAAGGAAAAGTTCTCTGTTTCTTCCCATTTAGGATAATACTTTCTGTGGGGTTTTCATATATGACATTTATTATATTGAGGTATGTTCTCTCTAAAACTACTTTATTGAGGGTTTTTATCATAAATAGATGTACTTTGTAAAATGCTTTTTCTGCATCTATTGATATGATCATATGGTTCTTATCCTTTCTCTTATTGATAGGATGTATAATGTTGATTGATTTGTGAATATTGAGTCACCCTTGCATCCCAGAAATAAATCCCACTTTATCATGGCAAATTTTTAATGTACTGTTGAAATTGGTTTGCTAGTATTTTATTGAGAATTTTTATATCTACGTTCTTTAAGGATAGTGGCTTTTAGTTTTTGTTTTGTTTGTAGTGTAATTATCTCGTTTTGGTGTCAGGATACTTCTAGCTTCACAGAATGATTTTGGAAATTTTCCTTCCTTTTCTTTATTTTGGAACAGTCTGGAGAAAAATAGGTATTAACTCTTCTTTATTTTTTAGAGAATTCACCTGTGAAGACTTTTAGTCCTGGACTTTTGATTGTTGGGAGTTTCTTGGTGGTTATTGGTCTGTTCAAGTTTTCTATTTCTTCCTGATTCATTTTGGTGATGTCTATGTTTCTAGGAATTCATCCATTTCTTTTAAGTTGTAAATTTTTTTGGCATATTGTTTTACATGACATTCTCTTGTCATTGTTTGTATTTCTGTGGTGCTGTTTATTATTTTTTCCTCTCTCATTTGTTATTTATTTGGGTCCTTTTTCTTTTTGGTAACTCTAGCTAGGGGTTTATCAATTTCATTATTTTTTCAGAGAACCAGATACTGGTTTCATTGATCTATTCTTAGTTTTTTAGTTTCTATGTACTTTTTTTCTGCTCTATCTAATCTTCATTATTCCCTTCCTTCTGCTGCCTTTAGGCTTTGTTGGTCATTCTTTTCTATATTCTTTAGATGTAAGGTTAGGTTGTTTATTTGAAATTTTTCTTGCTTCTTGAGGTTCACCTGTATTGTTATATATTTGTGTTCTAGGACTGCCTTTGCTGCTTTGTGTATTCATTTTCATTTGTTTTCCCATATTTTTAAAATTTCTTCTTTGATTTCCTGGTTGATCCCTCCATGCTATTTAACCTCCATGCATTTTTAGTCTTTCCATATTGTTTCTTTTGGTTGACTTCTATTTTCATAGCACTGTGGTCAGAAAATGTGCATGGTATGGCTTTAATCTCTTTGTATTTGTTGAAGCCTGTTTTGTGACCTAACATGTGATGTATACTGGAGTATGTTCAATCTGTACTTGAAAAGAATGTGTATTCTGCTGTTTTTGGATGAAATGTTGTGATTATATCTGTTAAGTGCATCTTGTCCAGTGTGCCATTCACTTATTCTTTTTTTTAAGATTTTGTTTATGTTTATTTATTTTTGAGAGAGAGACAGAGAGAAAGAGAATGAATAAGTGAGGTAGGGGCAGAGAGAAAGACAAAGAATCTGAAGCAGGCTCCAGGCTCTGAGGTGTCAGCACAGAGCTGAACATGGGGCTTGAATGCATGAGAAATGAGATCGTGACCTAAGCCAAAGTTGTATGCTTAACATACTGAGCCATCCAGGGGCCCCAGCCAGTGTGTCATTGAAAGCCAGTGTTTCCTTGTTTATTTTCTGTTTATATGATCTGTCCATTGATGTAAGTGAGGTGTTAAATTCCCCTGCTATTATTGTATTATTATCAATGAATTTCTTTATGTGTTATTGTTTTATATATTTGGATGCTCTCATGGGTAGTCTCTGTTTTATATTTATATCCCAGAAATGTCCAGCTGCTTATATTTCTTTGCAAATAGCCTAGAAAAGTTTGTGTCATACACTTAAATTATATTGGACTAGACTAGTATTTGGGCTTTAGCGTTAAAGAACCAATTTCAAAATCCTAGCTCTACTAGGGTATATGAATATATATGATAATATGAATATATGACAATATTCACCTATTTCTTGAAATCTCACCTTTCTCATCTGTAAACTAGGAATAGTCATTTCTTTTCTACCATGTGATCTGGAAACTAAATGAGATCATGCTAGCAAGGTGCAGTGTAATGCATTGGCCACAGAAAATTATAGTTCTGTTTGTCTTTTCTGTCTGGAGTGTCTTTTTATTAGTGAGGGTTTCCCAGAGAAACAGAACCACTGGAATGGATATAGATATATAGAAACAGATTTACTAAGAGGGACAGGTTCTTGTGATTATGGAGGTTGAGAACTCCCACTACCTGCCATCTCCAAGTTTGAGGCCCAGGAATGTCAGTGGTATTGTTTTAATCCAAACCCAAAGCCTTGAAAAACAGGGCAGCCAGTGGTATAAGTCCTAATCTGAGTCTGAATGCTAGAGAATCTGAACACTGATGTCCAAGGGCAAAAGATGGATATCTCAGTTCAAGCAAAGCAGAATTTGTCCTTTCTTTGCTTTTTTGTTCTATTCATGCCTTCAGCAAATTAGATGATGCCCACCCACATTGATGAGAGTGATCTTCTTTGCTTAGTCTAAAGATTAAATGTTAATATCTTCCAGAAACACCTTCACAGACACACCCAGAAGTAATGGTTTGGCAGCTCTCTGGGCATCCCTATGCCTAGTCAAGTTGACACAAAAAATTAACCATAATAACATTTTTATCCTATCTCTAGTCTGGATTATATTTCTTCTGTGCTATGATAATACCTGATGCATAGCTTTATTATCACATTTTAACATTTGCTATAGACAATGTGTCTGTCTCCTCAGTGTTTGTATACTGAAGCCCTGATTCCCGTATAATGGGGTTTAGAGATGAGGCCTTTAGATGAGGTCTTGAAAGTGGAGACCCCATAATGAGATTTTTGCTCTTATAAGAAGAGGAAGAAGAAACAAGATCCTTCCATTTCCACCAAGTGAAGATGTAGCAAGAAGATAGCTATCTGAAAACCAGGAGGGAGGGCTTTTCCAATACTGAATTGAATTGCTGACACCTTAATCTTGGGCTTCCCAATGTCAAGAAGGGAGAAACAAAGGTTTGTTGTCTAAGTCATCCAGTCTAGAATATATTGTTATAGGAGCTCAAACTAAGAGAACACTGTTACAATTTTTTCTTTATACATTTAAATCCCCAGGTAACTACAAATAAAAACTTGTACCTGTTCATATGTTTAGACTTCATATATGGTACATTGCCTAGAACTAAGTGTTCTGTGAATATTTTTGAATTAATAAATAAATGAATGAACACTGAAAATTCTTTCCTGAAGAAGAGGAAGCTGATTCATTCTCTGTTGCCACAGATGACATAATGTTGAAAAGAAAGAAGACAGCTACAATTTTCTAAAAAGAGCAATTACTGTGTATCGAGAGCTATGAAGAAGATATCCCTTTTTATGTGAGTAATTTCAAGTTTGAGAAAGGCTAAACTAAGCTGTTCGTGGTGTTATAGGTAGGAAGTAGAAAGTTTGAAACATAATGCTTATATTCAGATATTCGAAGTCTATGAATGGGTCTTCTTTTCTATGATACTTCTTAGCACACAAGCAAGGATTTTTATAGTAATAAGATTTCTAGGAAATCATTGGGCTTCCTTAGAAAGCCTCCAAGAAAAAAAATGGAACACCAACAGGAATCAAGTGTTTATATTTTAATAGTCTCCCAACAAGGTAGTTAATGTAGAAATCAGTAAGTTTAGAATTAGTAAATTATTTATTCTAAACTAAGCAGGTGTTAGCAAAGTAGGAAGAAAATACTACATATTACAGACTTTAAGTTGATAAACTTTGGCACTTGGTGCTTCCAGAGGTAGTAGACATGCAGGTAGACTTTACACTTAAACATCAGAAGTATTTTTTCTCCCAAAATATCAACCTTTATCTGATAAATCTTGAGGAGAAACTAAACTTAAGGTACAATGAAAGTGAAAAATAAAATAAAAACCTCTGATGTCCATATTATACAGGTATCATTTCATCAAGTTATCAATATTTTCAGAGAAACAGCATAGAAAGTTAAATTTTAACAGGAATAAGCCCTGAGATAAGAAAATTCTCATTATGAAGTCACAGAATAATGAAATCAGGAGCTTTCATTGAGTCTTGTATTTGTTGGGGTTTTATGCACTGAAGTATATTTTTCCAATGAAATGTTATTTTCAATATCCAATAGTGAAAGTCTAATTACTGCATTATAAATTCTGTCAAAGTCATTTAAGCTGCTCAAAGACCAGGAGAGACCCAGTGAACTGCTACTTAAAGTATGATGTATGGAACAGCAGAAATGGTATCACCTAAAAATTTTTTTTTATTAAAAAAAAAAAGAAATGGTATCCCCTAGGAACATTTTAGTAATGTATACTCTTAGACCCCAGATATACTGAATCCTGTTCTAGAGCTTCTGATTTACTTATGGCTTCAATTTTCCTTCCCTTCTGTCTAGATGTTTCTATATTATATAGGTTCTCCCACAATTGGCAGATTTCTGTACCTGGTTTGTAAATGAGTTCCTTGGCAAGAATATGCAATTGATTTTAGTTACAATTAAATGTGGTGGGCTCCAGGGATACTGCATGAAATGCACATAGATCTATTAGCATTCTGGAGATCACAGATTCACTCTTTTCAAATGCTTATTTTGAGATCAGATCTGGAGATGTGTATATAACATGCCAACATAAACTGAAAGGTAAAAATTCCAACATAAATTTTCTTTGGTGTGGCACATGATAGTAGGCAGTATTACAGACTCCTTTTGTCTTCAACCTTCTGGAGTTAGAATAAGACTCAGTGTTATAACGAATCAGGTCACTGCTCTGGCAAGAAATATGATCTGCAGTATGACTCAGAACTCAACAGAAAATGATCCGTCTCACTTTAATCTCTTTGCAGCTTTGAGCCAGCTATACCATCTGTATCAGTCAAATGTTACTGTGTAACAAACACAGCAAATATAATTTATTAGCTCCTGACTCAGTGAGTAAACAAGTTGGATTGGAATTAGTTGAGCTATTCTATTTATCTTGTCTGGATTCTTCAATCCACTGCAATTAGCTTGTGAATCATATGAGAGTTGATTGATCCTGGATGGCCTTATCCATGTCTGGCTATTGGCTAGGGTGAAAATGCTGCATGTATTTAGCAGCCTAACTCAAGCTTTTTCACATGGCAAATGGGTTCCAAAAACAGAAAGTCCCGGTGAAAAAGCATTTTTTAAGCTTCTACTTGCATCATGCATGCTAATGTTTCACTAGCTAAAGCAAGTTACAACGCCAAATCCAGATTAAAGAAGTAAAAATAAAGATTTTCTCACTTGATAATGGATGTTGTAAAATGCTGTGGCATTTTTTTTTACTCAATTTACCACCCCATCTCTCTATTCCAAAATAATGAATAGGTGTTACAAAGTTGTACCTCTATCTATGTAAGCACATTTCTGTTCACAGAAGAAAACCCCATGTCAGTGAAACTATTACAGGGAAGAGATGCCATAAGAGCTGTAAGACCATAGAATATTGTGGGGAACAGGTGGCATGACTTTGAGCTAGATCAGGAAAGGGCACTTTGTTATTTACTCTGAAAGTCTACTTCCCTGCTTTTACTCTGGGAAATCTGCATTTATGAGTGGAATTCTATTTTGACTTGTTTATTTCATTTCTGTTGCTTCAATAAAATCCGCACCTGTTTATTCTGGCATGGAGAGCAGCTGTCTGCTCTGTAGCAATATTTCCCACCTGGGTAGCCGAGCTGTCTCTCAGTGGTGGGCACCTTTGTCAGCGTTGGTGGGAAATGAACATCTTGGCTAATTTGGGTGCTTCCCTTTGGACTTAAACATATCAGAACAGGAAGTGTTTGACTTTCCAAGTTCATACTGTGAGAAGTTTCCTAAGTCACACAATGGGTGAGAACAGAGTCAAAGAGGAAGTGGATGGTGCATGATATGAAAGGAATTAAATAATATTTGATGTGAATTATTGGGTAGACAGAAGAAAATATACCAAGGAACTTTGATTATGTCACAGTAACCATGTAAATAAAACTTTTGTAGTGGATATAATGGAATATACCTGATAATATGTGAATAATTTTTCTTTCTGATTGATGTTGCATACCTATTACATTGATATACCAAATTACATGATCAATATACGATGGGGATTACACTTGGGGTTGTTTTTGAGATTTATCTATGTTATTGCATGTGTCAGTAGTTTGTTCCTTGTTATTGCTTAGTAAATTCTATGGTATGAATAGCCCACAATTTGTTTTACCATTTACTTATTAACTGACATTTGAGCTCTTTCTAGTTCTTGGCTATTATGAATAAAATTGCTATGCATAATTGTTTATGAGTTTTATTGTATATGTCAATTTTAATTTATCTCAAGTAAGTAAGTATCTAGGAGTAGAATTTAGGTTATATAAGAAATGTATAACTAACTTTACAAGAAAATGCCACATTACTTTCCAAAGTGATTATACAATTTTTCACCCCTACCAGCTATGTATGAGAGCCTTACTTGCTCTGTATTGTTAATTATGCTCAGCATTGCTAGACTTTTTGATTCTAGTTATTCTATTAAGTATGAATTAGTATCTTAGGGTTTTTTTTCCTATGAGTGTTTTAGTATATCTACTTATGACAGTTTTATATCTCAATTACATATATTTTTTTAAAAAATATAATTCCAGTGGTGTTGACATAGTGTTATATTAGTTTTGGGTTTATAATATAGCGACTCAATAGTTCTCTACATTACTCAGTGCTCATCATGGAAAGTATATCCTGAATCCCCTTTATCTATCTCACCCATCCCTTCCTCCCACACCTGCACTCTGGTAACCCTCAGTTTGTTCTCTATAGTTGAGTCTGTTTTATGGCATGTCTCTTTTTTTCTTCATTTATTTTATTACCTAAATTTCACAGGTGAATTAAATCATATGTTATTTGTCTTTCAAAGAGGAAATAAAAAAAAATACATGGGGACAAATGAAAATGAAAACACAGTGGTCCAAAGTGGGATGGAGCAAAAGCTATTCCAATACAAAAGTTTATTGCAATACAAGCCTACCTCAGGAAGCAAAAATAAAAATTTCAAACAATCTAACTGTACACTTAAAGGAGCTAGTAAAAGAAGAATAAACAAAACCCCAAACCAGTAGAAGAAAATAATAAAGATTAGATCAGAAATAAATAAAATAGAAACTAAAAAAACAAATAGAACACATCAATGAAATCAGGGGCTATTTCTTTGAAAAGATAACAAAATTGATAACCTTTAACTCAACTCATCAAAAGGAAAAAAAGTAATTAGAGACAGGACTCAAACCATATTCTACCTAACATTTGAAGAAGAGATAGTACCTACTCTCTCAAAATAGTCTAAAAAGACTAAACAAGGAAAGAAAGCTTCCAAATTCATGCTATGAGACCAGCATTACCCTGATACCAAAACTAGATAAAGACTCCACTAAAAATGAGAACTCCAGGCCAGTATCTCTAATGAACATAGGTGCAAAAGTCTTCAATAAAATATTAGCAAACTGAATCCAACAATACATTAAAAAAATCATTCACCATGATCAAGTGGGATTTATTTCTGGGATATAACAGTGGTTCAACATTTGTAAATCAATCAATGTGATACATCATATTAATAAAAGAAACGATAAAAACCATATGATCATTTCCATAGATGCAGAAAAAGCATTTGATGAAGTAAAGCATCCATTTATGATTTCTCATAGTTTTAATTTGCATTTTAATGATCATTATCTATCTTGAGCTTCTTTTCATGTGATTAATGGTCATTTTATATCTTCCTTCAAATATTTTGTGAATTTTTAATTGAGTTGTCTGTCTTCATCTTATTAAGTTGTAAGGTTATATATCTGCATACAATTGCTTTACCACTTGTATGTAAGTGTATTATGTATATATTGTCAACTTTAAAATAACCAGTTTACTAACAAAATGAGTTTGTCTGGCAACAGCAGAGGAATTGCCATTCAAGACATGCAAACTTAAGGCAAACTACAGGCAACTCTGGAGAACAAATAAATGTTCTTAAAGAAAAGGAAGAAGTTACAAGAGTTCAGCGTTGTGGTAATTTCTCATTGGCTGAGTTGCAACATTCGTATTGATTGGGTTGTTTCTGAGCAAGGAGGAAATCTTCCTTTTGCTGGGATACTACAGTAAGCTTGATAAGTGGTATATGAGTCAGAACTTCCTGACTCCATTTTGAATGAAGTTTTCCTTTACTCATTTTTGCAATATGTATATATATAATATTATGTATTATAACATATGCATATTATATATATATATATATGTGAAAAATCTTTTCTAATGGTTTTGGCTTGTCTTTTTTTCTTTCCTCAATGATGTAATTGGAAGTGTAGAAATTTTAAACCTTTGCATAATACAAGGCTGAAAATATTTTTTTCCTGTGTTCTCTTTCACAAGGTTTTCAATTTTAGCTTTTGTGTTTAATTCTATATTGCATTACAGGCTACTTTGTATGTAGAGTATGAGGGAGGAGCCAAAGTTCTGTTTTTAAACAAATATCCAGTCTTGACAGAACCCTTTGTTTAAAAGACTGTATTTTCACCATTGAAATTTCTTGGCACCTTTGCCAAAAATCAATTGATCATATATGTGCTGATTGTTTCCTCAATTCTCTCTTTTTTTTCACTGCTCTAGCTTCATACCTGTTCTGGCTTCAATGGCCGACACTGTTTTGAAATTTACAACCTTGAAATCAGATAGCTTAAGAGCTTCCATTTTTTTCCTTCTTTTTCATAATTATGTTGGCTATTGTGAAGTCCATGAGATACCTTGCTAAATTTGCTTATGCAATCTAGAAGTTTGTTTTTTATGTTCCTCGAAATATTCTATAGAATTAATCATGTTATCTGTGAGTACATTAAGATAAGTCTTCCTGTCCTAACTTCATGTTTCTTTATTACTTTTTCTTTCTTATATCTCCAATGCAGTAGTTAATAAAAGTGGTGAGAATGAGCAGTATCTCTGCTTTGTTCCTATTTCCAATGGGAAACATTCAGTCTTCAACAATTAAGGATAATAGTAGCTGTATTTTTTTCTTTAAATGCTGTTTATCTAGTTGAAGAGGCTTCTTTCTATTGCTAGTTTTCTTAAAATTTTTCTCATGAATTGGTGTTGAGTTTGAGATGACTATTTTCTTTAGTTCAGTTATGGTAGTGAGTTTCATGGATTGATTTTTAAATATTGAACTATCCTTGCATTAGTGCAATCAATTGCATTAGGAAATGAAGTGTAATCCTTTTACATATACTGCTGGATTTAATATAATCTTCTGGTTTCAATTTGCTAACATTTTGTTGAGAAATCAGTATGCAATATTATTTGGAGACTTTTTACTTTTAGTCTTATGATTTTCTCTTTATGTAATATCTTTGTCAGGTTTTATATTTAAGTAATGTTGGCTTTATAAGATGAGTTGGGAATGTTTCTTATGTCTCTGGTTTACAAGGAACTGTATTTGCATTTCATTGATGATCAGTGATGTTGAGTATCTTTTCATGTGTATGATGGGCATCTATATGTCTTCTTTAGAAAAATGCCTATTCAGTTCCACTGATTTTGTTTACTTTTGTTTTGTTTTTTTGTTTTTTTAAAAATTTCTCAGGTCACTTTATTCATTCTGGAATATGTATTTTAGAGTTTTTCCTTTTGTTACACATTCAAAAAGACCCTCCCCATTTTTCCCTTACATCCCTCATTAAATCTTTAGGAAGCTTCAGATCTTTCTGCACTTGTTGACATTCTTCAAAATATTCTTATAATTTTGGGGCTTTTTGGGAAATGAGTGGGATAAGTAATATGGGTTTTATTTTTTGTTTTGAGATAATTATAGATTCTCATGGATTTCCAAAAATAGTATAGAGCTGATGATTTTTTAATTGGATTTTTTTTGGTGTTAAGTGGTAGAAGTTCTTTATATATTTTGGATATTAACCCCATATCAGATATATCATTTGTAAATATCTCCTTCCATTCAATAAATTGCCTTTTTGTTTTATTGATTCCTTTATGGTATAAATGCTTTTTACTTTGGTGTAGTTCCAATAATTTAATTTTGCTTTTGTTTCTGTTGACTAAAAAGATTTATCTAGAAAAATGTTTTTATGTCTGATGTCAAAGAAATTACTTCCTATGTTTTCTTCTAGCAGTCTTATGGTTTTAGGTCTTACATTTAAGTCTTAAATCCATTTTGAATTTATTTTTGTGTCTGATATAAGAAATTTGTCCAGTTTTATTCTTTTTTAACATAGCTGTCCAGTTTTCCAGTATCATTTATTAAAGAGACTATATTTTCCCCACTGTATATTTTTGCCTTCTTTATTATAGATTAACTGACCATTTAAGCATGGGTTTATTTTGGGGGATCTCTATTCTATTGACTTATGTGTCTGTTTTTGTGCTGGTACCATACTGTTTTGATTACGACAACTTGGTAATATATCTTGAAATCTAGGACTGTGGTATTTCCAGCTTTGTTCTCTCTCAAGATTGCTTTGGATATTCAGGGTCTTTTGAGATTCCATACAAATTTTAGGATTAATATAGTTCTGTGAAAATTGCTGTTGGTATTTTGACAGGGATTGCATTAAATCTACAGATTGTTTTGAATAGTGTAAATATTTTAATAATATTGGTTCTTCTAATCCATGAGCATGGTATATGCTTCCATTTATTTGTATCATCTTCAATTTTTAATCATTTTCATAGTTTCTTTTATTCTTTTACAATGTTGTTTAATCATTTTTCTACTGTTTGCTTCATAGTATACTTCTGGTATTGAAAAAGCCCCCATAATAACTTTTTATTTCAATATATTTATGTCTTTAGATATCAATTTCATCTCTCATAAATAACATATATTTCATTTTATGTGGTCTGACATTTTCTTCATTTTAATCATTCTTTAGTCTGTTTACATTTAATGTCATTATCTATGTGATTGGGTTTGAGTATGCCACATTGTTATTTGTTTTTTACTTTTCCATTTTTTATTCCTCTTTTTCTACATTCTTGACTTCTGTTAGGTCAATCAAAAATGTTTTTTTACTTCATTTTATCTGTTTCTTGTCTTTTCCTTATTATTTGTTGTAGGTCTCAAAAATTTCATTCTTACCACAGAGCATTCAGAGTCCATGTTATTTACCATTTCATACTTCTTCCTTTACACCTGACACTTTACAGTTCCTACTAAATACTGTCCACTTTAAACAGTATATTTCCATTTATTCACCACTCATCATTTTTGCTATCATAAGTATCTATTACTTGTCCATCTGTAAAAAGCCTCTCTCACAAATGTTTTTCATATATCTTTTTTTAACTTCATTAAAGAGAATTGGGATTGAGAGAATCCCAAGCAGTCTCCACACCTCCAGCACTGAGCCAGATGCAGTGCTGAACCCATGAAGAAGAAGCCATGAGGTCATGACCTGAGCCAATACCAAGGGTCGAATGCTTAACTGACTGAGCCACCCATGCACCCCAATCTTATATTTTAAACAATCATCTTTAAAAGAAATTACATGAACAAGAAAGATTTTATATTTGTCTGTTTGTAATGTCCTATGTTCTTCATTCCTTCCTATAGAACTGATTTTGTTTCTCTTATAATTTTTTATGGCTACTTAGGAGAAGTCAATAATCACTTGGTCTATAGTTTACTTATCTTGTAAAGTCTTTGTCTGGTTGTGCTATTAAGGCAATGCTTGCCTCATAGGATAAATTAGAAAGTACTCTTTATGCTTTTCCTTCTAAATGAGATTGTAAAGAATTGGTACTACTTTTCTGAAATGGTAGAATTTATCACTGAACCCCTTCAGGCCAAATGCTTTCTATTTTGGAAGGTTATTAATTATTGATTCATTTTCTTAATTGATATAGGCCTATTTAAATTGTCTATTTCTTCTTTTGTGAATTTCAGAGATTGTGTCTTTAAAGGAACTGGTCCATTTCATCTAAGTTAACAAATTTGTGGGTATAGAGTTGTCCATAACATTCCTTTACTATACTTTTAATATCCATGGGATCTGTAGTAATGTCCCCTCTTTCATTTTTCATATTAGTCATTTGTGGCCTCCCTCATTTTTTCTTAGGTGGTCTGTCTAGTTTCTTGTTAATTTCATTAAACTTTCAAAAACCAACTTTTGGTTTTGTGGATTCTCTGTTGACTTTCTGTTTTTAATTCATTGTCTTATGCTGTAATTTGTATTATTTATTCTGCTTACTTTGGGTCTGATATGCTCTTCTTTTTCTAGTTTCTGAAAGTGTAAACTTAGATTATTGATTTTACATCTTTCTTGTTTTCTAATATATACATTTAATGCTATAAATATCCATCTAACACTACATTTGCTGCATTCCATAAATTCTGATAAGTTGTGTTTTCCATTCCATTGAACTAAAGTATTTTTAAATTTCTCTTGAGATTTCTTCTTTGATCTATGCATTATTTATAAGTATGTTGTTTAATCTCCCTAGTATTTTGGAATCTTCCAGCTATCTTTCTGTTACTGATTTCAAGTTTAAACACATTGTAGCCTGAGAGCAGACATTGTATGATTTATATTTTAAATTTGTTATTGTGTGTAAATTTATTAAAGTTTGTTTTATTTTGGTGAATGTGCCATGTGAGCTTGGGACACGATTGTTGAATGATATAATCTGTACATGTCAGATATATCTACTATTGTTGAATGATATAATCTGTACATGTCAGATATATCTAATTGATTGATGGTGTTGTTCTCTCAACTATATTCTTACTGATTATCTTACTGTTCAGTCTGTCAATTTCTGATAGAATTGTTGAAACTCTAAGCTATAATATAGACTTATCTATTTGTCCATGTAGTTTCATTAATTTTTGCTTCATGTATTTTGACACTTTTAGGTACATACAAATTAAAAATTCTTGTCTTTTTGGATAATTGAGCTCTTACTCATTAGGTAATACCTCTCATTATCCTTGATAACTTTTCAGGTCTGAACTCTGCTATATCTGAATTTAATATAGCTACTCTTGATTTCTTTGATTAGTTGTTAACATGATATATTTTTCTCAATTCATTTATTTTTTAACCTACAAGTATCTTTATGTTTAAAGTAGGTTTCTTGTGGGATGCCTGAGTGGCTTGGTCGGTTAAGCATCCAACTGTTGATTTTGGCTCAGGTCATGATCTCATGGTTCATGGGATTGAGCCCAGCATCAGGCTCTGATGGTAAAAGAACAGTGTCTGCTTGGGCTTCTGTCTCTGTCTCTGTGTCTCTCTGTCTCTCTTTCCATTTTTCTCTGCTCCTTTCCCACTCAAACTTTCTCAAAATAAATAAAATAAACTTTAAAAAATAAAAATAAAATAAAGTAGGTTTCTTGTATGCAACATGTGGTTGGGTCTTACTTTTTGATCCACTCTGATTATTTTTGTCTTTTAATTGGTACATTTAGACTACTGACATTCAGGTGATTATTGGTATAGCCTGATTAATATCTACCTTATTTGTTACTTTTACATTAGTTGCTTTTGTTCTTTGTTTCTATTTTTGTCTTATATTTTTTCCTCTACCCTTTGTGGTTTTAATTAAGCGTTTTTTCGTATAATTCAATTGTCTTTGCCTTGTTAGCATATCAGTTGCATTTCTTTTTACTGTTTTTACTTTTAGTGGCTGCCATAGACTTTGCAGTGTATACTTACACCTAATATAAGTCCCCTTTCAAATAACACTATATCTCTTCATGGATCACGTGAGTATCTTATAATAACAAAATAATCCAAATTACTCCCTCCTATCCCTTGTATTATTACTGTCGATCATTTCCCTTATATATAAGTGTCTATTTACACACACTCTTATACTCAAGTAATATATATATATGTGTGTGTGTGTATGTGTGTGTGTGTGTATAATTTTTGAACAAATTGTCTGTTTTTTGAGAATAAGAAAAAATAAATGTCATGAATTGATGTTGAGTTTGAAGTAACTATCTGACTATTCTCTTTAATACTCTTCCTTTATGTAGATCCAAGTTTCTTATCTATATCATTTTATTTCTCTCTAAAGAATTTCTTCTAACATTCCCTGAAAGGCAAGTCTACTGGTAGCAATTTTTTTTTCAATTTTTGTCTGTTTAAGGAAATCTTTTTATTTATTTATTTTTTTAATTTTGAAGGATAATCATAGGGCATAGAGTTCTTGCTTGGTGTTTGTTTTTTCCTCTCTCACATTTAAGTATTCCACCCCACTTTCTTCTTGCTTGTATGAGTTTTAAGGAGAAATTAGATTTATTTTTTATCTTTGCTCTTGCATAACTAAGGTGTATATCTGACCTGCCTTTTTCCAGGATTTTACATAGTTTGAATATTATTTGCCTAGATGTTGTCTTTTGTGTGTGTCAGGGAAGGGTATACTTGGTATGGACAAACACACGCATATGTGTTTGTGTGTGTGTGTGTGTGTGTGTGTGTGGCATTTGTTCTGCTTTGGGTTCTCTAAACTTTCTCGACCTGTAGTTCAATATCTGACATTAACTTAGGGGAAATATTTGGCCCTTATGGTTTAAATTTTTTTTCTGCTTCTATATCTTTTCCTTAGAGCATTCTCTTGATATATAAGATGAGTTTTGTAGTTGTCCCAAAGCTCTTTATTAGTCTATTGTGGATTTATTCCTTTTCTTTTTTTTCTTTGCTTTTCAGTTTTGACAGTTCCTATTGATATATCCTCAAGATCACAGACTCTTTCCTCAGTTCTGTCCAATCTACTTATAAGCCTATTAAAGGTATTCGTTTCTGTAACAGTATTTTCGATCTCTAGCATTTCTTTTTGGTTCTTTCTTCTAAATTCCATCACATTTATTATATATTTCATCAATTATTGCATGCTGTCTACTTAATCCATTAGAGCCTTTAGCATATTATTTATAGTTGTTTTAAATTTTTGGTCTAATAATTTTAACATCACCGCTATATCTGAATCTGCTTCTGATATTTGCTCTATCTCTTTAGATTATGTTTTTTGTGTTTTTTATTTGCTTGCTTGCCTGTTTGACATTTAATGTACCATGTAATTTATTTACTGTTTTTGTGATACATAATTATATTTTCTTATTTTTCTTAAATAGTTTATTGTCAAGTTGGTTTCCATATAACACCCAGTGCTCATCCCAACAGGTGCCCTTCTCCATGCCCATCAACCCCCTTTCCTTCTCCCCGACCCCCATAACCCCTCGGTTTGTTCTCAGCATTCAAGAGTCTCTCATGTTTTCCCTCCCTCTCTCTCCCCAACTGTTTTTCCCCTTCCTCTCCCCCATGACCCTCTGTTAAGTTCCTCCTAATGTACCTATACGTACAAACATATGGTATCTGTCCTTCTCTGTCTGACTTATTTCGCACAACATAACACCCTCAAGTTCCATCCATGTTGCTACACTTGGCCAGATTTCATTCTTTCTCATTGCCATGTAGTAGTCCATTGTATAGATAAACCACATCTCCTTGATCCATTCATCAGTCAATAGACACTTAGGCTCTTTCCATGTTTTGGCTATTGTTGAGAGTACTGCTATGAACATTGGGGTATATGTGCCCCTAAGCATCAGCATTCCTGTATTGCTTGGGTAAATTCCTAGCAGGGCTACTGCTGGGTCATAGGGGAGTTCTATTGCTAATTTTTTGAGGAACCTCCATGTTGTTTTCCAGAGGGGCTGTACCAGTTTACATTCCCACCAACAGTGTAGGAGGGTGGCCATTTCTCCACATCCTCGCCAGCATCTAGAGTCTCCTTATTTGTTCATATTAGCCATTCTGACCGACATGAGATGGTATCTCAGTGTAGTTTTGATTTGTATTTCCCTGCTATGAGGGATGCTGAGCATCATTTCATGTGTCTGTTGGCCATCTGGATGTCCTCTTTGGAGAAGTGTCTGTTCATGTCTTCTGCCCATTTCTTCACTGGGTTGTTTGTTTTTCGGGTGTGAAGTTTGGTGAGTTCCTTATAGATTCTGGATATTAACCCTTTATCTGATATGTTATTTGCAACTATCTTTTCCCATTCCGTTGGTTGCCTATTAGTTTTGTGGGTTGTTTCCTTTGCTGTCCAGAAGCTTTTTATCTTGATATGGTCCCAATAGTTCATTTTTGCTCTTGGTTCCCTTGCCTTTGGGATGTGTCAAGTAAGAAATTGCTGCTGTTGAGGTCAAAGAGGTTGTTTCCTGCTTTCTCCTCTAGGGTCTTGATGGTTTCCTGCCTCACATTCAGGTCCTTTATCCATTTTGAGTTTATTTTGCTCTATGGAGTGAGAATATGATCTAGTTTAATTCTTCTGCATGTTTCTGTCCAGTTCTCCTAGTACCATCTGTTTGAGAGGCTGTCTTATTTTCCATTGGACGTGCTTTCCTGCTTTGTCAAGGATTAGTTGGCCATACATTTGTGGGTCCAATTTTGAGTTCTCTATTCTGTTCCATTGGTTTATGTGTCTGTTTTTGTGCCAATACCATGCTATCTTGATGATTATAGCTTTGTAGTAGAGACTAAAGTCTGGGATGGTGATGCCTCCGTTTTTGTTTTCTTCTTCAATATTTCCTTGGCTATTCAGGGTCTTTTGTGGTTCCGTACAAATTTTAGGATAGTTTGTTCTAGTTTTGAAAAGAATGCTGGTACAATGTTGATTGGGATTGCATTGAATGTGTAGATTGCTTTGTGTAATAATGACATTTTATCAATATTTATTCTTCTGATCTATGAGCGTGGAATGTTTTTCATTTCTTTGTGTCTTCTTCAATTTCCTCCATAAGTTTTCTATAGTTTTCATCATACAGATCTTCTATATCTTTGGTTAGGTTTATTCCTAGGTATTTTATGGTGTTTTGTGCAATTGTGAATGGGATCAGTTTCTTGATTTCTCTTTCTGTTGCTTCATTGTTAGTGTATAAAAATGAAACCGATTTCTGTTTGACTTTGTACTCTGAAACTTTTTGAATTCCTGGATCAGTTCTAGTAGGCTTCTTGTGGAATCTGTCGAGTTTCTATGTAGAGTATCATATTGTCTGTGAAAAGTGAAAGTTTGACTTCTTCTTTGCCAATTCTCATGCCTTTTATTTCCTTTCGTTGTCTGATGGCTGATGCTAGGACTTCCAGCCCTATGTTAAACAACAGTGGTAAGAGTGGACTTCCCTGTCCTGTTCCTGATTTCAGAGGGAAAGCTCTCAGTTTTTTCCCATTGAGGATGAAGTTAACTGAGGCTCATAGATGGCTTTTATGATGTTTAAGTAAGTTCCTTCTATCCTTCTATCCTTTCTCAAGGGTCTTTATTAAGAAGGGATGCTGTATCTTGTCAAATGCTTTTTCTGCATCTATTGACAGGATCATATGGTTTTTATCTTTTCTTTTGTTGATGTGATGGATTTGCGAATATTGAACCAGCCCTGTAACCCAGGAATGAATCGCACTTGATCATGGTGGATAATTCTTTTTATGTGCTGTTGGATTTGATTTGCAAGTATCTTGTTGAGTATTTTTGCATCCGTATTCATCAAGGATATTGGCCTGTATTTCTCTTTTTTGGCTGGATCTCTGTCTGGCTTGGGAATCAAAGTGATGCTGGCTTCGTTGAATGAGTCTGGAAGTTTTCCTTCCTTTTGTATTTTTTGGAATAGCTTGAGAAGAATGGGTATTAACTCTGATTTAAATGTCTGTTAGAATTCTCCCGGGAAGCCATCTGGTCGAGGGCTCTTATTTGTTGGGAGATTTCTTCACTAGTTATGGGTGTGTTCAGACTTTCTATCTCTTCCCGTGTGAATTTTGGTAATGACTGTGTGTTTAGGAATTTGTCCGTTTCTTGTAAGTTGTCCAGTTTGTTGGCATATAAAATTCATAGTATTCCCTGATAATTGCTTGTATTTCTCAGGGGTTGGTTGTAATAAGTCCATTTTCATGCTTGATTTTGTCTATTTGAGTGCTCTCTCTTTTCTTTTTGAGAGCCTGGCTAGAGGTTTGTCAATTTTGTTTATTTTTTCTAAAAACCAACTCTTGGTTTCGTTGATCTTTTCAACTGTTTTTTTGGTTTCTATGTTGTTTGTTTCTGCCCTGGTTTTTATTTATTTCTCTTCTCCTACTGGATTTGGGGTGCTTCCGTTGCTCTCCCCCTAGTTCCTGTAGGTGCACTGTTAGATTTTTATACTTTAATTTTTTCTAATTTCTTGAAAGACGCTTGGAGTGCAATGTACTTTCCTCTTACGACTGCCTTTATCATATCTCATAGAGTTTGGATTGTTGTATTTTCGTTTTCATTCGTTTCCATATATTTTTTTATTTCTTTTCTAATTGCCCGATTGGCCCATTTGTTCTTTAGTAGGGTGTTCTTTAGCCTTCATGTTTCTGGATTTTCCAGACTTCTTCCTGTAGTTGATTTCAAGTTTGATAGCATTGTGATATGAAAGTGTGCATGGTATGATTTCATTTCTTTTATATTTATTGAGGGCTGCTTTATGTCCCAGTATGTCATCTATCTTGGCGAATGTGCCATGCACACTTGAGAAGAAAGTGAATTCCTTAGCCTCAGGATGTAGAGTTCTAAATATATCTGTCAAATCCATATGGTCCTATGTGTCATTCAATTCCACTGTTTCTTTAATGATTTTTTGTCTAGTTGATCTCTCCATTGCTGTTAGTGGAGTATTGAAGTCCATGTCTGTTTGTGATTAATTGTTTTATGTATTTGGGTGCCTCCGTATTCAGTGCATAGACATTTATAATTGTTAGCTCTTCCTGATGGATAGACCCTGTAATTATTATATAAAGCCCTTCTTCATCCCTTGTTGGTGTCTTTACTTTAAAGTCCAGTTTGTCTGATAGAAGTATACCTATTCCAGCTTTCTTTTGACTTCCAGTAGCATGATATATATTTCTCCATCCCTTTACTTTCAATCTGAAGGTGTCCTCAGGTCTAAATGAGTTTCTTGGGGTCCCTGGGTGGCTCAGTAGGTTAAGCGTCCGACTTTGACTAAGGTCATGATCTCACGGTTCATGGGTTCGAGTCCTGCATCGGGTTCTCTATTGGCAGCTCAGAGCCTGGAGCATATTTCAGATTCTGTGTGTCCCTCTCTCTCTCTGCCCCTTTCCCGCTCATGTTCTGTCTCTTCTGTCTCAAAAATAAATAAACTATTAAAAAAATAAAATGAGCTTCTAGTAGACAGCAAATAGATTTTGGGTTTTTTTTTTATCCATTCTTCTAACCTATGTCTTTTGGTTGGAGTATGTAATCTATTTACATCTATTACATTCAGTGTTATTATTGAAAAATATGGGTTTAGAGTCATATGTTCTTTGTAGGATTCATGCTTGTGGTGATGTCTCTGGTACCTTTTGTTCCTTGCAACATTTCCCTCATAGAGTCTCCCTTAGGATTTCTTATAGGGCTGGTTTAGTGGTGATGAATTTTTTCAAAAAATTTTTTTAATTTGGGAAGACTTTTATCTCTCCTTTTTTGAATGACAGGCTTGCTGTATAGAGGATTCTTGGCTGCATTTTTTTTTCTGTTCATCACATTGAAAATTTCCTGCCATTCCTTTGTGGCCTGCAAAGTTTCAGTAGGTAGGTCTGTAACCACTCTGATAGGTTTCCCTTTGCATGTTAGTGCCCTTTATCCTTCGTTACTTTCAGAATTCTCTTTGTCCTTATATTTTGCCTGTTTCACTATATGTCATGCAGAAGATTAATTCACGTTACGTCTGAGGGGAGTTCTTTGTGCCTCTTTGATTTTAATGTCTGTTTCCATCCCCAGATGGGGAAGTTGTCAGGTATAATTTGTTCAAGTATTCCTTCAGCGCCTTTTCCCCTTTTCCTCGTCTGGAATTCCTATGATACAGATATTGTTCCGTTTGACTGTATCACTCATCTCTGAACTCTTTCTGTTCCTGTATCAGTTTATCTCTTTTTTTTCTCAGCTTCCTCTTTTTCTCTAATGGTATCTTCTAATTCACCTATTCTCCTCCCTCCCTCTTCAATCCATGCATTGGATGCCTCCATTTTATTATGCATCTCATTTATATCATTTTTAATTCATTACAACTATTTTTAAGTTCCATAGTCTTTGTAGCAATAGTTTCACTCATATCTTCCATGCCTTTTTCAAGCCCAGAGATTAATTTTATGACTGTTGTTCTAAATTCTTGTTCAGTTATGTTGCTTATATCTGTTTTGAGCAGTTCTTTAACTGTCATTTCTTCCTGGAATTTCTTTAGAGGAGAGTTCTTACATTTCATCATTTTGGCCAGCTTTCTTTCTCTTGTTGGATTTAAAAGCTTGTTATGCACTCTGCACCTGTGTACTACTGTATTAAAGAAGGCTCATTGACTGTCCAGGGCCTGTCCATTCAGGAAGTGTCCTTTTAATGGTGTCTCTTTATCTCTCTTGTTGAGACTTTGGTTATTTTATTTCCCTACTCATATGTATTTGGGACTCTCCACCATGTGTACTTTGGCTTGTTTCTTGAGGTAGCCCTGGAAAAGAAAACAGACAGACAAGCACACAGGGAACAAAGGCGCACAAATACACAGACAAATCCAACCGAAAGGGAAAAAGAAAAAAAAAAAGAAGGATAAAAAGAGGGAAAATAAAATAATAAAATAAATAAAATAATAAGATAGAAATAAAATAATAAAATAATAAAACAATAAAAATAAAAAGCTAAAAAAAAGAAATAAATAAAAGAGAAAAGAAAAATTCCCAGAAGACAAAAGACCGTATAAAAGCATAAAACCAGAATTCCCAGCTACAAATAAAGATCAGGGTGTATGCAGTGCTGATGGAAGACAATATACAAAGAGAGAAATGACAGGGTGGGGAGAAAGCAAAATTGGACAATTAGGAGGCAGAGAGACTAAGAGGCTTAATTCAGAGAGAGAGGAGAAAATGGTAGGAGTTGAGGAGAAATAAACAAAGATAATGTTACTCAGAGAAACTATATAATCTGATTACTCCCGAGAGAGAGAGATAGAAAGGTAGTGGTAGAGGCGTAGAATATACATCTAGAGAATGGATGTAATGTGACTGTTTAAGGAAACCAGTGACCAGAGTGCCCAGTCCAGCAGAGGGGAGGGATACGAATGAGACAAGGGAAAATATATCTGACTAGAAAGAATTGATCTAGAATTAATCACAGCAGTGCATCCATGTTGGCCTTGCCTGGGGTTCTGATAAAAAAAAAAAAAAAAAAGAAAGCAGATCTCTAGTGGGGATGGTTGTAGTTTGGTGTAGGCAGGGATTAGCCTCCACTGCGTCCCCCTGGCCACTCCCTGAGGTCCTGTCTTGGTGGTTGTGGGGAGAAGAATGGGAGTGCCACGGTCCCTTCTCGAACCAAGCATTGCAAGTCACTCTTTTGGGTCTGATCTCCATGTGCCACAGGTGTAGCCAAGGTGGGAAGGTGGGCCGTGTTCTATGTCCCAAGTCACACCTCATTTCCAGATCGTAGTCTGTGCACTTTATTGATACCGCGCGAAATATAAACTTGCACACTGAGTCCTTCAGAGCAGTTTCATCTGGCCACTTCCCCGCTGGGGATTGAGCAGGGAGAGCAGTGGAGCAGTTTCTCCTGGCACCGCCTGGGACCAGGGCACCCAGACCAAAATCAGTACCACAGCTGGAAACCAAATCATTCTCTGTCCCAAGCCAAGGTTTTTCTCTTCTCCAGGGACAGTTCTGTGAGCAGTTTCAGCTGCTCTTTCTTTTCCCCTCAACTCACTGTGGCTCCCCACAAAGGTGCTCCCTCCCCTCCCTCCTTGTCTCTGGGTCCAGGCCCGTTTTTATCTTCCCCAGTTCACACTCACAATCCTATGAGGTTGTTTTCTCAGCGAATTCTGTCTCCTTTTCCTCCCAAACCCTTGTGTTTCAGTGTCCTATGGCTTCAGGCCTTTTCTGTTTGAGAGATGGGGGCAAGTGAAATGTACGGAGCTCCCTAGTTCTCCACCATCTTGCCTCCTCTGTCATAATTTATTTTCTTTATAGCTGGATATGATGTACTGGGAAAAAAGAACTATTATAAATAAGCCTTTAGTAATATGGTTGTGAGGTGTGGGGGGAGGGAAACCATTCCCTAGTCCTATGATTAGGTCTCAGTGTTTCAATGAGCCTATGCCTCTGTACCATGAACTTCATAAGTGCTCCTCATTTGTTTTTCACCCCTTAGGTGGAATAGGATTAGTATAGTGGGGTGTATTTGGATATTTTCCTTCTCCCATGTGAAATACTAGAGCCAAATGGAGTTAATTATGTCCCTTTCCCCATGTCAATTAGGTTCTGATAATATCCCAGCAGGTTAGGCTCCAGTTAACTAGTTTGCCTTTAGGGCAGGCATTGTTAAGAGTAGAGTGCTCTGGTATATTTCAAAATGATTTCTTTTCCCCTTTCCCTACCAGATGCAGGAGACCTTTCTCTGATATTCAGTGTGAGAATATGTGAACAATTCTCCATACTCACAAGAGTATGGAGGCTCCCCTATGACTGAGTTTCTCTAGATATTTAATCTTTCAAATTTGTTTCTGTTGAATCTTTAGCAGTTTGTCAATTATTGTTCACATTTTCTGACTCTGGTACTGGCTCCTGCAGAGGTTTCTGCCTGTAAATTTTTTCTCTGTCCCAATGAAATTATAGAATCCTTCATTCAGTGTGTCAACTTGCTCAAAAACTACATTCAAAAAGTTATAATTGTTCAGTTTTGTTAGATAAACTACTTTGGCAATTTTAGTATAGAGATAGCATATCTCAATCATAATTAAATTTTTTTTCTTAAAATGGGATTTATTACTGTTTTTTTTCCTTTCATGTTTTCTCTGGAGGTTTTATTACGACAACTGAAATTAAGATAAATGTGGATTAATTAAAAGAATATTGATTTTGCCACTATTAACCCATTATGACATATATATGAAGGGGTATATTAACAATTTTTGGTAAAGATACTCAGAGTTTTATCCTTATAGAAGGCCCGTACTTCCTCTCAAAGACATAAGAAATGTTTTCCCTTATGTTTTGCCATCATTACGTGATCTGCATGTAAATATATAATACACACACACTACATATTGAAGCCAATATTATATAGATGGATAGATGACTAATTATACATTAAGAAGTAAAAACAATTTATTCCACTCTGAAAAATAGAAATAGCAATAACATTTATAAAACTTGGACTGTATGAAGTAGCTCTTAAAGTAGATGCAAAGATTGACTGTATCCTTGACTGTATCCTCCATAAGGTTACGCATCTCCTAAGAAGTGAAGAATGAATTTAAGTCTATTAAGGCTCCAAAGTTCTATGTCTTGTGAGTTAAAACCAATTAGAAACCATAAAAGATCGAATGCTCATGAAGAGAAACAAAATCCTTCTCAATTACCTGTTGTTATCATAAAAAGAACATACGGGGTGGCTTGTCACAGCACTAAGTCATTTTGGTTTAGTGCTTGTTCCCAAGCCATATTAATTCTAAAAATATTTGGAATAAAAATGATAAATAAACATTATAAAGTAATTTCAAAGGTTAGGATTATTTTATAATAATTTGATTGCAACAATGTGATTAGTTGTCTAATTTCTAGTGTCATCTTCAACAGAGTCAGGTATTATTCTATACTACACTTCTCTAGGTGATGAAGCAGGCATTTACCAAAGAATTGGCCTCATGAAACAAAGATTTACCTACTTTACTTGCATTGCCAATATTATATTTATCTGTCCTATTCCACCATGGAAATGGCTAAATACCATATTGCTGTAAACTTGAAAATAAATATACACCAGAACAGAATACTTTTCCAAGCATTGGAATACCCTAATTTTCACACAGTACTGGCAAACTGAGAATTGGGGAAAATAATTAGATATTTATACATATTGTAATCCTTAATTATAAATATATGGTTTGAACAATTCCCTCTCTATAACAGAAAAAACTATGAAGCACATTTTAAATGTTACACAGAAATTTAAAAATATAATTTCTAAAATGTCATTCTATGAAAGATGGTATTTGAGAAATAGTAGCAACACTTCAAAACTTTTAAGTTACTAGGTTCGCTTTGAAATGAGAGAACCATGTCTAATACTCAGAGACTGAATTGTCTCACAGTTATAGAAACAATTTATTTTGAGTCTATAGGCTATAGCTTATCTTGTTAATACAATGATTAAAATGTAACATATTGTGGTAACGGAAAGATGGATGTAAATTCTTTGACATTTCTCCCATGGAGAGATAGGATCTATTTTTCTTCCTTTAAGTTTTCTTAAATGTTTATTTATATTTGAGAGATAGAGAGAAAGAGTGTAAGCAGGGAAGGGGCAGAGAGAGGGGGACAAAGGATCCAAAGTGGGCCCTGCACTGACAGCAGTGAGCCTGATGTGGGGCTAAAACTTGCAAACTGCAAGATCATGACCTGAGCCAAAGTCGGATGCTCAACCAACTGAACCACCCTTATGCTCCCCTATTTTTCTCCCTTTGAATCACACTGGCCTATAACTGCTTTGACTAGCAGAGTGTGGCATATGTGATGCTATGTCACTGCCAGGCTTAGAGGAAGTCAACTCCGGTCTTGGTCTCTGCAAGACCTGGGCTGCCATATAACTAATTTGAAAGAGAGCACATTGAAAGGACACATGGGGAGAGAAAAGAAGATCCAGCCACTCTCGGCAAGCAAAATTCTTAATAAAGTCATCTTGGGCCCCCCAGAGTAGCACAGCTACCAGCTGAGTACCATCAAGTAACCCCAGTTGATGTCACATGGAACAGAAAAAATTACATAACTAAACTCTCCCCAGATTTCTGACACATAAAATTGAACTAATTTAATAAATATTTAATAAAACATTAGATAAAATGTTTGATGTTCTAAGACAAAATTTGAAAAAGTAAAAGGAATCAATGGAGAATAATAAAAAATAGAGAAAAAAGAAAAAGAGGGACTGTCTTCAGCTCAAGATGATTTCATCATTTCTGCTATACCACTGAGTAAAATTATCTAGAAAGGCTATTTCCTGTGATACCATTTTCTAAAAATCTGCCTGAGAAACATCTGATGCTCTGGGGAGAGGCAGCTTTAACATATCACATTCTAACGGCCAGGGCCCAGCCTCTACAATGTCCCATTATAGAAAACTAATAGATTCAGATTACTTTTGTGTGACAGAAATGCAGGTAAACTCTGTCCAGCAGAAAAGATAATCCCAAGATTATGGTTTGATTGGACAGTAAACAGTTAACCAGTTTTGGGTTTAATTGAACAATCTTATCTCAGCATTCTTTTCCTTATTGATTAAACATGTCAGTTTCTTCCTCCTTGGAAGTAGCTTTACCATTCTCTTTAAGTTAAATTAATCTTTGACAAGTAAACATATTGAAATTTTAAATATAAACTATCTTTTCAATCTTCCAAAACCTGCTCCTCCAACCTCTACCTCCTTGACTACCATGCAGAGTATGGATGCTATTATTGTGTGTTAATATTTTCCAAAACCAAAACAGAGTTTCTGTTCATTCATGTGGAAAATTCAAAGTATAAGAAGTCTCAAAATTTCTTAAACTCTACCACTCAGTATAAAATGGAAAACATATTTTAGAGATTTTCCTAGGTATCTATCTATAAAAGTACCATTAAAAATGTCATGAAATGTTTTATGACACATTCGTTCACATTTTTACTTTTTTTCCTATGTAAATGAACATATGTGTCATTCATTTTTTTAAGTGCCTTCATAGGATGTCATTTGATAATAGGTGTTGTATTAGACTCTTCTTTTGTTGATGAACATTTAGCCTGTGTCCAAGTTTTGTTTTATAAATAACAAATATACTTGTGATGCAATCTTATATATCAGTAATCTTATAGGGAGAATTCCTTAGAAGTAAAAAATTCTGGATCCAAATTTTGGTTCATATTAAGAAACTATTATCTAGGTTTTATTTTACCAATTGACACTTTTGCACCAACAGGATATTAAAATGCTCATCTCCCCAAGTACTTGACAAAATTGTAGTTACTAAGATCAGTTTAGTCATTACCAAATAGATATAATTATTTTTATTTGAGTAATTCTGATTAACAGTGATTTTGAACATATCATATGTTTGCACGTATAGGAGGATTAGGAGGAACTTAACGGAGGACCATGGGGGAGAAGAAGGGGGGAAATAGTGGGGGAAAGGGGGAGAGGCAAACCATGAGAGACTCTTGAATGTTGACAAAAACTGAGGACTGGTGGATGTGTGGGGGGGGATGGGCACGGAGAAGGGCACTTGTGGGGATGAGCACTGGGTGTTATATGGAAACCAACTTGACAATAAACTATTTGTAAAAAAAATAAATAAATAAAAATAAAGAATTAAAAACAAACAAACAAACAAAAACAGTGATTTTGATTCTTCTTTTAAAAATTTTTAGGGGCGCCTGGGTGGCTTAGTCGGTTAAGCGTCCGACTTTCACTTAGGTCGTGATCTCACAGTTCGTGGGTTCGAGCCCCGCGTCGGGCTCTGTGCTGACTGCCAGCTCAGAGCCTGGAGCCTATTTCAGAGTCTGTGTCTCCCTCTCTCTCTGGCCCTCCCCTGCTCACGCTGTCTCTCTCTCTCTCTGTAAAAAAAAAAAAAAATTATTGGGAATTCATAATTCTGCTGTAGAGTCTGTTTAAAACATACATATTTCTCTTTGGATACATAGATATTAAGGGCTCTAGCTAACCATGTGTCTGATATATGTCTCCATCTGCATATGTCTATAGCTGTTATCATCTATCTGTATATTTTATCTTTCTCTGCCTCTCATCTCACTGATTTGTTATGTGACTTTTAGCCCTGATTCTGATGTTTTTGGTGAAATAAAATCATTATGTTTAGTTTGGTTTATAATACTCATGCTGTCAATCTGTCACCTTTTCCTTTGTGATTTTTGGCATATATCATATTCAGAAAGGTCTCCACAGCTAGAAACTTTAAGAAAATATCATTTTATATATTATTAGTTGCATATTTAACTTTTTTAATATGAAAAGATAAATGAAAATGATGCAGAAATACATATTTATGTTTCTTAGATAGTAACCTTTAGGAATTCATCTTATACTAATTTCTTTATAATGCCATTTTTATCATATTTTCCATTTCCATATATGTTTCATCACACTGTGATTTTCCTTTATACTTTTAAAATGAGTACTATTAGTTAATTGAAACTATCAATTTTTGCAAAATTTGTGTATGTTGTAGTGAAACTGTAGAGCTATTATACTGAATTTTTAATATTTTCTAATAGGGAATCAGCTGAAATTTTTAATAAAGAATTTACAAGTTATAGGAGTTCATATATCCCTTTGAATTAGTGTTTTTGTGTTTCTTGGGTAAATACCCAGTAGTTCAACTACTAGATTGTAGGTTAGTTCTATTTTTGAGTCTTTGAGGAAACTCCATGCTATTTTCCAGAGTGACTGCAACAGCTTGCAGTCCCACCAACAGTGCGCGAGGGTTCCTTTTCCTCCACACCCTACCAACACTTGTTGTTTCTTATGTTCTTTTGTTTTTGTTTTATTTTAGAGAGAGAATACACAAGCAGGGGAGAGGGACAGAGGGAGAGAAAATCTTAAGCACCATGATCAGCACCAAGCCTGACATGGGGCACGATCCCATGACCCTGGGATCATGACCTAGGCTGAAATCAAGGATCAGATGTTCAACTGATTGAGCCACCCACATGCCCCATGTTTCTTGTGTTTTTGATTTTAGCCATTCTGACAATTGTGAGGTGATAGCTCATTGTGGTTTTCATTTGCATTTCCATGATGATGAGTGACGTTGAACATCTTTTCATATGTCTGTTGGCCATCTGTATGTCTTCTTTGGAGAAATGTCTGTTCATGCCTTCTGAGTATTTTTTTAATTGAGTTATTTGTTGTTTTTTGGTGTTGAGTTGTATAAGTTCTTTATAAATTTTGTTCTTTTTTTATGTTTATTTTTGAGACAGAGAGACAAAGTGCAAGCAGGGGAGGGGCAGAGAGAAAGGGAGACACAGAATCCAAAGCAGACTCCAGGCTCTGAGCTGTCAGCACAGAGCCCGATGGGGGCCTTGAACCTGTGAACCATGAGACCATGACCTGAGCCCAAGTCGGACGCTTAACTGACTGAGCCACCAAGTTCTTTATAAATTTTGGATACTAATCCTTTATCATATATATCATTGTGCTATATTATCCCACTCAGTAGGTTGTCTTTCAGTTTTGTTGATTGTTTCCTTAACTGGACAAAAGCCTTTATTTTGATGTAGCCCCAGTAATTTTTGTGTGTGTGTGCTTTTGTTTCCCTTTCCTCAGGAGAAATATCTAGAAAAAAGATTGTTACGGTCAATGTCAGAGAAATTATTGTCTGTGCTCTTCTAGGATGTTTTACTGTTTCAGGACTTACATTTAGGTCTTCAATCCATTTTCAGTTTTTTCTGTGTATAGTGTAATAAAGGTCCAGTTTCATGCTTTAGATCTAGTTGTCCAGTTTTCCCAACAAAATTTGTTCAAGTGACTGTCTTTTTTTCATTGTATATCCTTGCCTCCTTTGTTGAAGATTAATTGACTACATAATCATGGGTTTATTTCTGAAGTCTCTCTTCTGTTCTGTTGATCTGCCTCTTTTTGTGCCAATACCATACTGTTTTGATTACTACAGCTTTGTAATAAATCTTGAAATTTAAGGTTGTGATACCTCCAGTTTTTTCTTGTTTTTCAAGATTGCTTTAGCTATTCAGTGTCTCTTGTAGTTCATACAAAATTTAAGATCTTTTTCAAGTTCTGTCACAAATGCTTATCGGTATTCTGATAAGGATTATATTAATTCTGTACATTGCTTTGGATAGCATGGACATTTTAACAATATTTGTTCTTCCACTCATGAATATGGAGTATCTTTCCATTTTGTGTCATCTTCAATTTCTTTCTTCAGTGTTTTATAGATTTCAGAGTACAAGTCTTTGACTTCCTTAGTTAAGTTTATTCCTAGGTATACTATTCTTTTTGTTGCATTTGTAAATGGGATTGTTTTCATAATTTCTTTCTACTATTTGTTATTAGTATATAGAAATGCAATGGATTACTGTATGTTAATATTATATCTTGAAACTTTAGTGAATTCATTATTAGTTTTAATAACTTTTTGGTTAGTCTTTAGAGTGGTCTATATATAGTATGTCATCTACAAATAGTGAAAGTTTTACTTCTTCCTTACTGATTTGGATGCCATTTATGTCTGTCTGTCTGTATGTATGCATGCTGTGGCTAGGACTTCTAATACTATGTTGAATAAAAGAGGTGAGAGTGTATATTCTTGATTGTTACTGACCTTCTGGGAAAAACTTAATTTTTCACCATTAAGTATTATGTTAATTGTGGGTTTTTCATATAAAGCCTTATTATGTTTGTGTATGGTCCCTGTAAAATGTTGTTGAGGTTTTTTTGCATCCCTGTTCATTGGAGATATTGGCCTATAGTAGTTTGCATTTATAGTAGTATCCTTATCTGGTTTTGGTATGGGGGTAACTCTGGGCCCCTAGAGCAAATTTGGAAGCATTTCTTCTTCTATTCTTTGGAATCATTTGAGACAAATGGGTATTAGCTCTTTAAATATTTCATAGAATTCACTGGTAAAGTCATCTAGTCCTGGACTTTTGTTTGTTGGGAATATTTTGTTTACTGATTCAGTTTCATTGCTGGTAATCAGTGTGTTCAATTTTTTTTATTTCTTTCTGGTTGAATATTGGAGGTTATATGTTTGTAGGTATTTTCTATTTCTTCTAACTTCAATTTATTGACATAAAATTTGCATAATCTCTTATAATTCTTTGTATTTCTGTGGTGTTTGTTATTTCTCTTTCATTTCTGATTCTGTTTATTTGAGTCCATTTTCTCCACTTTTTTTGTTGAATCTGGCTAAATATTTGTCAATTTTGTTGATCTTTTCAAAGAACCAGCTGCTGGTGTCATTAATCTCTTTTCTTCTTCTTTTTCTTTTTTTAACTTTGTGTTTCATTTATTTCTGTTCTAACCTTTATTATTTCCTTCCTTCTATTGTTGTGTGTTTTGTTTCTTTTTCTTTTCTAGTTCCTTTAAGTGTAAGGTTAGGTTGTTTACATGTTATCTTTCTTGCTTCTTGAGCTAGTCCTTTATTGCTATAAACTTCTGTCTTAGTACAGCTTTTGTTGCATCCCAAAGATTTTGGACCATTGTGTTTTCATTTTTATTTGTCTCCCTTTCATTTGTATTTGTCTTCTTTGATATCTTGGTTGACATATTGATTGTTTAGTAGCAAGTTATTTAACCTCTATGTATATGTGTTGGTTCCAGATTTTTTCTTGTGGCTGATTTCTAGTTTTATAATGTTGAGGTCAGGAAAGATGCATCTTATAGCTTGAAACATTTTTAATGTTGAGATATGTTTTGTAGTCTAACATGTGATCTATTCTGGGGAATGTTTCATATATACCTGAAAAGAATGTGTATTCTGCTGTTTTAGTATAGAATGTTCTATATATATCTACTAGATCCATCTGTGTCAATGAGTCATTTATTTTTTTTATGATTGTATAGTGTCCTTCTTTGTCTCTTATTAGTCTTTGTTTTAAAGTCCATTTTATCCAATATGAGTATTCTACCCCCAGCTTTTTCTTCACTTCCATCACATAATAAATTCTTTTCCATCCTTTCACTTTCATTATGCATGTGTTTTTAGGTCTCATATAAGTCCCCTGTAGACAGAAGATAGATGGGTATTGTTTTTTATCCATTCTGTCACTGTGTCTTTTGATTGGAACATTTATATTCAAAGTAATTATTGTTGAGTATGTTCATATTGCCATTTTGTTACTTGTTTTATGGTTGTTTTTATAGTTTTTCTTTGTTCGTTTCTTCTCTTTCTCTATACTCTCACAGTTTGCTGCCTTTTTTTAGTGATATACTTGGATTTATTTTCTTTATTCTTTGAATATCTGTTACCAGTTTTTTTATTTGTACTTACCATTAGCTTTATATATAACATCAAGTGCATATCACAGTCCATATTAAATTGATAGTCACTTAAGGCTGAATTCATTCCAGAAGCATTACATTTTCACTTCTCTTTCTTTCACATATTAGGTATATAGGTATGCATTGCATCCTTTTATTTTGTAAATTCCTTCACTGATTTTAAAAATATTAATGCTTATTTATATATTTTTTGAGACAGAGTGTGAGTTGGGGAGGGGCAGAGAGAGAAAAGGAGACACAGAATCTGAGGCTCCAGGCTGAGCAGTCAGCACAGAGCCTGACATGGGGCTTAGACTCAGGAATGGCAAGATCATGACCTAGGCTGAAGATGGATGCTTAATGGACTGAGCCACCCAGGTGCCCTTCCTTCACTGATTTTTATATATATATTTAATTTTATTACTTTTTTGCTTCTTACTTCTCTTACTCTTGTTATGGTCTTTCCTTTCCAGCCTAATCCCATTTAACATTTCTTGTAGGGCTGGTATAGTGGTCATTAATTCATTTGACTTTTGTTTTCTTGAAAACTCTTTATCCCTCCTTCTATTCTGAATGATAGTTTTACTTGATAGTAGTCTATCCACTCTTGGCGCTCTCTCTCTCTCTCTCTCTCTCTGTGTGTGTGTGTGTGTGTGTGTGTGTGTGTGTTTCTTTCAGCACTTTGAAAATATCATGTCACTCTCTTCTGGCCTGTGAAGTTTGTGCTGAAAAATTAGCTCATAGTTTTATAGGGTTTCCCTTCTATGTAACATAAAATTCTTTATCATTACTTTTTGCCATTTTAATTACTAAAATGTAGTAGACTTTGTATCACTTTTGTTTGGGGTTCTCTGTACCTCTTGGATCTAGTTTTCTATTTTCTTCCTCAGATATGGGGAGATAAAAAAAACCCTTATCCCCCCTTTTCTCTCTCATTCTGATATCTTTGTAATGCAAATATTATTATGCTTGATAGTGTCACTGAGTTGACTTCTTCTATTTTCATTTTTTTCTCTCCTTTTCAACTTGATTAGCTTCCATTTCTCTGTCTTCTAGGTGGCTGATCCTAGTCTACTGTTTATTCCCTCTAGTTTAGTTTTAGTTTTAGTTATTGAGTTCTTCATTGCTTAGTGATTCTTTTTATATTTTCTATCTCTTTGTTAAGGGTCTCACTGATTTCCTCCACTTTTTTCTCAAGTCCAGTAAGTATCGTTATGACCACTACTTTAAATTTGCTATTATGCATATTACTTATCTCCATTCCCTTTAGCTCACTTGCTCTGTTTTTTTCCTGTTCTTTTATTTGGAATGTATTTGGTCTAACTCTCTGTGTCTACCTCTATGTGTTGAGAAAGTCAGCTACATTTTCAGCTCTTGAAAGTAGTGGCCTTATAAACAGAAGGCCATATAGTGCCCTGCATTTCAGTGTCTCCTGTTCACCAGGAACTGATGTTTCAAGGCTGTCTCCTATGTGTGTTGTATGTACCCTACAGTTGTGGCTGAGCCATTTTGCCTTCAGTCCAATCATATGCAGTGGCTCTCTTTGGCTGTTATGGACAGAGTTTGATCCCTGTGTTATTAGTGGGCCAGTTTTGGGCCATGTTCGCCAGAGATCAGTAATACCAAATGATTTGCCTGTGTTGTCCCATGAGCAACTTTTGTTTGTGGATGAGGTCCACAGTAGAGCTGATGTGTGTCCTCAGCCTATTGCTGAGGCTGCAGTCAGACAAGTATGTGTTATTATCTTTTTGTCTCCTCAATATAAGGGTCATTTTGGAGTGCTGCTGGCCCAGGCTTGTGGCACCACATTGGAAAGGCTCTAGTCAGAGGCAAATTGAGGAAACAAGTCTAAGGAGAATGTGGGAAAGGGCATGGGGTATTAGCAAGGTCTGTGCAGTTGTCCTGAGGGATTGGAGCTACCGGGCTTGAGAAGATTGCTGCCAAGCTGCAAGTTGAAGGGAGCAGATTCATAGAAGCATGCAGGCTAGGGCGTGTTGTTAGCAAGCTAGGTAGAGAACGTTGCACTTTGCTGGTTCCTACAAGTGTAGGTGTATCTAGGCTAGGTGGTAGGGGAAGGAAATGGTGCCTGCCAGATCTTTTGTTCTTGGAAAAGTTTACCAAAGACCTCTGCTCCTCCAGCACATGCTCTGAGATTAGTACATAAATATCACCATATACCCTAAACATTTTTCAAATTGCTTCTTCAACGCTGTATCTTAGTGGGGCTGTTTCTTGTGCTATCCTCTTTTTTTTTTTTTAATATTTTTATTATTTATTTCTAGGAGAGAGAGAGAGACAGCGTGAGCTGGGGAGGGTCAGAGAGAGAGGGAGTCACAGACTAAAACAGGTTCCAGGCTCTGAGCTGGCAGTCAGCACAGAGCCCGACGCGGGGCTCGAACCCATGAACCGCGAGATCATGACCTAAGCGAAAGTCGGACGCTTAACCGACTAAGCCACCCAGGCGCCCCTCTTGTGCTATCCTCTTAAGGGTGAGGACTATGCCCTCCTGGCTCTCCCAGAGCTGAGTCTGATGATTTTTAAAGTTCCAGATGTCAAGCTCCACCGATGGTTAGTCTCCTGTGTTTTTCAAAGATAAATGATATGGGGGTTTGTCTTCTCCATCCCAGTCCCCTATGCTTGGGATGTCGGGCAGGCAAATCTGCTCCTCTCCTCTCTCTGTGCCATACAACCCTCCATCCCTCTTGCAGATAGTTCCTTGGTTCATTTAGGTCCAGCCTGGGTGTTTGCTCTTCCTACCCTCTTTGCTATGGCATCTTCTTTACATTTAGCTGTGGAAAGTCTGTTCTGTCAGTCTTTGGGTGATTTTCTGGGTTATTTACACTGACATGGTTATTTTCTAGTTGTATCTGTGGGCCAATGTGAATTTAGGATCAAATATATATTTTTTAAAATCTGGCTGGGTTCAACTGTATTTGGCATTTAATGTTTTATTTACATGTAATTAAATCAAACAATCTTATCAATTATCTTTGTTAATGAAACTGATACTACTCTATGAATAATAGTAATTCAGCAGCCAGATCTTATACCACATATACCACATGCTCATGAATTAATGCATTAATGAATGAGGCCTGGCATTGTGAACTGTCATCAGATTGTTAGGTAAGAACATACAGAAGGAAATATTTCCTGTATCAACTATTTTAAGGGCTTGTATGCGATACTCAAAAATTTTCCTGAAATTCAGGAGCTAGGGGGTATTGATAATGTGTATTGTAGACTGAGTCTAGATTTGGTCTCAGTACAAATTTGTAATAGTGCTTACACTCATTTTTCATCCCAATGTATACATTATACTGTAGCCAAGAATGTATTTTATTCTGGGCATTGTTTAATACCTCTAGAATCCTGCATTGGTTTCTTATTCAAATGCAGTTGCCCCATTCCAACAGGATCAGTTTCACAGCATAGGTCAAGTCAGCTCTCAGCTACATAATAAAATAGTACATTTGAAAGTCTTTTTCAAAAAAAAAGAAAAAAAAGAAAGTCCTTTTATTTTTTAAAAAGCCCATGTTCAAATAAGGCAAAAGCCTTTCCTTGTATACCTCTAGAATTTACAAAGGAATTGATTGCAGGCTATGTTTTTGCTTTATGTATGTATTTCGGTAATTTTGTAAATATAATTGTACTGTAAAAGCTGTGTAGTCAAGTGATCAATCAGATTAAGTCAGAATGAAATTCTTAAATAACAAAACATGAGGAGGGGGATTTGGGGAATAGTAAAGGAGACAGATGTGAACAAAAGAACCTTACGACACACAGTTCTAGTAAAGTTGTTTTGAGAGAAGGATATATGCAGCTGCACATACTTAACACATTATTTAGAAAAAATATATCCAGAGCATCTAGTTTTAATAAGATGAATTGAGAGACAAATAGGTTTATAAGTAGAATTCTTCTTTTCATTGAAAAAGAAGCCTAATGCCTTTTCTAACAATTGTACTGTTTCAAATCACAAGACTGACTTGCCACATTACAATTATCCTGTTTTCATGTTATCCCACTTTATGTTTTATCCCCAAGACTTTGCCTCACATCTGAAAGTAACAGCTCAGATCGAGGCTTTAGAAACTTCCCACAGGAACAGTGTAGTATATTCATATCTTCCCTGGATAATCTGACAGGTTTATCCCTCACCACATCTACTATTATTTTTCAGTTCTCATTATTATACACTTAATTCTATCTTACCCATTTATTTCTAGTTCTTTACAATTTCTCTTCCCAGTTACAAACTATCATCTTCCTTTTATTATGATTTTTTCCCCTCATCATCTTCTATTATCTCTTATTTTAGTACTTGGCTTTCTCTCTTTGATGTCTTTTAATTTGAACTTCAGGTAATTTGACCCTTTTTGTTAATTCTTTGACTTATCATAGATCTATTATCTATTCTTTTCTCCATTTTTCATCTTTTTCTATATATTGAAATTCATACAATTGTATGGTTAAGCTGCAGCGTGCAGGGTGATGAGCTGTGGAGAGCTGTCAGAAGGTGAACAAACAGGCTTTTATGATAAAAGGTAGAAGTAGAGCACACATGAGGTAAAAAAAAAAAAGGGATCTATTATAGGATTTAGAGAATTGAATGTGCATGACATGATTCCAAAAAAAGGAGAAAAAAATATATTGAGTATATTGAGTAGGTAATGACATCATGACATTGTGTTTCCCAAGAGGAAAGCACTATTTATCTCTTCAAAGTTTAGTGAACTTAAATGCTAAATCACATAAAGCATGTGTTTCTAGTCTGTAGAAGTTTAAATCAGAAAATCAACATTTGAAGTCTGTATGCATAACTCAGAAGTATTGGTTATTGGAAATAGCACTGACTTGGGAAGCAGATTTCACCACTTGTTTAATCTTTCTCTCTTGACTTTTATACTTTTCTTCTATAAAATGGGATTAATAGACTTTATTGCAATAGCTATAGATCCTAGATTCATATGTTCTTACCATTCACAGGTCTGGGAGAAAAAAATTAAAAACCTTCCATTCAGATGCTATTGAATTTAGATTCAATCACTTAGTAGATTAAGTGCGAATATGTTGCCCTTCACTGCTATCCTCAACTGCCTCAATTTTTGCATGTTTAAAAAAAGATTTGACTATACACACTTATGAATTCAATCAAAACTCATATAACATGACAAATTATTTTGAAAAAACAAAAATCTTATTAAGAATCTAAAATTGGGGTGTCTGAATGGCTCAGTCTGTTGAGCACTGGTTCATGGTGCCAGGGTCATGGGATAGAGCCCAGTGTCAGGCTCTGCACTAAGTATGGAGCCCACTCAAAATTCTCTCTCTCTAGTTCTGCCCCTCTCCCCCACTTGTGCTCGCTCTCTCTCTCTCTCTCTGTCTCTCTCAAATGAGAAAAAAAAAAAAAGAATCTGAATGTATACTCTCTTTGTCTCTGTAATTCTGTTTATAGAAATATATACAAAGAAAAACCCAAAATACAAGGGGCAGTTTTGAGAACAAGAGAGAGAGAAAAATAGGGGCAGAGGAAGAGAGAGAGAGAGAGGAGAAAGAGAGAGAATCTTAAGCAGGTTCCACACTCAGCAGGGAGCCCAATGCAGGGCTCACTCCCAGGACCCTGGGATTATGACCTGAGCTGAAATCAAGAGGCGATGCTCAGCTGAGTGAGCCATCTAAGAACCCTATGAGGGAAAGTTTTTAACACAAAGATGTTCAATGCAGTATTTCCTTAAAATAAAATAAGGACATTATTTAAATGATGTAAATATCCAGTAGTTTGGAAATGGTTAAATAAATTAACATAAATGCATACGATTGCCATGAACTACATTTAAGAAATATTTTAACATAAAAAATAGTGTATTGTATTTTTAAGTAATAAGCAAGTTTCAGCATTATGCAAATAATAGCTCTTAACTGTTACCATGCTTATAAAGAAAACAAATTGAAAAATATAAATAAAAGTGTTGTAATTGTTTTAGAAAATGTAGACATGTTTAAGTACTTCTATTTTGTATTCTGTAAGTTTTCTATTATAAAATTATTAATTTTTAATGAAGAAAACATAGGATTGTATTCTCTTTTAATAAATCTAGTATGATTTATTAGGAAATTCCATTTTCTTTTCTGTGACAAGAATTATATTTCTGAGAATTAAATGATATGCCAAAAAAAAAAGTTTGGGAGCTATAAATATGAAATCCAAAGTAAATCAAACAAATCTCAGAAAAGTTGCACTTCACCTATTTAAGGGATTATACTATTGCCCTGACATTATTTTGTAGAATCCTATTGCAGATTTCACATTATTAAGCACAATGAAGTGGTTGACTTTTACTTATCTGGACTTTTATTTGCCTAATTATGTCCCTGATCTGGAGCCTGAAATTTTGCAGTCAGCTCTCACATTTTTCGTTTATGTTTCTCATGATATTTTGCTACCCCCACTTCTCAGCCAAGCACATTATTTATTTATTGAGGCACTTTTGTGGGTAGAATGCTGTCTTTCTTGGACCTGTTGTCTGCCCAGGTTAAATAATTTTGAATGTTTTTGTTTGTAATATCCTCTCCTGAAAAACAAATTTTTAAATGAAGTGATATGGGAAAAAACAGGTGGAAGATGAGAGAGGAAAGACAGCCTACATTACTATTANTATATATATATGCTTATTTTCTCTGATATTCACCAAAGTTATTGTTACCTTGGCAACCCTCTAAGCTACTAAGCATCTAGTATAGGGAACAAAGCAATTACTTTACCCTCTTGCACTCTGCCATGGGTCAGGAAAAATTAAGTCATGTTAAGTATAGCTCACAGTCTCCATGCCTTTTGTAGATGGTTTTAGAATGATATAATTTCTTTAGCCACATCATTCTCTCAAGTCATTATTTTTTCTTAAATAGCACAGCAAGTTAAGAGAAGCAACAACATTAGAAGCAGAAGAGGTTTTCATAAGAGCAAAGTAGAAAGCACAAACTAATTGAGATGATATGAAAAGCATTTAAATCTCTTCTTCATTGTATTTAAAAATCCCTGGGAGATTTCTCTTCATATTTTTGTTTTCAGCTCACTGACTTCTAGGAATGGAGTTATTGACTGGATAGTAGAAGCTCCCAGTGTTTCTAGTACTTCACTCTGGTATGAATTTGAATATTCTACAGAGTTGAGAGATTTTGTTTGAGGTACTCTACCTTCTGAGCAACAAGAAACATCTACTCGCGTGAAATGAAGGTGCTATCACATGTTGTGGAGAACCTTGTTACTCAGTGTGGTCTAAGGAGCACTAACTCTATGTGGAAGCTTATTGAGAAAAATTGTGAGTGCACAGGCCAACTTTAAACCAATTCAAGTTTTTTCATATTCCCCAGACCCTTGGAACCCTAATTGGCATTGTATCCAGTTCCCTGGGTGATTTGAGTTGCACAGTGTAATTTAACATGCACAGGTGGAGTACTAACAACATATCTTGGCTCAAAAACTATTCTTGTTCTCCCATTTAACAGTCCTTTACTCTTACTTCAAAACAGATCAGCCCTATTTTTAAGACTACCTTAAAAACCTAGACGGTCATCCTTCAAACTTTTGTCATTGTGGATTTTTCACAGAGTTCATGTTCCTTTTTTGTGTGCAGTTGACACTTTAGCATCAAACTTAATATATGCTCTGTTAGTAAAATTATATGAATGATTGTCTAATCCAAATGCTTAGCCTTTAGAGATATTTATAACACATTGTATTCCAATCTAAACACTGGAAGCTAAAGATAACATATTTATGCTAAAATCACAATTCAATATTTGAAAAGCAAGTTGAAAAATGATATTTTGGGGTAAATTCCAAATTTTTACCAAGTCTGGAATGTTTAAAGGCTTTAGAGTCAGGTTTCAATCCCTTCTTTTACTTTCTCTTGCAAGTTACTTGCTACCACTTAGATAAAAGAAGGTAACAGAAATAGTATTAACTAGTTAATCTACAGTGACAACAGTTATATTTATCTTTCTGTTATTAGGTTTAGAATGGACAGGTGTCTACATGGACCCACATACAAATATACAAAAAGTCCTTTAATGGGTAAAAAAGATCAATAATCTATCATTCTTCACCCCTCAGAAAAATTAGCAAAATGTTTGAATTATTTAATAAATAAATGCAGGCAAATTATTATTTCCAAGTATATACAGTGATTGAAACAAATCATTAACAAACTGTTCCCAAGTAGAGATCCTCAGGGAACAGCTTTAATGAAAACTGAAAACGCCTCTGTAATTAGCAATTGTGTATTAAAATTTTATTTTCTTAAACAGTTTAAATGTGCTTTCTGCCAAGTTGTTTCATCTTAGTGATAACAGGATCCTCTCTCACCTGGTTAATGCCAGTGACAATCTTCTCCCTCTTCTACCAGCTCACTGTAAGTAGCAGTGTCATCTGGACTAAAAGGTGTTAGTAGATATTGAAATCCCGCACAAAAAAGATAAGCTAGCTGGAATGGCCTGTCCCCACTGCTAGCCCTACATGATCATAGGTCTGCTGAAATGGTCCCCTTAGCTCTGGGGGCCAGTAGGGCAGGGCCCAGGGCAGCTGTAGCTCTGGGGACTGTCTCTTAGTGGCTTCTTCCATTAGCTCAGTAGTTACAATAATAAGGTTAAAATCATGTTCTGTGTGTGTCATGGCACGACAAACACAAGAAAACCCTTCCTTAGGTCAAGAGTGATAAACACAAAATATTCTACAGGGATTAGATGGCAATTTGATTGAATTGAGCCTGGTGTAAGGACCTGCTAGCTGATAGTTCTAGCTCTGGTTTAGAAAGTAAATACAATGAACCTGAAAGTGTCATGTCTAACTGAAATTGATTAAAGAAATTAAATATTGAAAGCCTCAGAAACAACTGTAAAGAGTAGAAAGTGAACATCTTCGTGGGATTAGTGTATTTGTGATTTGAGTCACACAAATATTGGCCTTGGAAACCTAAAGAATTCAAATGTCATACTTTTCTACCTATTGATTTTAGGCAGAAAAATCATCCTTTATCCTTTTGAGCACTTTTGCCACACTTCACCTTTTCTACCACCAATTAGAGTTCATTTGTCTCACTTTGATTTCAAGCTTACAGATGTAAATGCCCACTCATATTTGTGTCAGAATTTTTATTTTGTAGCCTCATATGTGTTTTTACTTCATAATAACCATAACGTTTTTTGTCATCTTTTATAAAAGTGTCTGTAAAACACCAAGAGTTATAATAAAGTCTAGGGAAAATGAATAATATAAAATTATCTGTCTTTTTAAAAGCTCACATTTTAGTAGAAGGAGACCTTATAATACACTTTTAATTAAAAGAATAATGAACTTTTATTGAGCACTAGCTGGGTACTAGGAATTATTTTCAGCAATTTTGCATGTATTACCTCATTTGATCCTCAAGAAATATATGTTTAGTCCCTATGTGCTGATCTAAATTTTCTGAAATTTACCACAGGGATGCTAGGCTTCTAAGACAGGAAATTGCAAGATGCTGGACAGTCCTAATACATTTTCATGATAGTGTCTTACTATATGCACTCAGTCACCTTTCCCCTCCTGGTCTCTCTAATTCCAAACCCACAGGTACATAAAAAGTGATGATCTGTGCATATCCAAGGGTTTATGCATCCCTCCCTATTTCCAATATGACAGAGAATCTCAGGATATATGTGTGTGCATGCATATTTATACACATAAATTATACTTTATTAAGAGCTATCTATGAACAAGGAATTCTTTGTAGCTGTCACAATAATTCTGAAAGATGAGAATAATAATTTCTATTTTAAAAACAAGGCTAAGAGGGAAAAAGCAATTTGTCCAAGATCACATAGAGTACCAAAGCTTAGATTTCTGTCCATATGTGATAGATAGAAAGATAGATAGATGATAGATAGACTGATTTCTCATATATGACTTTAAAATCTAGGTTTTTAGCCATTGCCTCTCTCTTACTTAAAGCAATTTAGTCCAATTGTTTTTCTGATACTCAAAACCCATAGCACACTTTTATGTCTTCAAAAGGGAAGAGACAAGATTCCTATTTCATCCAGAGGCACTCTGGACTGCTTTGAGCTTTGAAAAAGTTGAAATATTTTTAAAAGATAGATCTTTTATTTCAATGAAGATGGTTCAAATTCTATTCCTTGAACCATGAACCCGTTCACTTTTTTCTTTCTTAGCAATCTTCTTGTCTTCTCTGAACTTTGCTTTTTCAGAATATCTGCCTCTGGTTCTTCTCTTGTTTTCATTGTGCAGACTTTTGCTTCTCATTCTTTTCCCTATTACTCTCTAAACATGTCCAAAGTTAAAGTATTGTGTATGATGTGTTCAGCTAGCTCTTCCATTCTCTTTCTTCCTGAAATGACTTCTACTCTATCCCACACTCTATGAAGCTACTGGCAATAAGAGTGATCGTATGACAAAATCACAGCCAACAGTATTACTCCATCTCCCTGACAATAGAGATTGGAACAAAGATTTTCATATGACTACAGCATGTTGACTCAGAAATCCTCTCAGGAATTGGCAAAAAGAAGCTTTCTCTTTCAGATGAACAGCTAAACTGAACCTGTTGGCAGTCGCCTCCTTGACCCATGGTGAAAGACTATATGAAACAGGAGAGGATGAGACCAATGTGCAAAATGAAGCAGTGATAAGCAGAGATGAGAGACTGAAAACTAGAGATTTGATGGATCTGAGAACCTATTTCCCATTTCTGTTCTAGGTTTTAGCATATCTTTCTTCAGGCCTTTGAGAACTCTGTTCAGATCTATAAGCCAAAAGATCCTTTTTTTTTTTTTTTCATAAAGAGTTCTGTCATTAACAAAGGGAAAGAATTCTGATAGATGTATCCCATAATAAGATGTATACTTTGTAACTGAAAATACTGAAAAAGCAGGCAAGGCACCTCCCTTTCTTCAGATAGTTTTATCCTGCAATATGATCTCAGACTCTTTAATTTTCTTAGCTACCATGTCAACACTAGTGACTCACCAGGAGTTTAACAAATAAAATATCTATACATTTTATATTTAATCTGCCATACTTATTTTAGATTCTTTTAGAATTTGTTTCTGTAATCTAACATATTTGTTCCTTCTCCAGTTTCATGTAATTTGCAAATTTGGGAAGATTAAACTTCCTTTCTATAATTTGGTGACCTTTGGCAAATCTTTTAATTTAGGAGATGTAAAATTTGAGGAATACCTTTCTAGTTGGTCATTGTGAAGATAAAATTCATGTCAAGGAATTAGCACAATACTTAGCACATAGTAACTGCTCAAATGTGCTTTCTTTTTATTTTTAAAAAGAAAGAAAATAGACATTCAAAACACAATCGAAAACTGTGCTCTCAGATTTAATCCATTAATTAGGATCTTTGATATGGCTCTTATGGATCTATTTCCCTATACAGTTATCTAGATGATGTTTCTGTCATGACTGTGTCAAATGCCTTGCTAAATGTGGATAAATATAATCCTCCTTTTAAAATTCTTGTCCAAAGGAGAATTAAGCCAGTTTGACCTGATTCATTCTTTGTTAACTCATCCTACTTCTGGCTGATCTCTACTTTCATTTTCAAGTGTTCACAAACTATTTCCTTTTTCTTTTCTTTTCTTCTTTCCCTTCCTGCCTTAACTCCTTTACCTCCTTCTTCTTGACTTCTATTTTTCTATCTGAGCATAGTGTACTTTATTCATGGTACATAACAAGGTAGAGCTTCCTAAGCTCTTCCCCTTTTCCAGTAGGTCTGGGATACAAACTGTTGAGGATGGAGGAATCTCAGTGTGTTGGGGGATTGAATTAGGTCAAGGAGTCCCCAGCAGCTGTGGGACCCTTTCTTCCTTCTCATACCTTTACTGAGTGGTCCAAGTGGCTCTTACTCCTTGGAGGTCATGTGGACCATTAGGTCCAACATCCTGTTGGTTTAATCAAATTTGTTGTCATACCAGGAAATGAAATTGACAAAGGGATTGTTTGTCAAGCATCTGGGGATTATTTCCCCAACATCTAAGGTGGAAAAGTGTCACCATTAAAATTGCAGAAGACAGTCTGGTCATCAGTATAACCCCCCTTTGGGAGTCTTCCAATGTATGCTTCACCACCTTTTTGATGTTGTCATATTTCACAGCTTTCCCCATATGGCAGATCAGATCCATAATGTGACACATGGGCTGGGACACAGGAGACCATATTAGAGGAGTTTCCCATTCAGTTCGACATGACCTTGCCCACAGCTTTGGTAGAAGCAGGATGATACTCTGGGAAGCCCCCTTACCATTATATAACAGCCTTCCAGAAGGCCATCAATAGCATCACCCCATTTGATGTTGGAAGTGTCTCATTCCTGGAGAATGTAAATAGGCCTTCCATTGATGACAAGCTTCACATTTTCAGTAATTATTGTGCCATTGAACTTTCCAAGAGTGGAATCATATTACAAAGTGTAAACCATGAGGTCAATGAAGGGGTCATGAATGGTGATAATAACCACCTTCCCAGTGTTAAAAGCAGCTCTGGTGATGAGGTGCTTAAATCAATTCATGTTGACCTTCACCATAGTGTCTCAGGGATTTTGCTGACACTGCACAAGATATGGATGGCTGTCAAACAGAGAAAAAAAGAGTACCATTTCTTTAATAATTATCAAATTATGCTTAAGATTCACTTTGGGGCTAGTAGTCTAAAGTGTTTGTGTAGCTAATAACTCGTCTTAAAAAATGAGAACTACCACTGTTTGTCTAGAGTACACCAACCTCTACCCTATAGTGATTCAATACCACTGAAAACATCACAGTAATTTCACACACAAGTTTTCAGTAGCCTGAAATGTAGCCTTATTTAACTCAGTACGTGGTTTGTTATAATTAATCCAACAACCCATAATGGGATTTCCTTACTGATGTTGTTCATTATGCTTTTTAAATTTTTTTTAATGCTTTATTTATTTCTGAGAGAGAGAGAGAGCACGTGGGCAGGGGAGGGTCAGAGAGAGAGGGAGATACAGAATCTGATACAGGCTCCAGGCTCTGAGCTAGCTGTCAGCACAGAGCCCGATGCGGGGCTCAAACCCACCAACAGTGAGATCATGACCTGAGCTGAAGTTGGACACTTAACCAACTGACCCACCCAGGTGCCCCCATCATGCTTTTTTTTAAGTCTGAAAATCATTCTCAATGTATAAAAACCATGAGTATGGATATATATTTTTTTTTGTAGCAGTTGAGAAAAGATATCATTTAGTGTCAAAATCTCAGGTTTACTTTATTACCCATGCTCTGAAAATTGGTATACATGCATTTGTCATTATAAAGGTTATTCCCTGTTTGTACCCAATTGGTTTCATAAGTGAATCATTGGACACCACCTACACTTTGCTCTCATATCAGACCTGCAGTCCACCATAATAGTAATCAGTTCCACAAGTTTATCTGTGTATTTTTCCCTTTACTTGCTGCATCCAATTTAATCATTTGATTGCTCCAAGTAGAATTTGGAAAAATATATTCTTTCCTTCATTTATGAAAGTCACTTTAACTTAGCTTGTTGAGGCTTTACCTTAAAGTCACCTATATTCATAAAAAGGAAGATATGATCAATCACTATGCTAAATCCCTATTCATTAGCATTTCCAAATTTATTAATACTCCTTAAATACTATTTTATTTTCAAATTTTGTCAGGTTTTTCTCAGCTGAATCACAAATTTTCCTTGCATGTAGCTTTAATTCAATAAACCTTAGCAAATTGGGGTAGGGAGGACATTGTCAATCTCTGTCTAGGCAAGGTGCCTCAGCCATCTCAGTTACAGAACCATTTAATTGTTCTGGACACTTTGTTTATCAAGCTAAATATACATTAGATAGTTGGGACAAATAAAACTATAACCCAAAAAAGACATTTAATAAAGTTATCATAAGGAATTATTATGACTTTCTCATGCAGATGAGACTGTTTCTCTTTTTCTTTTAGTTTTTTTTTCTTCCCTTGTGCTTTCAGGTGGTCTGGAGTTCAGGATAACTGCTATTATGACTCATTATTATACTCTTTATGTTTTGTAACCTTCTTCATCTTTCTTCTTGCTTCACCACCCCGCAGCTACTAGGTGGGTGCAGGTATAATGCCTCTCATTGCCATTGCTTGTGAATTTAGAATATGATATGACTGTCCTCTTCAAAGTTTTTATACTATTCAACTAAAGTATCAAATACAAAACACAAAGTATTGCCACATAGGACTTATCTACAAGTGGTTAGAAAGGAAAGAAGAAAAAGAAGGTATGTTATAGAAGCATATTTCTCTCCTTCTAAAAATCTGGATCTTTTTTTGAATGAAACTGAATAAAGAGTCACTGCTAGGAAAGAAATTACTTAATTTTTCTTCTCAAGTATCCTTTCTGAATTCAGATTGAATTCTTTTATTCTTACCTTAGGTATTAAACAAATACTCTTTTGGTCCCATTTGTTGGTTGATACCACTCTGATTTCCCTTTGAGAAAGTGTTACTTTTCCACTTTCTCAGTCCATGAGACTTTGATAAACATTGAACACAGAAATGACTTTTCTCTGGCTATAGAGATTGGTATATAACACTTGACCCAAGGTGGTCCATTTAGGGCTAGTACTGAGAGCTTCTGGTAAAAAAGAACAGAAAAGAGATTCTTTTTCATGCAGTTGCTGAGAGAATATAATTCAGGATTAAATCCGTTGACTTCTATTTTGCCAGGAAAAGGAAGTATGCGACCCAAGAAGGAAGGTCCCACAGAGTAACACATGGCCAAGAGATAAAAAGAGACAGCCTTAGTCTTGATAAGTACTTTTGAATACCTAGATTCAGCTGCTCCTAAAGCCATTTATCCCTAAGAATTTTTAGCCAAATAATACACTAAACTTCTGTTTTGGTTTAAACCTGGGGAGATGGGAAGTTTCTTACCTGTTACAAATGAAGAGTCCTATCAAACACATCATTATTCTCAAAATGCGTGAGTGTACATTTAGCTCACTATGTACTTTCTATAGGTTTATTTATATATCTCTTGAAATAAATAACTGAGTTATATAACCTTTCATAGATATTTGTGGAAATCTGGTTATTTTACTTTTATGTTTATTCATAATTTAAAGATAAATACCTTATAGATGAAGAAGGAAAATAAAATCAATGTCTCTTATGAGTGAGAGGGACTTGAGAAGTTCAGTGTCCTAAGTATCAAGAATTGGCTTCCTCACCTGCTAAGATCTTAGCATCAGTATTTAAAGTCTGTAGTTTATTCAAAATAAAATGTTAGCATAATAAGAGTACTACAGTTTATGCATGTATTTTTAAAATGTATATCTTATCTATCCAGTTATTAACTATTAAAAAGCATAGAAGAGTCTCTATTTAAAAATACTTAAACACTTTTATGAGGCAGCAGTCACAGACACTTCTATTCACACTTCCATTTGGATCTGTTCTTTCCCTCTTCCCTCTGCCCCTTTTTCTTTACCTGACTTGAAGAAGTCTTTCCTCGAAAGGACTATCCTTCAATTTGTGCTGCAACATATTTCTTTTATAAACTGGTGGTAAAACAACAATATTTTTCTTATTCATTTCATTTATTTGTCCGTAATTTGAGTCTCAATGAGCTGTTATCATACATAAACAGCTTGGACCCTTGAGATGTTCTGGAATGAAGATAATTGATACACATTGTGATTGTTAATAGAGAATTTGGTGTACAGCATTGATTCTTTACAACACAGTGAGGATAATTACAATTGGAGACACAAAATAAAACCTGCTTTAGCTAGGAAATTGTTCATAGACATATTATTTTTATGGATCTCCTTGAGAAGGGGCAGTCCACTGTCAATAACTTACATTTGATATTAAAATATCAAACAACGAGATAATATGAACCTTCAAGGAAACGTGTTTAACTACCTATTCAAATTAAGTTTTAAACATTTCCCTCTAAGTGAGAATGTATCTTTTTAATATCCTGAGGCAGTTTGTAAAGTTGTGTAAAGGGTGAAGAGCTAATAAACACCTTAAAAAAGATAATCTCTGCATTGTATGTAAATTATGGCAGCAAACCAAGTCTGGAGAAATGTACATGGAAAGAATAGGAAAAAACAAAACTGTTGAGATGAACTAGGAGGAAAATTCAGTGACAGAGTGGTAAAGGGTCTTTTTTTAAAAAAATTTTAATGTTTACTTATTTTTGAGAGAGAAATAGTGAGAGCCAGGGAGGGGCAGAGAGAGACAGAGAGGGAGACAGAATCTGAAACAGGCTCCAGGTTCTGAGCTGTCAGCACACAGCCCGACACAGGGCTCAAACTCGCAAACTAAGAGATCATGACCTGAGACGAAGTCAGACACGTTATTAACTGACTGAGCCACCCAGGCACCTCCCCTCACCCCCCCCCTTTTTTTTTTAAATCATGGGAAATATAGTCCCTTTTGGGAAGAGCCAGTTGAGATAGGAATACAGAGAAAAGAAAAACATGCATACATATTGTTTTTCTATTCAACCAGTGTATTAGATACTGTGGTGAGCCACCCTAATCCCTTCTCAGGACTGAAGGAATTATGACCCCAGCTGCTGTGTCTCCTAGTTTTGTTGACCACTCTTTCTTGTGAACCCTCTCCAGGAATTGGGCTGGAGAAGAGCTGTCTCCTAGTAAGAACAGCCTGTGTGAATTACTGGATGAGCTGGAGGCTGGAGGTCCAGATTCTTTGATGCAGTGAGGGGGAACCCTGGAGGGTTATCCTAGGTTCCCTGTGGGGACAGCTGCAGTGTTTGCTAAGAGTGAATGGTTTTTCTCTCTACCCTACTCTGCTCTCCTCCTGCCCATTTCCCTCTATGAATGCTATTCCTGGGAGTGTCTCCAAATCAACTTGCTGGATCTTACCCTTCATCTCAGAGTCTACTTTCCAGGAAACCCAACCTGGCACAACCTGTAAAATTATTTATCTGGTTGCTAACATTTAGTGAGCAAATTTATGTGTTAGGTGTCATGTACGTACTTTACATAGATTAATTTTATGTTTACAATTTGTAAGGGAGATAACATTATCATCCACGATTTTCAGTTAAGAAAATTGAGATGAAGTGAAGTTAAATTATCTGTTTTAGTTCCATGAGTGAACAGAGTTGAAGTCCAGAGCTTGAATCCAGCACACTCTCTGGAGGGAGAAATTCCCAGCAAGGAGCTAATGAGAAAGCTTCAGGAAATTAGCTCTAGAGTACAATTAAAAGTTAACATTCAAGAGGAGATGTAAAGTTCAGCTTAAGGGGCACCTGGGTGGCTCATTTGGGTAAGCATCCAACTTTGGCTCAGGTCATGATCTCATGGCTCATGTGTCTGAGCCCTGCATCTGGCTCTGTGCTGACACCTTGAACCCTGGAACCTGCTTTGGATTCTGTGTGTGTGTCTCTCTCTGCCACTTCCTGCTCATGCACGCTCTCTCGCTCTCTCTCTCTCTCTCTCTCTCAAATAAATAAATAAGTAAATATTTTAAAAAATAATGTCCAATTTAAGTTGGTAATTGTAACTCTTTTTGAATTAGAATAAAGAATTAAATTTTTTTCTTTTCAGTTTTATTGAGATATCACTGACATTCAACACTACATAAGTTTAAGGTACACAGCATAATGACTTGACTTTCATGTACTACTGTGAAATGATTACCACAATATGTTTAGTTAAAATTTATCATCTCATGAAAGTATTAAAAAAGAAGAAACAATTTCTTTTCAAGAACTTTTAGAATTTATTCTCTTAGCAATTTTCAAATATACCATACAGCATATTAATGTAGTGATCATGTTGTACATTATATCCCCAGTATTTGTATGTCTTTTATAACTAGAAATGGGTACCTTTGACTACATTCATCCATTCACCCAGTTCCAACTCCTGCTATTGGTAACCACAAATCTGATCCCTCTCTTTATGATGTTTGTTTTTGTTTTTATTTTTAGATTACACATATCAGTTAGAGATCATAGAGTATTTGTCTCTGACTTATTTCATGTAAAATACTCTCTAATTCCATCTATATTGTTGCAGATGTCAAGATTTCATAGATATGTGTGTGTGTATGTGTGTGTGTGTGTGTGTGTGTATGTGTGTGCACGTGTAGGTATGTATGTATACCCCCTTCTTTTTATTCACTCATCCTTTTGTGGGCACTTGGGTTGCTTTCATATCTTTACTGTTGTAAATAATGCTGCAGTAAACATAAGTGTACATATATCTTTTTGAACGAATGTATTACTTTCTTTGGGTAAATACCCAGTAGTGGAATTACTGGATCATATGATATTTTTATTTTTAATTTAAAAAAAATTAATGTTTGTGTATTTTTTAGAGAGAGACAGAACATGAACCAGGGAGGGGCAGAGAGAGAGAAGAGAGTGAATCCTAACCACGCTCAGCTAAGAACCTGATGCAGGGTTCAATCTCATGAACCATGAGATCATGACCTGAGTGGAAATCAAGGTTAGATACTTAACTAACTGAGCCACCAGGTTCCCCTTATTATAAATTATTACATAAAGTTTGAGATAACACTTAATCTAAGAAAATTCAGAAATTCTACCACTGTGTTCAATTCAGTGTTGGCATGTACTAGAGGAAAAAGAAATCCTTTAAAAAATTTTTTTGCTTACCCTTCCAAACATAGTATGTAACCATGATTAATAAGGGATGGAAATATAGAATATAAGAAAGTACCGTTTTGTCATTTTTTTAATTTTTAATGTTTATATTTGAGAGAGAGAGAGAGAGAAACAGAGCACAAGAAGGGGAGGGGCAGAGAGAGAGGGAGACACAGAATCTGAAGTAGGCTCCAGGCTCTGTGCTATCAGCACAAAGCCTCATGCGGCGCTCAAACTCATGGACTGTGAGATCATGACCTAAGCCAAAGTCGATGCTTAACTGACTGAGCCACCCAGGCACCCCTTTGTTATGCTTCTGAATATTTGTTTTTTAAGCTTGTGATTATGCTAGCAACTTTACATTCTTTTAAATTTAAATGAGTTATTTTTCATTTAAATGGACACTTCATATGTATTTTAATGTTTTCATAATGTCCCACTGGACAGATGTATAACTTTAGCTTGAATGAGAAATGGAACCCTAAAGCCAGTGGTCACTTAGGGAATGTCAGCTAGTCCTGAAATCCAATCTACTCAAGACAATATTTGACTTGATCACAGTATCAAAATGACAAGAATTAAATAGAACCAGGAGAACTCATTAATCACTTTACAATGAAAAACTTACATAGGAGGGCAAAGTGCGACTAGTAAGTGTAGATTCTGAACCATGGAAATAAGCTATGTGATGGTAGTGGTGGATTCACGACCCTTACCTTTAAGAATATGTCTGTTCAACAGGACAGATTATAGTATATGTCAATTAAGGACACTGTTGGTGTCATTACCTTTCTTAAAACCCTTTAATGGCTTTCTATTATTATTAAATTAAAATATAATATTGTTTTGATAATTTTGTTCCTAACCATCTTTTGTGTCTCATTTCCTACCACTCCTACCTTGTTCCATAAAATCTATATACAGTGTAGTTTTTTCAGTTCCCTGAACTCATCAAACACTTGTCCTTTGAAGATGCCACTTTCTTGACCAAGAATGACCTCTTCCCTAACTTCTCCACCCCATCTATCAGTTCAACTTCCACTTATCATTTATAGTCCCTCTGGAATGTCATTTCCTTAGAAAGTCTCTGAAGTACAGAGTAGTGAAATTTGCATTCTCTCTGTCTCTCTGTCTCTTTCTGTCTCTGTCTCAGCACCCAGGCTTCTTTTGGGACACTTGTCTCACTTGCAATTGAACAATTTTATGTACAGTTTTCTGTGGATCAAGTATATATTCAAAGCAAAAGTTAATGTGGTAAAATCATGTGCAGTGAATTATGTGAGGTCAAGGACCGTATCTCTCTTAATTACCACTGTGAATTCAGTGCTGAGCCGTGGAGTTGGCACATATTAAATATGTGTTGAAATCACAAACTTCTTTCTCTGCCTTTTTCTCTTCCCTGCTTGCATTTTTAACCAAAACATTTTTTTCTTCCCTTTCCTTTTTAAGATAAACACACATACACACAGGCGTGTGCGCGCGCACACACACACACACACACACATCTGTGTGTATCTGTGTGTGTTTGTGTGGATATGTTTCTATAAAATCTCCAAATTCAGTTCAAATTAACTTCTTGTCTCAGAGTAAATAGTCTGTTTAAATTGACTTTATATATTTCTGATTTAATATGAAAATAGAGACTCTGGTTCCAAGATTTCAGGATATATCTTACAGTTTCCTCTAGTTACATAAGTACTTGGCCATTTCTAAAATCTTTGGACAATAAGGTTTAATTATTTTTTTTCTACTATATACAATGTTGTAATGAGCTTATACCTATAGGAAAAATACTTTTTTTTCGTATTTTCTAGTTGATTTTTTTTTCCCAAGATATACCAAAGAAATGCCTTTAAGAGATAAGTAAGCCCTTCCTGGGATAAAAATTTTTAAATATTAAAGTTTTGTGATAATGGATTTTTAATTTTTTTTAAATTTTGAGTTGAGTTCTCAATTATGAAGATTCATGTACAAGTAAAACATTACCAAGCTAGAAAATGAGTGTGGCTCGCTGGGTTTGGTTTTCTTCAGTCTTTCAGGAAATGACAAAATGTTCAACCTTTTCAGAGAACTTAACTTTATGTTCCCGTATTCAATGCTGACACTGCTAAGAATGAATCATTAAATGTGAGAGGAAGGCTAAAAGGAAAAATGTTTAACCAACTGTCCTTTCCTGGTGCTACATTTAGAAAAACTATTTTTTGAATATACAGAATATATTTCAATGTCTAGGATACAATAGGACCAAAAAAAAAAAAATAGTTTCAATTGTTTGGATTTACGTATGAAAGGATGTTATATACTTACAGAATCGAATTCTGGAGACTGGAATAAAATGTGGAAGGAGCATGGAGGAGAGTTTCTTTATTAGTTAATGGGATGAGAAATTTCTTGTAAAGTAAAATAATAGAGCTCATTACATACCTCAACAAGAGGAATTGAATTCAACATGAAAGGAAGAAACTACTTTATCCCTCTTGTAAATTCATGAGCTTCAGTTGCATGAAGTAATAACCTTAATCACATAGAATTAAAAGGGGCACTCAGCTAATCAGATTTGTGCCTAGAGTTCCACTTTGGAGAAAAATAAAGGACCCAAAGACCAGCCTATTAATACATATTTGGTTCATATTATTGACTAAGTCGCATCCTGAGGTATGGATCCACACTACTAAATGTATATTTATGTTATTTATGCTAGACTATGAGGAATGACATTTAGGGTGATTTATTTTTTTGAAAAAAATATTGAGTGTCAATAAAGTGTCAAGTGTAGGGATAAACGCTTTGGACTAAACAGTAAACCAAAATAAATATTATCTCTGTTCTCATAGACTAAGAATCTAGTAGAGGACATGGATATGGAAAAAAAATTGTTTTTTAACAAATGGGTAAATCTCAGATAAGCACTACATGAAAAGTGACATAATGCCTTAAGAGTGTATAATAGAATCATTTGGCCTAATTAGGAAGATAAGAGAAAGTTTTCCTAACAAAAGTGTGGTTGGGCAGTGAGAATAAGAATTATGTAATTATTAGTTAAGAAAGAAGGCAAGAATTTCTGAAGAGATAGGCTTTACAGTTTGTTTTTCATATTGCCTTTCTATGAAAAAAACATATAGGAAACATGGATAGCTTTTTTAAACTGAGGTACAATTGATATATTAGTTTCAAGTATGAAACATACTGATTCTACATTTGTATATCCTGTATATATTGTATATGTTCACCACAGTGTCTAGTCAGCATCTGTTACCACACTGTTACAAATTTTTTTCTTCTTCTGATGAAAACTTTTAAGATTTACTCTCTTGACATCTTTCAAATGTGCAGTAAAGTATTATTAACTATAGTCACAATGCTGTTAATTATATCTTCTCAACTTATTTTATAACTGAAAATGTGTATCTTTGATCTCTTTTAACTATTTTGCCTATGCTCTACCCCTCACCTGTGACAACCACTAATCTATTTCTGTGTTTATAAGCTTGTTTTCTTTTTGTCTTTCTCTATCTGACTTCTCTCACTTAACATAATGCCCTCAAAGTCCATCCATATTGTCACAAATGGCATGACTTCATTTTTTTTTTCTGAGTGAATAATATTCCTGTGTGTGTGTGTATGTCTGTGTGTATATATCACAATTTCTTTATCCATTCATCCATTGGTAGATGCTTAGGTTATTTCCATCTCTTGTCCATTGTAAATAATAGCATAATGATACTGTCATTAGTTTAAGAAAGAAGAATTTCTGAAAAGATGAGCTTTAAAATTGAGTCTTTGATAATGCCCTGTATATGAAAGGTACATATGACTGGAAACATGATGACTTTAAGTGATAAAAATACTCCCATTTGAAGAGTTTCATTTTATTATTCATTCAACAAATTATCAATTATTATCTAGTTGTGGCAAGAAACACTCTTGATTGTGGTAATGTGGTAATAAACAAGAAAGGCAAATTTTCTCACCTATGGAGCTGAACCCTGGTAACCCAAATTAACCAATAATTTATAACTTTATTAATAAATGCTGTATAGAAAATAAACCTACATAAGGTAACAGACCTAGTGAGTGTGACAGGAGGGGATTTTGTTCAATGTATGTGTAAGTGTTCGGGGTGTGTATTCAGTAATTTTGGATACACTGGTCAGGATATGTAGAAATAACTAACATTAAAGGAAAGAATTGAAAATTGTGAAAGATTTGTGAGAACATGTTGGCATGGGGAGGTTCATACAGAGGATTAACAAGGGTTGAACAATAATTGTAATGGCCTTGGATCAGATATTTCATTCTCAGTGGCCAGAACAGTGGGACCATGATGAATGTAGGAGAAAACGCTAGATGGTGTGGATCTCAGCATCATGGTCAGAAATGTGCCTTCTGCCTTAATACTTACCCATCTATCCACTCATTATTCCAATATTGAGTGCTTAGTTTGTGCCTTGCTAGAAGCTCTGTCCTGTGGGCACACAAAGATGAAAAAGGTAGACTAGGTCCTTGCCTTACTGAAACTTACATTTTATTTATTTGTTTGTTTGTTTATATGTTTATTTATGTATTATGAGAGAGAGGGGGAGAGAAAAAGAGAGAGGAAATTAGTGGGGGAGGGGAAAGAGAGAGAGGGAGATAGAGAATGCCAAGCAGTGGCCATGCTGTCAGCACAAAGCCCTATAGAGAGCTCAATCCCACCAACTGTGAGATCATGACTTGAATGAAAATCAAGAGTCAGACACTTAACCAACTGAGCTACCCAGGTGCCCCTGCCGCTTCCATTCTAAATAGGAACAGATAGGCTGGTAAGCAAATAAGTAAATAAAATCCTACAGTTTGTGATAAGTGGGATGAAGGAAATAAAGAAGCTCCTGTGATAGTAAATCATGGTACCTAAGTTAACTAGGTTGATCAGGGAAGGATTCTTTGGGACGGAATCAAAGCTATTGTCTGTAGACCTTCATGAGTCCTTTCTGGAGTCAGGCAGGTATTTAAAGAAACTGGGAGAGACCTTTAAATCAGCTGTGCATGTGTGTGTGTGTGTGTTTTTTTATTATCTATCAAATGAGAAATCAGAACTCTGGTATGACTAGGAGAGTTTATTGAACATTCTTGAGAAGAAAATCAGTACCACCATCTTCCCTGACCCTTCCACTGCAAAGGATTAGTTCATTTTGATATCTCAATGTAATTTCTTCAAAATAATTTTTATATTCCTACTGGTTATAAAAGTAACACATTCATTACATTATAGAAATACAAAATGCAGAATGTGAAACTTCTAGTTATTAATTATTTCATCTCTGAAATATATATTATCGATAGTTTTGCATACTATTCTACCTTTATATATATATATGTTTATATATAGTTTTTCCTTTTTAATAAAAAAGGAACAATAACTATATTTTATGGAGCTTGTAGGTTTTAGTTTTGATTTGTTTTCATTTTTCACTTTATAATAATATCTTGGCAAGCTTTCCCTGCCAACACATGTGAGACATTTTATTGTTTTTAATAGCCACATAATAATTCATGTATCTATCATTATTTAACAGTTTCTCTATTTAAGAACATTTAGTCTTGTTCTATTTTTTACCATTATTTTACATGATAAATGAAAAAGTCTTAACAATTGTAGTGTTTTTGTAAAAAAGATAGTAGAAATGTTAGGCCAAATGTACATACGTATTGTAAATTTGCTAGATATTTCCGTGTTGGCATTCCAAAAGGTTGTAGCATTGTTGTTCATTTAAGAAAACAAAGCAGTAGAGAACCCATTTATTTTTCTCTGATAAGATAACATATCAATATAAACTTTTAATATTCAGTTCTTTGATAATCAGTGTAGTTTACATTGGTACTCTCTTCCTTCCTGTTGCGGACGAAATGACACAAAGGACAAGACACAAACAAAAGACAGACAGAGACACAACTCTGGCTAGAGGAACAATTCTACGCAAGCCCCTCTTGCGGTTTATTTTATACCCCGGTAACTGGATACAAACTGAAATCTACAAGATGCATTCCTTCACCAATTAAGGGCAAGTAGCCAAACACATTCCAAGGACAGGGGGTAGCAAAGGGAGGAAACGACCACAACATGTCTACTAAGAGGTCTGCTCACAATTCCATCCTCCTCCTTATTTCTAAGGAGGGCATGTTCCCTCGTGTGCGAGCGGACCACTAAACTTGGATATTGAGTGCAGGCCTCCTGGCAGAGCATCCTGTTTGCAGGCATGCTTTGCCCAGGCAGGGAGCCCCGTGTGCAGGCACATCCCCACGTCCCTAACCACACTTTCTTGTGGTCACTGTCAGGCTCCCACATCTCTCCCTTTTTTCTGAGAAGCGGTAGCAAACTGTAAGGCGGCGAGAACGCGTTGTCTATCCTTTTTTAGTTGTTGCCTTCTTCGTCAGCACCGGAAGACTAAAATAATAACACAGCATAAAAGTATTATGAATAAAGTATTCACGAGAACAGTTCCAGTTAGGGCAGACACATGTCCAAGAGGGTTCAAATTATTCATCCCTTTCTGTAAATCCCTTAACAGATTGGACCCAGTAATGTCAGGTAGTGTTTTGCTAAATGTAGACAAAATTTGCTGCTCTAACTCCATAATTTCCTTAGTTAGGTTTTGATGCCCTGTTAATGACCATTTCACCTTTTCCCAACCTTCACTCATGTTAAAAGGCACAGATGTTATACATAATTGAGAGGAGTTCCAATCACATTTCAATACACTTTTTGTGGATAAGACAGTTAATTGATCCCCAAACCATGAAACAGTATGTTGAAGATTGAGTACATCAGTTACAAGTTGCACATCCAGATCTCATTGTTGTTGCCATAATAAATGAGAGTCTTTATGCCATTCCCGTACAAAGTCTGCTGTTTAGAATCCTTGATGCAAAGCAAGGATTTGCATCCAGCCACGGCAGCANGCGGGGCTCGAACCCACGAACCGTGAGATCATGACCTAAGCGAAAGTCGGATGCTTAACCGACTAAGCCACCCAGGCACCCCATAAATAGCAATACTTTAATGGCCATTTGTCTTACCATTCTAAATTTCTTTCTGAATTTTATGTATTTTTATTGTCCAAACATGATTCAGATATGCAAAACCCCAAACCAAAACCACTTCAAAATTTAAAAGTGATTGTAGCATTTTCAACGGGGAACATAACTTGGAGTATGAGAAACACTTTACGTGTGTAGGCTAACGTTGGTGCAAGGAAAAGACAGCAGCAGAAGTGAACATTGGAGTACTCTGCTACTGACAATGAATTCCAGCAGTTGCCATTTGAAGCCATAGCACAGAGACACTCAAAAAGTGGAACATTAAGCTATACAAGGATCAGCAAGAAACATATTTCACTATAATTGGTTAGCAGCGCTTGTATCGGTGTGGAAGTACTGCGGTTTTCCTTTAAACATATGATTAATTTTTCTGAGCATTTCATGAATACTTAGAATACAGCTGTAGTTTTTGGGTTTCATCTATTAATTCTACTTAATTATATGCTTCTTATCTTCTATTCATTCTATCTTAAACTCCGTGTGTTTTAATGAATAATAAACCACAAGCAATGTATGACATTTTTCTGAAGTGTTGATATCAGTATAACACTGGAAACTTCTGTTGAAGTTTGATTTTGGGAAGCACCACTGTCATGTATACTTGATATACTTGAGTAATTTTTCTATCATATATAGATAATAGCTTCAAAAATGTCCACTATTGTGTTCCTAGCAAATATTTTTTCTGTGTATCTTTCTCTCTCTCTCTCTCTTTTGCTTTATGCCTTTTTGTGCTTTTTTTTCTTTTAATTTGGCATTTAGATATTTATTACTTTTAGGTTTTTTACTTGGATGTAGTTTGTACATCCTGAGTAGCACCCTGAGTAAATATTTGTCAAAATAAAATAAAACATAACATTGTTATCCAGATTATTAAAAAATCAAATATTAAGAAGAAAAGGCAGAGAAAGACATAGATATAGTAAAAGCCTATGATTAGGGAACTCACAGGAGAAATATAATTGACTGATAAACTTATGGGAATGATTTCAACTTCAATATTACTTAGAAAAATGCAAAGTAAAACAAAAAATAGGTTTCTTAAAAAATGTTTGTCATTATCAAATGCTGGCTATTATGTGATAAAATTGATGGGAGTGTAAATGTGTACAGCCTTTTGGGAGACCAGTGTGATAACGCCTATCCACAATACAGGTGACTATTGTTCTTTGAGCTAGCAAGTATATTTCACTGTGCCTCACCTGCATGATTATACACATGCTCATAATCAGTCATGTGCATAGATTTTTACTAATAAATAATAAGAAACAATCTAAATCTAAATGTAGTGATATGAATAGATTTTAAGTGAAACTGGAAAGTAAAATAGTGTTACAGAGTAATGAACTGACTGGTTTCCTTATTTATTTATTTATTTATTTATTTATTTGTTTATTTATTTATTTATTTCTAGGAGACAGAGAGACAGTGCGAGCAGGGGAGGTTCAGAGAGAGAGGGAGATACAGACTCTGAAACAGGCTCCAGTCTCTGAGCTGGCAGTCAGCACAGACCCCGACGCGGGGCTCGAACCCACGGACTGCGAGATCATGACCGAAGCAAAAGTCGGACGCTTAACCGACTAAGCCACCCAGGCACCCCTGGTTTCCTTTTTTTTAAATGTTTGGGGTTTTTTTGAGAAAGAGACAGAAGGCGAGTAGGACAGGGCAGATAGAGAGGTAGACAACAGAATTAAAACAGGCTCCAGGCTCTGAGCTGTCTGCACATAGCCTGTGATGGGGCTTGAACTCACAAACTGTGAAGACATGACTTGAGCCAAAGTCAGACACTTAACTGACTTGAGCCACCCAGACATCCAGGTTTCCATTTCTTTATTGAAGAAAATAAGCTGCGAGCAGATAAAAGATTGTACATCTATGTGTGTCTTTTGTTTTTGTAAAAGTAAATGGTATTAGAGAAATATACAAAAAAAAATTAGAGTGGCAGTTCTGTGGAAGGAATTAAGAGGAACAAATTAAGGAGTTTTGCTTGTTTCCTACTGCTGGAATTTGTTACATTTTTTTAATACAAAGACTATTCCTGGGGCGCTTGAATGGCTCAGTCTAAGTGTCTGACTCTTGATTGCCACTCAGGTCATGATCCCAAGTTCGTGTGACTGAGCCCATAATGGGCTCCATGCTGGGCATAGAGCCTGCTTGGGATTCTCTCCCTCTGTCTCTGCCCTTCCCCTACATGTGTTCTCTCCCAGCCTGAAAAAAACAACATCAACTCTTCCTGCACTACTTGAATAATTAAAAGACAAGAAGAAAACAATAAAAATCCCAGTACAAATGTGTCTAATGTTTTTTTTTTAAATAATATCCCTGTTTTTAAAATATCATTCTTTAGTGGTATGTTGAAGGGCATAGTATTTGCACAAATTCTAGCCATCCAAGAATCCAAGAGATTCAGAAGTGATAAATGAAATCTTCACTTGTCACAACTACAAGGAAATATCTTAGTGAAATTACACAAGAAATGCCAGGAAAGACATTTGAATGTTAAGCACAATACTAGAAGGGTATAAAGAAAAAAATTAACATGTCTATGGCCCTTACTTATATGTATATATGTATATGTATATGTTCTTCAATTGCCCCTAATTATTTTTCTCTCTCTCAGGAAGACATTAAAAAATGGATGTAGTTTCTTGCCACAAAGAAACTACTTTAAAAAGCTATGCTAGAATGCTAAATATGGATTTTGATGAGTATCTAAAGAATTTTCAAAGCCAAGGCACATTTATCTAAGCATACAGTGTATGTATTTTAATGAAATTCAGTGAAATTTCTAAACATCTGACATCTGTTTACTAGTAAACATTTAATTAAGTATTTGAACATAACAATGCTAAATGAAATGTTTTAAAGGAGCCATTAGAACTCTGGAGTTCTAACTGCAGTCCTAACAAACTCATAGAATAGCAGTAGAATCTGCTGTTACAGTCAGAGACAATAGAATCCATTTGCTCTGTGTTCTTTTATTCCCTTGTTTCTTTGATTGTTGTCCGCTCTTTCTTGCCATCTCTCTCTCAGTGATGATGCATTTTTCATCAGGCCTTATGTATGAGAAGGTTAGCATCTTGTAATCAGAGTAGTTGGTCCAAAGGTTTTCACTCAGAGACCATCGTGCCTATATGCTTTGAAAATCATTTGTTTTCCCCGCAAAAGTAAAGCACTGGTCTCATTAACTGTTTTCACTTGGGGCATTGTCTAGCTGTTGGTAGTTACAGAACTGACTTTTACCTGGTGATGAAATACGAATTCAGCATTGCTTCTTTAGCAGATTCCATGAAACACTGCAGACAGAGAAGCGCTTTTATCCTGTGCCGTGCTGTTTTTAGGAGAGGTTGTGTGAGTATAGGCACATGGGAAATAGGCCTCTCAAGTGCTGGGAGTTTTCACACAGCTGTGGTGACCTCTCAGGACAAAGCTTTAGAGGAGGTGTTTGTAACCTCTCCTATGGGACACTCTGTTACATTCTGGCACCCTGTTGGCCTAGGTCCCTACCATTTCCCAGTTCAAACAGGGCCACTTGGGACTTCCCACGGTGGCACTCCTGAGATCCAGGCCTCCAAAACAGCCATCATTGTGCAGACCTTCCCGGACCTCACTCTCCTTATTGAATATCAGAATTCACTCTTCATTCCTGTTCCCTCAAGATAAGCCTACATTAATGCAATTTATCTGTGGATGAAGGAAATAAAATTGTGATGTTAGAAGCTGATAAATAACTTAACCAGGTCTCCCTTTCAAATAATATCAGTATTTGGAAAGTAATTTTTAAATTTTTTTAAGTATTTATTTTTGAAGGAGAGAGAGAGAGAGCATGAGCTGGGGAAGAGTGGAGAGAGATGGAGACACAGAATCTAAAGCAGGCTCCAGGCTCTGAGCTGTCAGCACAGAGCCTGACATGTGGTTTGAACTCACAAAGTATAAGATCATGACCTGAGATGAAGTCGTATCCTTAACCGACTGAGCCACCCAGATGCCCCAGAAAGTATTTTTTAATGTCTTTGGACAGCATAAAATATTGCATGCAAACACCTAGCATGCTGTGCCTGGCACCTACTAAAGTGGCTATCATTATTGTTCTGTTATCATAAAGAACACAGAAATTGCAGGCAGAGGGGCTCATGTTAAGATCCAGCTTCTTTATCTGAGATGCTTACTAGCTCTCTGGTTTGTATTCTCTAAATGTCACCTCAATGTCTAGTTACATCCTGACCTGATATCCTGAATAGCAGCAATGTGGAATCTTCTCAGTGTGTTTATCCTGATTCTAGAAAGACTGAAACATTATTTTCCTCTAATAATAATGACAGTGATGGCTAATATTCATTGATATCATACTTTCTGTCACACACTGTACTAAGCCCTTTATATGGATTATCCCGTTTGATCAGTACAACAATTTTATGAGGAAGTTGTTATTATTCCTTTTTTATAGATAAGGAATCCATGGGTCAGAGAAGTTAAGTAATTTTTCAAATGTCATGTAGCTTGTAAACAACAGAATTAGAATCCAAACCCAAGCTCTTAACTAGTAACATATTCTGCTTCTATCACTCCTGGAATGGTCTCCAGGTGGAATGGTCCTCCCACCTGTACATTGCCTGCCCTAGCCTGTTGCTAATCTTTGTCTGGCAGAGGCTATTTCTTCCACCATGGAATGGGAAATCAGTACCTTTGCAACTTTTCTCCTTTTTCAGTAAAGTCGGCCTCCTCATTTCCCTTTTGAAAGAGCATTAATCAGCATCAGAGTGCTGTACAGGATCAGAACAAATGCATTCATTCAACAAATGAGCTTCTACTAACTGTCAGGCACTCTTCTAGGTAATGCAGATATTGCAAAATATCTGGCTTAAAGGTGCTTATAGGCTAGAATGGGAAGACAGGATGAAAAAAAATGAATGATCAAGATTTTTTTTTTAGTGATACATGCTTTGAAGAAAATAAAACAGAATGCTAAAAGCAACTGACTTAAGGGCTACTCTACTTTAGACTACAGCAAACGACGGATAAAACACCAGTGACTGACAGTAGGGTCTTTATTGAATGGACTATGCTCTATTAAGAGAGTACTAATCAGCTCCAAAAAGTAACAAGGAAGGATCTTTAAGTACTAATATGAAATGATTACCAGAATAGTTTCTTATTTAATATACTACATTTTGTGTACGAAAGGGGAGACATGAACATATATGTATATGTATTATACATGTATACACACAAATATATATTTATATTAAAAGTGTATATTTTGCTTATATTAAAAATGTGCATTTTGCTTATGTTTTTTAAAATTAAGAGTGGCTGAGAGAAAATTGATGAAAAATTTACCAATAGGAGATCAGGGAGAAGAGCAGAATAAAAAGTGCTAGCGGTGAATTTTCTGTGAACATATGTGCTTTGGTATATAATTGAGACAAATTATTCTTTTCACAATTTAAAGGAAATTCTAGAAATTGTGGGAAAGAATGAAAACAAGTTCAGTGAGATACTTTTAAAAAATATTAGTAGATACCATCGTTTTTTTTTTTATATATATTTTTTTATTTCTAGGAGAGAGAGAGAGAGACAGCATGAGCAGGGGAGGGTCAGAGAGAGAGGGAGATACAGACTCTGAAACAGGCTCCAGGCTCTGAGCTGGCAGTCAGGACAGAGCCCAACGGAGGGCTCGAACCCACCAGCTGCGAGATCATGACCTAAGCGAAAGTCGGATGCTTAACCGACTAAGCCACCCAAGCGCCCCACCATCAACTGTTTTCTTACTGGTTTTTGAATACATCACATATATTCCTGCCTCAGGGCCTTTGCACTCAACATGCTCTTTTTGGAGTGGTGTCTGTATTCCATAGCTTGCTCACTCTATCAGGCATCTGATGGTATATTCTGAGTCATCTGTCCAAAGTAGCACCTTCACTTTTTTATGATATTTATTACCATTTGTAAAGCCATTAGATAAAAAAAAAAAATGTAGCTGTGGAAGACAGTTAATCTTTGGTAATATCTGTATTTTTCCCTTCTTTTCAGGCTAGAAGCTGCATTATATTTTCCAGCCTCCCTCCAGGAATTAGTTGTATGTAGCCAGTCTTGTGGGTAGATTAAGTTCTACCCTCTTGACTATGAGTAAAAGTGATGCAGACTTGGCCCACACAACTATTCTTCCCAGTCCTCTATACTTTCTGTCTCTTTATATACCATTGAGTAAGGAAGACTCCAAAGACTTAGATAAGGTCAGAGTTTCAAAAGCTAAGGATCTTGAACCCAAATGCCTGCTGGAGAAGGGCTCCTACATTTTCCTATGTCATAAGCATGGTATAAAACTTTATTTTGTTAATTCCTTTTATCTGTTGAAGTCTAAAGAGGTAAATAGAAAACATGTTAAGTACATAGAGAAAAAAAGAGGGAGAGAGAGAATTAGTTGATATACGTGATGGAGGAGATGAGAGTCAAATAAGAGACTGAGACCTGAACCAGAGGTTAATATCAGCAAGAGATTACTACCATTCTAGCCAAGGGAGACAAAGGGAGTTGTGATCATCATAGAGCTTAGGGCTTTGTGGAAGCCGGGACTATGGAAAGCCTACTCTGTGGGAGGTACAGGGAAAGGATAGAAATATATTGGACTCTCCATTTCCAGCCCTCCAGTCCACTGGGAAAGCCCTTTATAATTGGATTGATTGAGAAGTGAGTTGACAAAGGAACCTGTGAAGAGCAGCTTGCACAGATGAGCTCACTTGCAATCAGAGCAGAGTAGAAAGAGGGTAAGTTTCATGCTATCACTGATGTTGGCTTTTTGGTTTCTTTAGGTTATGGTAACTATGCTAGCTTTTATGTCCAGTATAATAAAAAGCCTCTTGAGGATTGTGAGCAGAATAATGCAATAATCTGATATAAAATATGATAGCATCACTCTGGCAGTGACAGGGAGAATATATTCCAAACTGATTAGGAACAGAAGCAGAGAACAGTAGGCTCTTGCAGAAATCTAGGCAAAAGATGAAGAGTACTTGAATAGCATGGAAGTAGTAGAGGGAATGAAAAGCAATTGAATATCTAGAAGCTTGAACCAATAGAATTTTAGATAGGTTGGATATGAGGTATGAGAGAAAGAGAGAAGCCAATGAAGGCTTCCATGTTTTTGATCTGAATAATTTGGTGAATGATAGTACAAGTTACTAGACTGGGGTATACTTAGGTTTGGAGTTTGGAGGAAGGAATGAGGAATTACAGGATTTTTGAGATGCCTATAGGAATGGCAGTTTTTGTTGGATGCTTTAGACACACACTACATTTTTTTTTCATTTTTAATGTTTATTTACTTTTGTGTGTGTGAGAGAGAGAGAGTCAGAGCATTAGTGGGGGAGGTGCAGACAGAGAGGAAGACACAGCTCAGGCTCTGAGCTGTCAGCATAGAGCCTGATGCTGGGCTTGAACTCATCAGCTGTGAGATCATGACTTGAGCTGATGTCTGATGCTTAGCCGACTGAGCCACCCAGGTGACATACCTACTACATTTTTAATAGTAGGCAGTGGCTACTTGGAATTACTGGAAAGTTTCATTTCATTGGCAGTATCTGTTTGGATCACTGCCATCCTTTTAGGTAGAACAAGCAAACAACAACAAAACCCTGTTTAGAGTGGATAGAAACCTAGTTTTCATAATGTCACCATTGCACAGTGTTACCATGTCACAGTAACACCAAACTAAATATGAGCTCCTTTGGTTAATAGATTAGCATTCCCACTTTTTTTCCATGGGAAAAAAAACTGAAACCAGATCTGAGCATTGGAATGGGGGGAAGGATCTTAGGAAGGAAGAAAGAAAATCTGGTTTTAGACCGAAAAGCAACTGAGTCATAAAATTTGAATATTCCAAGTAATGACTGTGGTTCTGAAGAACTAAGACTAATCAAAAACTATTATATAATTATAATCTCACCTTAAATAGTAAAATTAATATATGATTATAAGACTCACCTATAAAATATTAAAATGTTATTATATTGATGACAATGAGAGTTATTACACTATATTTTAAAAAGATTTTTGAGTGACTGACTTTGGCTCAGATCATGATCTCACAGTTTATGGGTTTGAGCCCTGCGTCAGGCTCTGTGCTGACAGCTCAGAGCCTAGAGCCTACATCGGATTCTGTGTGTGTGTGTGTGTGTGTGTGTGTGTGTGTGTGTGTCTTTTTGCCTTTCCCACACTCACGTTCGTTCTGTCTCTCTCTCAAAGATAAATTAATATTTTTAAAAATTTAAATATTTTAGTTTATTTATTTTGAGAGACAGAGTGAGTGGGTGAGAGACAAAGAGAGAGGGAGAGAGAATCCCAAACAGGCTCTGCCCTCTCAGCATGGAGCCTGATGCAGGGCTTGAACTCACCAATTGTGAGATCATGACCTGAGCTGAAACCAAGAGTCAGACACGTAACCAACTGAACGACCCAGGAGCGCCATTACACCATATTTTTAAAAAATATTCTCACATCCTTTCCTTTGGATTGCTTCTTATGTTAGCATAGCTGGAATTAGAAATAAGAAATGGCTTTCAGTCTGTCACCACTAGAGTCTCCTTTCTTGTGGTGTTCAATATTAGTGTTGAAATAATGAATAATGTTTTGAAATAGACATGATATTCCTGATAAGATCTAGATCTAGATCTAGGTATGGCATAGAGATACTATGGTTTCCATGATCTGGACACATGTCAAGATAATGACAGTATGACCTGGTGATTACAACTGGTCTGCTTGGGTTTGAACCCCGAGGAGGTTTGAACCTCCTCACTGGTGACATGCTTTTGAATATGTTATTCGTTTTTCGGTCTTCTTGTTGGAAAAAAAATGTTCTAGGAGGCATTGAATCTTAGCAATTGGGTTGTAACCCTCTTCACTTAGCCATCTCTTTCTCTGTGTACTTTCCCAAAGCAAAATGGAAAGTGGATTACTCACAATAAAATCTATAAAAACCGAATCTCCAAATAAATGCAGTGATCTATAATGGAAGTGACCATATTTATCCCTGGGACAAAAAATCAAATAGATGATGAATCGTATTTTGCTGCAATTTTAGGTTGAGGAGGTTCTGTGATTCCATTCCCATATATTACTCAATATTCTCCCTGGTGTGAATTATTGATAACCTTTTTGGTGCATTCTTCTTGGATTGAAGTTTACAGGGTGAAGCAAATATTCACAAAATGTGATAGCTATTATGAGGATGGAACATGTATAGATTGAGTTAAAATGGGGAAACACCTGTTTCTTTAGTAACCAACAACATATGAGATACTGGCTTCATTAATTTTACTGCCTTTGTAAATTTAATTAACAAACACCTGCATCCTGCTATCTATTCCCCAGTGTCCTGACATTTTCCACATCTTCAAATACCTTCATTTTTATTGACTGAACATTTCCCAAGCAGCTATTCTGGCAAAGTTACCGATAGGTGATATGTCAAGAGTAAAACTATACTTCTTGAGGCTTTTAATTGGTCAAAACACCAGTGCAATTTTTGACCACTAATCATGGGGTGTGGAGGAAAAACTGGGTACATCACACTGTTTTTTTTCTTACTGTCCAATTCCACAGATGTCAGCAAAAAATTCAAGATCACTTTTGTGTCTATAGTGCATATATAACAAGTTCAGATCAATTCAGTTTGTTTTAAAAATAACAAGTGATTCACTATGCAGATCTTAGATGTATTTTTATATTCCCAGAAATATTCTTTTGTCCTTTTGGTGCCCATTCAACACACACCCAGGGTTTGATCTTCCTCAGTAATGGCAGATTTATGGCTGTGATTACAAGGAATGGGGAAATCTGTCTGCTTCTCTTTCATATGAATGGAAAGCCTAGCTGTGGATTTTGATGGAGCTGGGTAAAATTATTTTACCTCCTAAAGGCCTCAGGTGAGTGAGTTTGTGGGCAAAAGATACTAACTGTGTTTAAGAGCCCTCTGAACTAGCCCATTTCTCTTAAAGTTATTTCAAAGGATGTCCCTGGCAACCAGCTGATTGCTCAGCCTGCATTATCAATGGCCTGCGTAGGTGCCACAATTTAAATTGGCTCCCTGGTTTCTCAGGTTGATAGTTAATATTTTTGAGGGATGCATCTCAGTGCCAATGGAATACTGTTTGGAAATGGAAAATTACAGACATATAGGTAAAAAATTATTCATTTTTATAGAAGGAAATGTGTTCTTTTAATATGCTGCGATATTTTTAGATGTCGAGATGAGAGCATGACTCACCACCTTCCATTTCATCCACCACTTGTGCCGGCCCCCACTCATCTTTCCTGACACATTGTGCTGATGAAGGGAGTGACAGCCTGTTCTTCACAATGTGGCCATCGCCACATGTTGCAGACACTTTGGGAAAATATGGGGTGCTCTATTTCTTGAATATATATCCTCAGACTTGCATCTGTATAATACATCAGTATTCTGCGGGTCAGTCCACCCTGTGACCTAGAGTATGTATCATCACATAGGGAATCAATGGGTGTACTTCTTAGTGGTTAACAAAAAGGTTTCAGAATATTAGATATCTGGGTTCAAGTCCAGGTCTCACCTCTTAAAAGTTGCTGGCACTGAATGAAGTTTGTAACAACTTTGAACATCTCTTTTCTATGAGAAATAAATAATACCAACCCAATGGAGTTATTTGAAACATTAAATGAGATTATGATTATTAGGAATTTATTACTGTGAATTACACAGAATATAAAGCTATTGCTCTACTAATAGTGAAGATCATTATTATAATCATAGTGATTCCACCTATGGCCTCTCCCATATTCTCAACTGTAAAATTCAAATATGCCTGTAACATCCATTAGAATATCATGGAACTAAATTTCTACATATTCTTGTGAGCATCATGTGCTTTTGGGGAAGAATCCTAAAATAATACAATTTGGTATTACTGATATTTACTTCTGGGGGGCTTTTTGATCTGTGATATAAAAAAAGAAATTTCCTTTGTCGTATGATTTTTTCTTATGCTCAAGAGACAATTATTTATTTGTAGTCAGTTTTTATCAAGCCTTAGGCATGATTCATGTTCTATCCCATCCCTGGCCAAGATTTCTGCCCACCGGCTCCCCACACACCCCAGTTCTGCCTCATTGCTAGTCCATTGCTCATATTTTCAGAATTACCCTTTGCCAGTTTTTCTGTTATCCCTCTACTTACCTTGCTTCTTCCAAAAGCAATTGGTCCTTACACTAATTTTGCTGATTGATCAGAAGAAATATAAGCACTGTAAATCACTCTTTGAAAAAAAAATGGAGGGGATAACAGAAAAGTGTTGAAAATATGTTGTACATCATTATCTTTCTCATGTGAAATCCCTCCCCAAAGTCTCTGATTTTCATTGCTCGTATGACTGGTGGGTAGACACATGTTAGAATTTCTTTGTTAAGCCAGCTAGGGGACAGATGATTGTAGTAGGATTGTATCAAAGTATTATTATTTTAGAAGAATTTAAGCCATGATGCATAGTTCTTCTTTCTTAGTCAGACATCATGCTTCTTGTTATAAACTTAAAGTTCAGAAGATTATAGAGGACATTTTAGGGAAAAAAATGTCCATAGTGATTTGTCTGGTGATCTCTTCTCTTCTCACCTCCTTTTCTCTCTTGGCAAAGAGAAAGGGAGAGAAAAGAAGATTCTCAAAACTAGCAACATATTGAAAATAAAATTGGCAAACCGCCATCTTTCTAAGGGGAGGGTGAAAATATCAGTTGACTGTTATTCAGAAATGAAACTTTTATACATTGAAGTCCATTTTAGAAGGAGGGATGGAAAATGTGAAGTTAAAAGAAGGAATTTAAAGAAAATGATTACTCTGTTTCTTACACTGATGTGGATATCTATATGGTGAAATGAAGAAAACAATGACCTAAATATAATGTAGGTTTCCCACTGCTGCTCTTAGGATCTAAGAATCCCTAAACAATGCCTTTAAAAGTGAGTCTATTTTACTTCTAGATCAGAGCCAGATTAAGATAGTGTAAAGGAATAAAAAATAGAGAAAATAATGAAATATTCATTTTTTAAAATACTGGATGAAGGGATGGAGGGTGGTTAACCCTGAGAGATGGAAAACAAAAAAGATGAGCCAAACAAATTCCTCAATTACTAATTTGAGTGTGTGTCTCAAATTGTGGAGCCTGGAGTTAAGGAAACAGTGCTGAGAGTCTAGGCAGCTAGAGTAGAGGACAAATTACCATAAAGAGTACATAGAAAGAACACTCCTGAGATCTGTAGGTGTCTCTTTTAAGTATCAGCTGCATGTACATATGAGAAAACTACTCAGGACTATGGAAACAATTACGCAAAAGAAATAGAGTAACAATATCTAACATCATATGAAATCAGGAATAATCCCTGTTTGTATCAGGCAGATTGAAAAATCTCATGATTTATAGGAACCTGGGAAGTATTTAAGAAGATCTTGCCTCAGTAGTGTGAAATAATTATTTCTAGATTGACCATTGACCCAGAAGCAACTAACAATCATTAAAGCAAGACTATTTTCAAGTGATTTAATTGAATACCAGAAGATATCCAATAATATTTATAGGAATACAGTATACCCACTACTCAATAAATAAAGTTTGTACTGTTTGGCATTCAATCAAAGATTACTAGATATGTAAGAAAATATTATTCCTATTGAGAAAAACCAATCCATTGAAACCATTTCAAGTCTGAGCCAGATGTTAGAATTTCACTGGCCTGGTTTTTAAAAACAGTTATTATAGATAATTTAAATATGTTTAAAAATTAGAGCTATAGAAGATATGAAAGACCCAAATCAAACTTCGTGACATGAAAACTACAACATGTGGGATGGAGTATATAGGATGTTGAGTAGATATGGTTAGTGGCAGATTAGACAGTGTAGAAGAAAAGATGAGTGAATTTGAAGATACAGTAGGAATTGTCCCAAGGAAAACACAGAAAAATAATTTTTTAAAAATGAAGAGAGTATATTCTATTTAAATGTTGAATCACTGTACTGTGCACCTGAAACTACTATTACACTGTGTGTTAGTCAACTGAACTTTAAATTAAAACTTAAAAAAATAACGAAGTGTATATTATTGAACTGTGGGACTTCAAATGACATAATATATATTTGGAGTTCCTGAAGAAGTAGGAGCTGTGGAAAGGAAAATATTTGGAGAAATTGGTCTGGAAAAGTTTCCCAAATTTGGTGAAAATTATAAACCTATGGTACCAGAAGCTCAATAATTCCCTGATACACACACACGCAAACAAGGAGAAAACTATAAGAAAGTAAATTATACTAAATTTCTCAAAACCAGTGAAGAAAAGGAAAGCTTTAAAACAAACAAAAAAATAAAGATAAAAGATAAAAAATAAATATGATGGAAGATTTCTCATCAAAAACAATGCAATCAAGTAGGCAGTGGAGCCAGGCACCAGGGTGCTACATTTAGTTAAGTGGTCAACTCTTGATTTCACCTCAGGTCATGATCTCATGGTCATGGAATCTAGTCCTGCATCATGCTCCATGCTGTCAGGATAAGAGCCTGCTTGGGATTCCCTCTTTCCACTCTCTCTGCCCCTATACCTATTCACCTCTTCTCTCTCTCTCTTTCTCTCTCTCTCAAAATAAATAAACATATTTTTAAATGAAGATATTGGGGCAACATCTTGAAAATACTGAGGGACAAAATCCTTTAAACATGAATTTTGTATCCATTAAAATATTTTTCATATATGAAAGTGAAATTAACTTTGAGTCAAAGGTGAGAGAATCCATTGCCAGCACACCTGCACCACAGAAAACGTTAGAGAAAGTTCTTCTGAAGGATAATTAAGCCAGAAGGAAATATGAATTTATGCAAAGTGTGAGGAGCACTAAAAGTGGTAACCACATGAATTCCATTCCTACGACACTCCTCAGCAATCCTCTTGCACATAAATCTCAGAATATCCAATTATACAATCTACAGTAATAACAGGAAAGATGATAATTTTTAAACTCCACTGCCTGAACTAATATTGGCAAAGAATATTGAAACTAGTGGCAAATTAATTAACTGAGTAATGTTTACTACATATTCTCAGTTCCTATTTATTTATTTGGATTTCCTCTGAGAAAGAGAATATATGGACTTGGATTTAATGAATATGTGATAATTACATAAATGTGATATTTCCTTAATAAGGACCAAGTTCAGATTGCTTTCATATATTAGCTTTTCTCAACAAGGCAAGGAATTTGGTCAAAAAATTTGTCCTTTGGGGGTGCCTGGGTAGCTCAATTGGTTAAACACCATATTTTTGGTTTTGGCTCAGGTCATGATATAACGGTTCGTGAGTTTGGGCCCCTCGTTGGGCTCTGTGCTGAGAGTGTGGAGCCTGCTTGGAATCTTGTCTCCTCCTCTCTCTCTGCCCCTCATCCAGTTGTTTTCTGTCTCTCTGTCTCTCTCTCTCAAAATAAATAACTAAACTTAATGTCATCCTTTGCATTAGAAAAACAAATTTAAGACTAATTCAGGATTTACTAATCTTGTTTCCTATGTATAGACTTCCCAAATTTGATCTAAATCACACACACATATATATGTATATAATTATACATATGAACCTTTATATGTGATTATATATTATAGAAAGATCTCTCTCTCTCTCTCTTTCTATATATATATATTTCTATATATATTTCTGGTATAATGTAAAATGTTCACTTATACTTAAGCATAAACAACGTGGTAGTTAGGGATGCTAATTCACTATACAAAAGTTATATGCATATAAAGTTATATATAACTTTATATGCATATAACTTTTGATTCCCCCCAAATTTAACTACTGATAGCCTGTACTGTGGACTGGTAACCATATTGATAATATAAACAGTCAATTCACACATACTTTATATATTAGGTGTATTATATGCTGCATTTTTACAATAAAGTAAGCTAGAGAAAACAAAATATTAAGAGAAAGGAAAATATAAAATATATTTATAGTGCTGTATGTTTTTAAAAAAAAATCCATGTATAAATGGACCCATATAGTTCAATCCTGTGTTGTTCAAGGCTCTACTATGTGTGTGTGTGTGTGTGTGTGTGTGTGTGTGTTATTTAAGTGCATATATATGTAATTTGTAAGTATAATTAATAATATCCCATAGTTATATTTTCTTAAGTTATATATACATATGCACATATAAATGTGTAATTTATGGTTATATAAATAAAGCATACAAATATATACCCTACAAGCTATATTTGCTTCAGTTATGTATACATATATATGTATTGTATATACACAAACATATATATATTTTTAATCTTTGTTCATTTTTGAGAGAAAGAGACAGAGCATAAGCAAGGAAGGGGCAGAAAGAGAGGGAGACACAGAATCCAAAGCAGGCGCCAGGCTCTGAGCTGTCAGCACAGAGCCCGACACAGGTCTCAAACTCACAAACCTTGAGATCATGACCCAAGCCAAAGTGGATACTTAACTGACTGGGCCACACAGACACGCCAAAATATATAGTTTTTATACAGAGGTGTGTGTGTGTGTGTGTGTGTGTGTGTGTGTGTGTGTGTGTG